>NC_064548.1:22783394-23089341 GCF_023856365.1 Brienomyrus brachyistius
GATATTTTTATTGCCATATAATAAAAATACCTATGATATTGACTGTATTATACATACTCACCAAGTATACCATGATTGCTGGAAGTATAGCGAAATCATTTCGAAATTCTGAAGAGCTTTGTGCAGACATTACAGACATTTATCACACTGACAAATTTGGAGGAAGGCTTTTTTTTCCAACAGGAATCTGGAAAGTTTGTTCCTCAAGACTTACTACTGTATGTTCACTGAGAAAATGTGAATAGTATTTTTATAGAGGGATGAAGAATCGGCCATGTGTATTTGTTAATAATGGGGAATGTTTCTTTGGGATTTGTATATTTGTTTTTTTTAATTATTATTGTCGTTGTTCTCACCATGAGACGAGTTTACGTTTTACGTTAAACACAGTTGTCTACCGGTGGCCTGATTTTGTTTCTGTATATATCTGTAATCTGGAACTGTGAGTTTTGATTCGATGAATTCATGACTTGTAGCCCCGCCCCCTCATCATTCAAAGCCACTCCCCCTTTGCCTCTGTACTTAGCTTCGTGACCTTTGTGTTTTATTCAGTCTCTGCTCACATAGTAGGATCTGCTTTCAGAGTCTGGTGTATGTACCTTCCTCTTCTGCTCATTTACACTTTTGTAAGTAATGCAGCTCTGCAGAGACTCTGAGGAGAACTTCACTGGATGCTGAGGACCCATCTGTCCAGGGGCAAGCAGACAGTACACACCAGTGTTGTCAACCCCATTTCCACACTGTGCTGGGGTCGAGGAGGGAGGACACAGCTGAAGAGCTGTCCCAGATTTCCACGTACGACTCACTGCGGGACCTTCATTCTTCCCGGGAAGCTTTTATCTTGGTCTGTGTTCCTCAGCTCCCTTGTTCATAAAGATCATGTTTAGTTTTAAAGTACAGAATGGTCGTCGCCTGTTGTACTCTCATTCGTGCGATTCGCTCACTGGCAGTAACCGTAAAAACGATCTGATGATGCCAACGCTGGTGTTTACTTTCCCTTCCACCTTCCAAGGTTTTAGCATCGTCCAGGCTACTGCATTTAAAATACAGCCCTTCGTTTTTGTTACACGAATCTGTCAAAACTATATTTTTAATTTAATATAAATAAAGATCAATACAGTATGGTACGATGTGTGTGTCCAGTCTTTGGGGCACGGCTGTAGGTCACCGTAAGCGGTGGCGCCGCGAGCGATAGGTGAGCCTGTGACCTGCGGTGACCTTCTGAGCGAGACGGGCTTCAACCCTCCCCTGCAGCTGCAGGCTGATTTCTGCACCCTGCGCACCACAGAGTGTCTCTTTGACTTGGAGACCTTCAAGCACGATCCGGGCAGTCAGTCCATCCCAGGAGGCGTCCAGTCCCAGTAATTTGTTTACGGAATCGTTAATTTAGCTTCCTGCTTTCTGTATCATTATGTGAAATTCAGGCCTTACCCATGAAATGCTCCTCAACAGCAGGGCGGCGCTACAGTTAAGGATGTGACCTTGTAATACAAACATAGATGTCCTGGCTCATGGAAGACTCTACTTTCTGGGCCTTGAGCAACATCCTTTATCTGAATTGTCCATGCAAATATTCATTCATTCAGCGATAAATGATAAATTCTTTATTTGCCATTTGCACAAGCACATGTACAGGTTCTCTGAAATGCTTCTCTTCGCATACCCCATTTTGTGCTCCTTAGCTTGGGGGTCACGGCGCAGGGTCAGCCAACACTCATCGCCCCTGGAGCTGGGGGTTAAGAAATATCTAGATGTAAAAACAAGGCATGAACCTACAACACAAATGATCCAAGGTATATTTTGGCAAGTGGCCCAGTGCATTTTCCAGCTCTAAATACGCCGGTAAGTTTCTGTAAACAAACCTCTGTCGAGTACATATTTAATAATGGAATATCTCTATCTGTACTTATCACTTTTATAAAGTCAGTGTTAGGAGTGTACCGTGTAAAGCCTGGATTATCTTTCTCTATCTATCTTTTATGACCTGGATTATCTTTCTCTGCTGGTACAATACGATAAATTTACAATAAGGAACAGCTACCTGTGAATGAGTATTGTCTTTTCCAGTGTTTCCCGACCTGGTCCCTACTGCAGACAGCCCACATTTCTGCTCCCTCCCAGTTCTAGGTAGCAAAAATATGTCTGGCGGGGAGTTGGGAGGAAGCAAAAATGTGGACTGTCTCTGGGTTGCGGAATTGGGAAACACTGGCCTGTTCAAGTCAGCCAGAAACCACTGAAATGCCAGTGATTATGCTGGAACGCAAGGCCAGTTTTTTTCACAGAAAAAGCAGAGATACGAGAGGATGAAAGGGTCATGCTGTATGTTGTTGTTCACTTACAGGATATGAATCTAGTATCTGTGCTGCTTACGGTGGATTTATGGCCGTGTGCAGTTCGCAAAGGTGTCTAATAAGCTGAAGCCAGTTTCCACAAATACCCTTTATTAAAGGGTTAGCATTACATTTCCCGGCAGTCAGTGGGGAAACACGACAATCTACTCATCAACGTTGCCGGTTACAGGCAATCTATCGGCCGTCTGCCAGAGTGTAATCTCTCTGACCGAATTGCATTGGCAGAAATATCGTTTAAAAGGTAACAACATGATTACCATGAAATTGGCTGCTATCATTACCACAGGTCATATTTCTCCAGTCAGTTTCCTTCAGGTCTTCGATTTACTGCATGGCAGGTGGCTACAGTGGCTTTCTAGTGACAGAATGGGCCTCCCCCTTTCATGATGGAGCATCTGGCCCAGTCATTTTAGTGGGAAAACATGCATAATGATCACTATTTCATCCAGGGAATGGTAGGAACAAACATGGAAGAACGTAAAGGGAGTGTGCGCACAGACGGGACGCACATAGCCCTGTCCACAGTGCCACAGATCAAAATCAGGCAGGCATGAGTAAAGGTTATATCGTAAATCATTAGTGCTCAGTATGGAAGCTCAGTGGAAGCCCAGACTAGCTACCTAAATTGACTCCTTGACAGCTGCATACTTGCGATTGTGTTATCAGGCTCACTTCTACATGGCTTTGAACAAAAAAATAAATAAACGTAAATGTAGCGCATTGACGGTATATACACGATGGCAGATGACAGGGCAATTAAAATGTGGAGACAAACATAAAGGGGCCTTGCAAGATAATAATTTACATTTGCATTAAAATGCTACGCAGTGCACTACACATAAAGTTTGCAGACCTGCACAGGAATTACCAGGGATTTCCATCAAAGTCTCGGCCGACAGTTTCCCCGGCCCCATTATTTATTACAAGATGCAAAACACTCCTTAGGCACTTCTCCTGTTTGTCTCTCAGTGCCAGAAGACCAGGTCCCACGCCCAGGTTGGTAGACAGTGTAGTGTGAGTTCATGATTACACTCTTGCTATAAATAATTAAGCAGTATTAATGCACTAATTGATTCCAACTGTTCCATTTGTCCAGTACAACAATACAAACGATGGGTTTCCATGGAATGAACTGAAATTAGAGTTCCCTAAATGGTGTTCTGCCCTCCATGTTGAATTTGTCCATAGAAGTTGGATCAAATGAGTACTGAAGGATAGACGGTAAGAATTCTGCATTGTGCTTACTGTTATATGACATGCCTATTTGTGCTTGATTGTATCCAAAAAAAGCTAATTATTTTAAAAGTGCTTTGTACCCGGTCGTTTCCCCACGACCCTGAACAGGATAAGTGGTTGGAAGATTGATTTTTGTTTATTTTGCTGTAGCTGGGTATTTTGCTTTTATTCAAAATTACACAGCATGTTCAAATATGTTTACGTCCTTAGGAATTATGCCACGATTGCTTTTGCAAAGTCGGATTTTTGAGTTATGCGCGTCAAACATTTCTGTCTTTATAAAGTCATTCTGCATCCAGAACATACAGATTTGTCACTTTCTGTATGTCGTCTCCCTCTAAACTTTCCTGCTTCTGTAGACATGCTTGGGGAAAGTTATTGAAAAATAACCATACAAGTGGCTTTGCCTTTGATGAATTTCTCTACCCCCCCCTGCTTTGTGTTTCTCGGCTTTAACTACGGATCATAAATAATAAACATTTTTTTTACTGTTGCAAAACATATTTCACATTTTGTGTGCTTGGCTACGTACTCCACCAGTTAATGAAACAAGGAGATGTTAACTTTTTCTATCGCACTTAGGCCTACTTGTTTAATAAGGAAATAAAATTGGTGTTAATATTCCTTCTGAGTCTTACATGAATGTCGAAGTGGCCGGAAAGGTATGCTTCAATACCTTAGTTAGTATTATTTCTCAAAGAAGGGTTACGGTTGAACACTTAAACGAGTGCAATTATCCGGCTCCCTCAGTCTCTTACAATAGACACATAAAGCGCACAAAGCTGCAATGACAGTTTTTTGTCGCTGACAATGCGCAGGTAATTGCGGTCTGTCACATTTCAGGAGTCTATCCTTGACGGGTCAACTCACAGAACAACGTGTGGATCTCAGTGCAATAATTTATCTCCAAGTGCTTTGTCCAAATTACCTCATGTAATTCGTCTTAGAAAGATTATGGCATATTGTTAAGCTCTGAAATTGTGCCTGGAGAACATAGGGGATTGTGTGATTTAAAAAGAGGTTCAGACATTATTTTCATTTTTCTTTTTCCTTACTGTGTAACTATATGAACCTAATAGTCTACTGAATGGGGTGTATTAAAAATGTCCTTATAAACAATGAAAATACACCAGCTAACCCTAAAGGCAACGGGTTAAGCTGGAATCTGCGCTTGTATGAATGAAATGCGAATCCTGTAAACTTTTCTACATTTATATTCTTTTAATGTTGCTGGTCAGAACTTTATTGTTACACTGTTATATTCGGGTGGCTCCTAGATTAGTTATCTATGGCTACTTACCCTTAGCACACTTCAGGAGTCATGGGATATAAGGGCAGGGCGTTTGTCCCCAGGATGCCAGTCTATCAGCAGGGCAGACACGCTCACAGATCTCTGCACCGACGACAAGTTACGGCCCTAAGTTCACCTGAACGCCACAAGAGAGCCGGATTATTTCGAAGAAATCATGCAAGCAGTCAGTATATAGATCCAGCGGTATGAGGCAACCACACTACGTCTCCTTACCTTTCACTCATATAAATTCAAGACTAGGCCTATTCAGAAGAGGCGCCAGAAGAATACGAACAGGAGGGCAGCTGAAATGTAGAGAGGGGCACTGACTTAACCCAAAATATTATGCGCACGGCTTTACGATTGATTAACAAGTGCATCATTACACCACATACTAACAGATCAACAAACCCAGATCCACACACCATCACATAATAGCACTCTGAGCCTGATTTTAATAGACGTTTTAAACAACGTTTACCAACAAAAAGCAAGTGAGTGCTTTAAACAACAACCACTAGTGACTGCCTATTTTGTTCGTTAAAAGCTAGATAAACTAAGCTAGTTACCTTCATGAAATACTGTGGGAAGTTTCCTAGGAGTTTTCGTTTGCCTTTCTCCCAGCTTAAGTAACCTTAAATTGTTTCTATCTGATATTTTGAGTCGCTCTTACCAAATGATTAAATCATAAAATTTTTTTACCATCATTCTGGAGAAAGGCAAACAAAAAAGTTGGGACCTGTATCACAAAGCCGGATTTTTGGATTGGATGTAACTGGATTTAAGGTATCCCAGTTTAAATCAACCTCGTTCACTAACATTTAGCATAGACTACCTTAAATCCAACAAGTTATCTTGCTAACGCCAGAAAAATCCAGCTTTGTGATACGGGCCCCTGCTCACCAAGAGACATTCATCTTCAGTTGTGTGGAAATATTTTGGATTTGATACTGCTATGATGGAGCATGAAGAAGGAGAGATGGACCACATGCAGCTCCAACAAACCAGGGTTTTATTAACGAAACACAAAGGGAGAAACAGTAAACGGAGGGAGCATGAGGGGTCAAAACTAAACTAAGGTAGGAAGCAACACCAGGAAAAGTGATACCAAAGGTAGGAAGGAATACGGGAAGATGTAATAACTAACAGAGGGCAACTACAGCAAAGAATCATACACCCACAATGAACCACTGATGAACAGAACAAGAGCAGGCAATTAAACACACTACTAAGAAGACACTGTGCAGGACAGGTGAGAACCATAACCAAATTAACCAATCACTAAGGACTCAGGGAAACAAAGAATAGGTGGGGTATATTACAATTAACAGGCACCAGACAATAGGAAACCTTAAGAAACGCCGAGGGCTATCTGCAGAAGGAGAGAATAGAAACGCAAGTAAGATAGAATATAAGGCACGGACAGGGTAACCATGGACAAGAACTCAAAAGCAAAGATACAAATTAACCAGAAACTGGGGAAGAAAATAAAAGCAAAATACTTAACACAGGTGAGACTGGCCTCAGGCTATCGGTGAACTCATGCCAGAAGGGATCTCAGCCTCTCAGGTATACATTCAGCGCACTGACCCACATAACAGCCTGAGAAGGAAGTGGAACACAGTAAGGTAGCAGCAAGTGGGATGGCCAGTGGACACTGCTGGCCAAAGAGGGAAAAGGCAGACAGGGCAGAATCAGACAGGCACCGACCCTGACGGATACATATGATAGTGAGCAAAAGTCGCTTGTCAGAAAAACTCACGGCGACAGCAGCAATTGGTACGTTTGGTTTGGTTTGCTTTATAAATAAATTAATGGAAAAGGCTGTGGGTGATATGAACTTACTGGAGGTCCTGGTGTATTTAGATGACTTGATTGTCTTTGGTAGGACTCTTGAGGAGCATGAAGAGAGATTGCTCAAAGTTCTTGACCGCCTTGGAGAAGTAGGGCTGAAAATCTCTGTAGATAAGTGCCAAATTTGCTTGACACAGGTGAAGTATTTGGGGCATATAGTATCTGCCAATGGTGTCTCTCCTGATCCAGCTAAAATTGAGGCAGTGACTAACTGGCTTCAGCCGACAAACTTGAAAACTTTGCAGTCATTCTTAGGATTCTGTGGTTATTATAGGCGGTTTATAGCAAATTATGCTGCCATTGTTCGTCCGCTGACAGAGCTCACCAAAGGGTATGCTCCGGTTCAGAAGGGCAAGAAACATGCCATAGATCCGTCTAAACAGTACATGAGAGAAGCTGAACCCTTTGGTGAGAGATGGGATGACTCTTGTGTAGATGCTTTCCATCAGATTATTCATTGTCTCACACATGCTCCAGTATTGGCGTTTGCTGATCCCCGAAAGCCATACACTTTGCATGTTGATGCTAGTTTAAAAGGGCTGGGTGCCGTACTATATCAAGAGCATCCAGAGGGCTTGCGCCCAGTTGCGTTTGCAAGCAGAAAATTGAAACCATCTGAGAAGAATTATCCGATCCACCAATTGGAGTTCTTGTCTTTGAAGTGGGCTGTTGTTGATAAGTTCCACGAGTATTTGTATGGAGCTAAATTCACAGTACGTACAGATAACAATCCCCTCACCTACGTGCTCACGTCGGCAAAGCTTAATGCTGTCGGGCACAGGTGGTTAGCTGCATTGTCTGTGTATGAGTTTGATGTGCAGTACCGGCCAGGCCGTCACAATATCGATGCTGACTTACTATCTAGAAACATTCCAGAAGAAGACGCTACAGAGTGGGTGACCATACCTGAGTCTGGTGTGAAGTCTATCTGCCAACGTGTCTGTGCTCTTGAATCCTCTATTAGCCCACTGAGATATGTAGACCAGTTAGGAGCTTCACCTGACAGTGTTCCAGACATTTACGCGTTTCCGACTCACTTGGAGTTGAAATCCTTAAAGCAGATGTCCACACAGGATCTTAGAAGATCTCAGAAAGAGGATGCAACGATAGGGCCTGTTATACAGGTGGTTAAACATGGAAAATGGCCTAAGGATGACAATCTAGGTCTAGAGCAGTCTCCGATGAAAAGGGAAATGGGAAAATTAACTCTGAAAGGTGGTTTATTATACCGTTTGAGCAGGCGATCGTCGGGTGAAGTAGTCCATCAGCTTGTCCTGCCTAGAGAGTTCAGGGATGTAGTGCTGAGGGCTATGCATGATGATTTGGGACACCTGGGGGTGGAAAGAGCTAGTGACCTCTTGAGAAGCCGATTCTTTTGGCCAAAGATGGGGGTAGATATAGAAGAATACATTAGAAACTGTGGAGAATGTGTCATTCGAAAGTCCCCTTGTCAGAGAGCTGCCCCGTTGCATCATATTGTGAGCCATGGACCGATGGATCTCGTTTGCATGGATTTTCTTTGCATGGAACCGGATTCGAAGGGCATAGGTAATGTGCTTGTAGTGACGGACCATTTTACGCGGTATGCCCAGGCCTTCCCTACAAAAAACCAGAAAGCTCATGTTGTCGCTAAGACCTTAGTCGAGAAATATTTTGTACATTATGGACTGCCTGCAAGGATCCATTCTGATCAGGGCAGAGACTTCGAAAGCCATCTGATCAAAGAGCTCCTGAATCTGATGGGTATTAGAAAATCGCGGACAACCCCCTATCATCCGCAAGGAGATCCTCAGCCGGAGAGGTTCAACCGAACCTTACTTTCAATGCTTGGCACTCTGGGTCAGGAGAAGAAACGCCACTGGAGTCAGCATGTGGGATACCTGGTTCATGCTTATAACAGCACAAAGTGTGACGCCACTGGATACTCGCCATATTTTTTAATGTTCGGGCGAGAGGCAAGACTCCCAGTAGACCTGTGCTTTGGAACCTCTCCAGATGACATAGAACATGAGTGTCATTCTCGCTATGTAAGTAAGCTGAAGGAGGATTTGACAGAAGCCTATAAGCTTGCTTCCGAGGCTGCAGACAAGAGACACCAGCGAAATAAGAAACTCTATGACCGGAAAGTTGGATTTCGGAGGTTGGAGATTGGAGACAGGGTGTTGCTCCGGAATTTGGGGCTGAAAGGGAAGCACAAGCTGGAAAGTCGATGGAATCCTGCTCCCTATGTCGTAGTAGGAAGGATGCCCAACCTTCCAGTATTTCAGATCAGACGTGAGGATGGGAGGGGTAGTGACAAGATAATGCATCAGGATCATCTTTTGCCATTAGGGAAGTATGTGAGGGTTCCAACAGCCGATGGGAAGGAAGAATTACCTGTTCGGCTACAAACCAAAATCAATACTCGCCCGAAGCAAGCTAAGGACTTATCTGAGATGCCAGTCACTCATGTTGAATCACAGGAGTTTTCTGACGCATCCTCTGACCTTGAATATTCCACACCCATTACCACTTGTCGGCAAAAGATTCCTCCTCAGAGTGAGGGCCGTGCTAGGCGTATAGGTAGTTTCCCAAAGGGAGATGATGTTCTTCAGCCGAGTGATGAGAGTGAGGGAGGTAATGTCACCCCGGTCGAAGATTCTGAAGCTGAGTCCCAGGGTTTGCATGAAAATGATTCAGAACAGTATATAGATCCTGTTATCACTAGTGATGAAGGGGAGGGACCTGCGAAAGAGTCTGAGACTGTTATGCTGCCCAAACAAAAAGTGAGGGTTAGATCAGATACTCGTCCCAAAAGATTAATAAAACCAACCATTAAACTTACGTATGATAAACCAGGGAGGTCGAGAGATCAACCCTTAACTATAGTACATAGAGGTGTTATCATCAAGATAGGGAAACATTAGATTTAAGAGAAGTCTAACATCCATGATACCCTTAGGTTTGATATGGGATAGTATGTCTGATGGGGACATGCAGACGTTCAGAAGGGGGAGGGTGTAACCCAAGTGTTAAAAATGTTTGGGTTTTTGTATTTCTTCATTATGTTCATGTATTAAATGTTGAACTTTTGAGGTAAAGAAGAAAAAAGGAAATTCTTATGTTTATATATGTGTTGTGTTGATATTTTGTATCATTGTAAAGCGGGCATGTTATAATTTATTCATGTATTCATTTGGGTGAGGTGTGGTCCAATGAGCGCTGAGGGTCAAGGTTGAGCGAGGCGCGGGAAGAGAGCGGAGGAGAGGAAGGTGGTGTAATGGCGGAGAGCTGTGGTTGAAATGTGTAGCTCACGCATTTCATAAAAATAGCGATATCATCGACCAGATGATGTATTAACTTATAGTAAGGAGTCTTGTGACAGCGAACTTTCACACGAAGTTCGGGAAAGCTGATAGCTAGACTCCGAAAGTGACTTTGCCAGCCCGTGGGTAGAAGTCCACGAATCCACCGAAAGCTCCTGGATCGTACGCTCAGGGGAGAGACCGAGCGCAGAAAGGTGCACCTAACTGGCGGATCCACTCTGCACGGGACGACACCCAGGGATATTGTGAGTGTGGTTTATTTTATTTTACATTGCGCTTGTAGCTCACAAGCGTGAAGCAGCCTTTTTTTCATTTTGTTTGGCTACAACGTGCCCGAGCTTCACAACAGGCCTGCACCGTTGAGAAGAGGAGTTTCTTCACTTGAATCTGCCGGCCATCGTTTATTTTATTTTGGAACCTTTAGGATTTTGGGACTTTTCCGTTTCGGGTTAAAAGGATGAAAATGTATATTTGTTCTTGAGTGAAAGGTCTTTTATAAACAGTCATAAATGAGTAAATATTATCATTTACGTTTGATGGTATCACTGGGTTGATTATGTTCTTTTGTGGTAAGTGATGCATGTATTTTTATTTGGAATTTAAAGAGAATGGATATGGGACCCTAAATATCAAACGTATTAAGGGAAAAGAATTCAGGGTAGCTCCCGTGCTACTTTAATGCACAAAGGGGCGCTACACATAGATAAAAAATGATGCCAAAATTAACATGCATTGGAAAGACTTATTATGTTGCATATGCTCTTTTCTATACATTTTAAGTAAAGCAGGTAAGTTTAACTCTATAGTAGTAGTCAATAGTAAAAACTGGGTTTTTTTGAGTAACAAGTTGTCTGGCCACAAGTCGTTTTTTTTTTAAGTGCATGCTGCGTTTAGTTAGCTCACATTTATCCAGACAACCAATCGCGAATGTGACTTCGGTTTTTTTAACGAATTATGCCGAGCTGAATTATGTATCAGTATTTTTAAGTGAAAATAAATTACATCAAAAAACAAAAATTGACCTTAATCTTCACTGAGGGGGTCCATAGGGGTGTGGGGGGTATGCGCCCCCCCCCGACCGGGGCCGATGAATGTGTTTATTTACCCCAGGAGTTACACAGTGGTGTTTGGCAGGGTTGCCAGGTTACACGCATCTGGCATGACGCTCACACTTTCACTCTTACGTGTACGTGAGAAACCTTACGGCAAATCTATGTTATTCCATTGTAAGCCTAAAAATAGCTACATCTAAAGCACTGGGATAGTTTGCCAATCCTGCAGGCTGTTTCATGCATTTATGTGTGAGTGCAAACTTGTCTCGCACTGAAAGTGTCAGCCAGCCAGCTGACCAAAGTCGGAGAGCCTGTGTGTAACCTGTTGTAAGATATGCACTCTTGTCGTTCTGGGTGGTTCATTTGGCCATAGAGATGTTTCTTTCCCCTTTGGTAAGGAGGACTGGGTAGCAAGCCTGCTGACTTCAAAGAGCCCTTGGTTTGAGTGATGTGTTTAAGATCCATGCGTTGGCTATTGGGGTGGGGGTGTCACCAGCTTTCCTGCTGCAAACTGCTATACTGGGAAATGCGCTCATTACTCAACTTCCAGGTGCTCTTTTTGTTTCTCGGTTTTCATCCTTACATCCACTTCACTGGGCCACCCTGCGCTTTATTCAAACTTGCTGTGTTTTTGGGCTTGAAATCACTCCTAGAGCGGGAGTGGATCTTGTGTGCGCTTTTGAATGCACTAAAATAATACCCAAGCTGTAAAAGATCTCAAGCATTTTCTTTTCTGCATTACTCGGGATGAACAAAATGAAAATGCGAACGTCAAACTGTTTTCCCTGTAGACTTGGAACTATAGAGTAAATAGGTGCAAAACGATTGCGTTAATTGTGCGCTCGCTGCTTTGCAGTCACATGCGAGGTCGATTCCATCTTCAGGTGGCATTTTTAGTGACAATTGGCAATCAAGAATGAACTGAAACGAAACAACTGTGAAAATGAGTGAATGCACGCTCAGCCGCTTGTGCAGATAATTGCGGTCATTTGACTTTTTTGTTCTTCCGAGAGGAGAAAAGCTGGGAGGAAATTTCATAATGGTGATTTCCAGTGAGTGTCCATCTGCTGATTCGATGCCAATGGTATTATAACATAAATATGTTTCACGTGATTAGGGGGCTGTGAAAAGGACTATGAAATTAGTGTCGATTTGGAATTTTCTTTAGGCCTGCAGGATGTGCACCACTTTAGTTAAGGACAGTTAACTTTTTTAAAATGATGTTCTCCATGTAGTGCATTTAATGCGAAACACTAAAAAATGAAGCAGAAAACATTAATTGCCTTTTCTTCATGCAAAAGGCCTTTAAGTGTATGAGTTGCATTTACAAAGTGCCGGTTTCTAGCCAGTGGTTCTGTTTGTAGGAGTATCTGCCTGAAGAGGACTTAAACTAGCCTTTCAGATCCGGTTATTGAAGATAATCTGCAGACTTTGTAGTGAAAAGTTTAATGTGGGTACTATTTTCTTCTAGCGAACTCCACACAACAATCACACTGTATCACTGCGCAACAGATATCGCCAGGGTGCCTGTGCTCCTATCTTATGCGCAGTGATACGATTGGTGTGTGGAGTTCGGTAGAAGAAAATAGTACCCACATTAAACGTTTCACTACAAAGTCTGTGGATTATCTTCAATAACCAGGTCATGATGAGACATTGTTGTTGAATTTTTCAAATGTATTTTTCTGGCACTTTAACACCACAGAAAGAATGTCATTCACTCCCATTATATTTGAATGCTATTCACTCCCATTATATTCGAATGCGATTCACTCCCATTATATTCGAATGCGATTCACTCCCATTATATTTGAATGCGATTCACTCCAATTAAATTCTAATGCCATTCACCCCCATTATATTCAAATGCGATTCACTCTCATTAAATTCGAATGCGATTCACTCCCATTATATTCGAATGCGATTCACTCCTATTAAATTCGAATGCGATTCACTCCCGTTATATTCAAATGCGATTCACTCCCATTAAATTCGAATGCCATTCACTCCTATTAAATTCGAATGCGATTCACTCCCATTATATTCGAATGCGATTCACTCCCATTAAATTCGAATGCCATTCACTCCCATTATATTCGAATGCCATTCACTCCCATTATATTCGAATGCCATTCACTCCCATTATATTCGAATGCGATTCACTCCCATAAAATTCGAATGCCATTAACTCCTATTAAATTCAAATTCCATTGACTCCCATTATATCCGAATGCCATTCACTCCCTTTAACATTTGCACAAGTTGGTGGTCTTAAGCAGCACTGCATGTTTAGTAACTCGAGTTTTATCAGTATGACAACATGTTACCCTGTATAACCTCATGAAAATTAAACCGAAAAAAAACACAAATCACAAAAACTATGGCTGGACACAAAACTCATCGTTGCAATCATTCAAATGGAAGGCACGGCCTAGTGATAGTATCTAATACAACCTCGGGTCCAGCGATTATAAACAGTATGTTTACTTTTTTAAATATCTGAATTTCTTGTTTTTAAATTAGTCTCTTTTCCAGCCTTTAACCCACTCTCATAGCCAGATGAGATTTGTTAAAATAGTTTTCAAAGTTTTTGTTTTTGTAGTAGAAAGTTTAGGTATTTTAATATGATTATTTCTGACTTCAGTAGGGATTGGATATGTCTTCTTATAATACATTTCTGTAGTAGTATCATAATACTGTTTTTTTTTTCTTTTTACTGATCATTCACATCTTTTCCAGTCGAAGTGTTACTATTTCATTTGAAATGCAATTTATATGCCCTAAGAAACAAAGCAAATTAATTTTAAATGATCATTGCTATTCTAACACTTCCAAATAAATAAAATGATCCCAAGCACCATGGGACACGTCGGTTCAAAATGAACTTTTCTCTCATTCCGGAGCCTAATTGTTTTAATGCAGGATTTATTTGTTCCGTTAAGATGCCAAATCGAGCAAGAAAGCTATTACTGCACCATGATGTGTTCTCAACAGAGGGAGGGGTTCATTTCTTACAGGGAAAATAGAAATTGAAATATTGAAAGCAAATACTATGAAAAGAGCCTTAAGGTAGCAACATTGATTCGCAGAAATTACCCAGAACTGTTTATTGAAATTGTGAATTGACAAAATAATTTTCAAATGTTTTCTTATACAAGATAAACCAAGCACTCTACAAACAGCTATTCTCTTTCTTGTAAACGGTTACACTGTGAAAACAATTGCCCGCTCAGACAAGGACAGGGGGTGGCAGAGAGACCAATAAAGATACTGTGCTGTCATTCTGCCACTTAAACCACCACACTTTCCCCTCGCTATAGCTGAGCTCTTTTAATGTAACGCAGAATGTCGCCTTACCCTCAGCGTGTTTAAAACTGAACCCATATCTTGGACTTAACGCACTCAAGGTTTACCCCAGGTCTTTTATACAGTCTGTTTAAATTATATCCAACGTCTTGGGATATGTGTTCAATGTTCCCTCTGTCCCTGAGCACACCCTGCTGAGAACAAACTAGCACAGACCAGCATATCTAGTCACCAGCATGACCAGCATAATGTGTGCTAGCTATACCAGCGTATGTTGTGCTTTGGTGCTGGTGGACCAGCATCATTGATGAAATATCGCTGGCAGACCAGCTTCATACACAGGTACACCAGAACCACACCAGGATTAAGTAGCACAGACCACCAGGAAATCATGCTGGTCTAGGCAGTTTTTTTAGAAAGCCAGTCTGCTTCCAAGAGTGCCAACATCAGGTGTTCCGCTTCAGAATTGTAGCAGCAATTCCCATCCATCCATCTATCCATTTTCTGTAACCACTTGTCCCATTCAGGGTCGTGGGGAGTCCAGCGCCTATCCCAGAATCTACAGGCACAAGGCAGGGAAAAACCCAGGATGGGGCGCCAACCCATTATATGGCACAAACACACAGCACCAATTTCCACCAAGTTTATTTAATCACTGATCTCTGGAAGGCATTTGATTTCAGCGGTATATCCCTAGTGTAAATTATTTAAAGATAAGATCAAAGATTGCTGTGTGCTGGAGGTATGCGCTATGTATGAATTGAAGGGATCTATTTGAGAGAAGTGTAGCTCTGTGATGTGAGGCTTTCAAGTTAAAAACTGCACAAACATTTTAACTTTAAACTTGAGTTTCATATCACTCATGAGATGTTAGGCAGGGGGAGAAAATGGAACACGTGGGAATTAAAACATAACTAGCGTGTGGCTGTGGGAGGTTTGCTGGGTGTCATTGCAGAATTGCACTTCCTGGGTTCTGCGTTAGACTCGATCCCCTGCCTCCGTGTGCGGAGTTTGCATGGTCTCTCTCTCTCCTTCTCTGTTTTTGTGCATTTCCACCCATAGACTGACAGCATGGATTGGTGTACAGGCAGTGCCCAGGTATAGAACGTCCGACTTACAGACAGCTCGTACTTATGTATCACAGCATATTAACAATTTGAGTTAAATGCAGTGGCTCGTATCAATGAACGCATACGCTACTTTGTGATGCTCATGAAAACATTGCACAGCCACAGCGATTCATTGTCTCGAGGTCCAATACTGTATGTAGTTACTTTTATTATTAGTTTATTATTATTATTATATTATATTGCACACTGTATATTTATTATTGTCAACTTACCTACAATTTAGAATTAAAGAAAAGTTTAGAGGATGGATCTTATCCGTCACCTGGTGACTGCCTGTCCATAAATTGTTCTGCGAAGGCATCTACTCCAAGTATGGACTCTAACCCAGGATTACATGGCTTTGGGAAAATGGATTTATTTCTTTGCTGCCAAAAAGTTTGGTATATAAGTTGTGACTGATATAAGGTCTGACTGTCTTATGACTGGTGCTTTGCCAAATGTGCTGCATTTATTTATGCATGTGGGCGGAGGGGGACAAAGCAGGAGGGAGATATGACTGGCATTGTTCATGTATTTCATTTATGCTGCATGTCCTTCCTCATCAATATTAAGTCTACATCTCTGCTCTTCTTCACCCATAGTAACACACACTGAAATCTTCATCCCAGTCGGCGGCAGCAGTGTCCAGTGTTTCACTCTGAGATTTAGCCAAGCTAGGTCCTTTGCACTGGTAATACCAAGCAAATGTTTGTTTGCTCATGCATGCACACATACATTCACAGAAACAGAAAACCACATACTAACCCAACCGAGGGCACATCTAACCATGAGTGCTACGAGAATGGGGGCCGGAGCCGTATTTGCGGGATATACAGGTATGTCTTTCTTCTTGGGGAAATGACTTTTCTGCTGTGTGCCATTCTACTCAAACCCTACTGCCCTCGAAAGGACTGAACGCAGATACTCCAGAATAAAGATCTCATCCCACACTCAGCCAAATGTCATGTTCTCGTCAGCACCCCCAGCAAGAGAAAGGTTCACGATGTCGCTTGAAGCCGATAGCCATCTTTCCTTCTTTCAGTCACTCGTCTTGAGGAAAGTCCCACTGTATAAGCCTTAAGCTGGAAGAACGCTCTAACCCTCGTTTAAGCACTTGTGAAAGGATGCTAAACCTAGGGCATCAGTGAAATTGAGCACTTTGAGTGAAAAACATTATGCGTAATTATAACACGCTGCATCACAGAAGATTTACGAGTGTGAAGTCTGAGCGTTTTTCGTTTCCGAACTTGTGCAGTGACAAGCTGAGCAAACTGCAGTAAAAGCAGGGCTTGTTCCCAACAGCATCACCAAGTGGTGGGGATGCTGAGCGCTGGAGAGAGAGACATGCGTCTGTTTTCATTCTGTCTCCATCTGGTCACAATAGATCCTATTCTGTACTTTGTACTGATGCAAGAAATGAGGTTTCAAAATCTCGCAGTAGGCAGGACGACCATATGCTGCCAGTCGCTGTCTGGTCAAACACAACGGGAATGAATAGACTTAGCAATGGGATGCTGGCTAAATCAGCAAATGCTCCACAATGCAGGATGACAGCAGTGTAGCTATAAAGATTCCCTTGCTTGTCCACTGATAAGCACGGGGGCTGTCCTTGGTACTGAAAATTTATAGCGTTGCTGTCTGGGGTGCTGATTTTCAAGGCAGACGTGTTGGAAGTTTTGGGAACCAGGTGTTGGCTGAAAACCACATTTCCAGTTGTCACTGATGGAACTTCGACCATAGGAGAGGAGCAGATACACACGGCGCTTCGGCAGACGTGGTACCGCATGCTTGTGCGTGCCCAGGCCAAACAGATTAGCCCAGGAAATATGCAAATGTACACGGGAGGACACATATGAAAAAAATCCATCTTTACACGCTATGGGTTTTGGACGTTTTAGAAAACAACAAAGCTATTTTGATATTGTTTATCAAGGGCGGGCTAATTAAAGTGTCAAAATTCATTGTACACACTCCATTCTCACCTTGTCAGAGGGTAATTGGGAATATCAATCTTGTCTTCCACACACCCCCTCCACTAACCCCCCCCCCCCCCCCCCCCCGCCAAACACACAGCACATCACAGTCTCATTTAGCTGCATGACTTTGCTACCAAAAATATTTCAGAATAATTACTGTCGCCGATATAAGGCACGTCAGACACAATTTAACGGTTCTAACTAGCCTAGACACTGTCCAGAGAGTAGCCCTCGCTGTCTGACCCTAACAGCTGCTGCTGTCCCATGCTCACTGTTCAACCCGCGCGCCATCAAAGCACGCGCTAGTCTGTCACATTAGCGGTTCCCTTTCGCGTCACAAAACACACAATCCAGGAAAAATGTTCTCCAGAAACGTTCTCAAATTTCCATCCTGAAGGGTTCCAATGAACTCAACAGAAGCTGGTGGTGGAGGCCACATCATGCAGAAAGAGCTCTGAGCAGCTCCTGAATCAGATAGATATTTATGGTGTAAAAATTCAGCTCATGAAGCCTAAACTTGAACCTTGATCTCATGTTTCTGAAGTTTCTCTCATACAGAGTGACTTGATTTTTCCTGGATTGTATGGAAGGAACTGTGCTGTCTGTTAAGGTGATGACAGGGCAACTTTTTGAGTAATGTTGCCGGGCAACTGAGAACCAGCTGAGACAAAGGGTAACTCATCTGGATTGGGATGATCCACAAGTTTTTCAAATAGAAAAAAATTATATTGTTGCCCAATATCAATGGGAAAGTGCCTGAGCAACACTGGTCACCAGCAATATTTCTCAAAAAAGTTGCCCAGTGTATCATTGCCCTTAGATTAGGCACGTAGCTGAAGGGCTCTGTAGTAGGTGACTGTAAGTCTCAAACCCACAATCTTCAAGATTCCCTAAATATGTTCTCAACCCCAACGCTTCATATTGCCCTTGCATCATTGTCCCCAGGGGTGGATAGTGATTCTTCGCTCCCCCACCTGGGGGTCTTTAATGACCCACCCTACTGAACACACCTGGACCAGATATAGAAGAAACACACCTGCATCTACGGGGCCACCGAGGGAACCAGGTGTCCTCCTGCCTGGACTTTTATGTTTCTTTGGCTTATCTCTGGATACTGCTCTATCCTATCCTAGCTGTGGTCCTTTCCTGTTGATGCTCTTGGGACGAAAGGTGTGTTTGCATAAATTGTACCTTCAGCGCCGAAGCGTATCTTTGTTTTATAAATAAATTTTGATGATGGCCTCCGAGGATTTATTGCATATCATTTTCATTTTACACTTTCTTAGCTGATGGTTTTATTCAATGAGTTCTTTTTTTCCCTACACATTTATAAAGTAAACTCTTTGCACCAGAACAGGTCAGGTATACTACCTTGCTGAAGGGCATGTCGGCTCCCATCATTAACTGTAATGTCACCCTGCATCGTCCCCTGATATGGTGACGATTTGTGACGACGGGTTAATCTTGAACCTGGCTCTAGACACAATATCACTGTCGTCTGTTTTTCTCCTTGATCCCTTTTGGCACCCCTGAATACTACCCCCAAAAAATAATAATTCCATGCCTCATTTAGGATCTCCGTCACCCCGGCAACAGCACAAGCAATAAGTAGCTGTTTGCACAGCAGAGCCAGTGGCCCAATCCCACGGGCTGGTGTCTTAAAATACACACTGTAAATGTGGCTCTCTGAAGCAGACATCACTCGGCAGCGTAAACATCCCTCCGTCTGAGAGAGGCAGCACGGTGACGTCCGGGGATGCGTTTCTCACAGAGCCTGAGTCGCTTTGGCCCCATGTCTGTGACTGAGAACTGATCGGTTACAATTTAGCTGCCACAGGCTTGTGGAGTAAATAAATGCTTCTGATCTGTGGCTGTTGGATTTCTTCCATTTTTGAGGAGCTACAGGTTTTCCAGAAATGACCAGACAAAGCTAAATTCATCTAAGGATCTTCTCACCAGGAGCTTCTAATGGTGACTTATAGCAACATGTATCTACAGTACAGGACCAATGAAATATGGCGAAAGGTTGATATCGGTAGTTCTATCATTGTTGACCATTTAGTGTTTTGGCCTGGGAACAGAACTGAACCCCATAAAGCCCTGCAGTTCAGAAGCTTGTTGCTGTCTATACAGGAACAGATGGAAATTTAATGATAATGATCATTTAAATCATTATAGTGTGCTTCCCCCAGCTTTCATAAACTGGACTTTATCCTCCTGCAAGTTTGTTTACACTGTGATTTTTTTTTATGGGAAACTATATCCTCCCATTGAGGTTGTACCCCAGCCTTATGCTTCCAGGAATAGGCAGGTAGAAGAAGGAAGGTAGGATGGATATGCGATTTTTTTATGAGACTCTCAAAGAAGCTGCATAGTACATGCAGTTTATTATAAATTTTTAGTGAAACACTGTGTGTGTGTGTGTGTGTGTGTGTGTGTGTGTGTGTGTGTGCATGCATGCATTGTATGCATTGTATTTCCAATTAGTGGCATGTAATGATTTATCGTTTCTAATAAGTGGTACAAAGGGTCTCAGTGTGCTTGAATGTAAGCTAAGGAAATGAATAAATTTGTCCTCTGGTGTTGCCTGACATTTACAGTGAATGTAGAGGAAAGCTGTCTCCCCCTAGAGGGAGAGGGAGAGACATGCAGCCAGTGTTCCAAAGCAGATGGGAGGTCTGATCAGGGAAACAGAGGTAATGTGCGATGGCGTGAGCTCAAAGCACCGCACTGGCAGGGAGACGGGGGGTGTTGGGGGGGGGGGGGGGGTGCCGAGGCTGACTGTAGGAGGATCATGGTTTATCTTTGCCTATCATTCGGGGCTTTGGAGCCCCTGACTGGTCCTGAATCCCGGGGTCTGTAGGGAATCCAATTGGAAAAATCACATTTTGTACAATCACAGACGCGGAAGGGCCAGGGAGGGGATGAGGCTGTGGGCCTCACAACTCATCGAAGTTTCCGAGAACGTGATCTCATCTGGGGCCGAGAACGACAGCAACAGAAGGGTGAAGCCAGACTCTGGAGCCACACAGCTTACGGCTGCTTGTTTACTCTCCCTAAGTGTGAACTGTGCAAGTTTCTCAACTTGTTTCAGTGCACAAGTTTGCTTCTTTGTCTGTGTTCTTTACAGCTATGACTTTTAGCAGTGGCCCTGTTCTCTAGCACTAAATGTGTTTTGGGCCTCAAAACACCCCCCAGATTCTCTTTCGTACAGCTTTTGGACATTTTGTTGACTTTTTTATTGGCAACGCATAAATATGATGTCCGGTGTTACAATTAGTGTGTTTTAGATAAAGGATCACATCCTGGCAGAGAGTAAGAACAGAGTTCCTTAGCATTTTGATGAAGCTGCTCTTGGTTTATTTCTTTGCATTCCTCCTAGTTTTTTTCTGTTTGCCGCGTTCATTTCCCTTATTAAATAGTCCGAGTGAGGAGTCGAACCTTCAATGAAAATGTTGCCCGTCGATGCCAAGAGGTCGTACTCTTCAGTGAATCGCTGTGTCAGAAAGTACTCTTTGGCAATGTACTCCACCTGAAGTGCAACTCTCAAATGTACTGCCAAAGAAACATGGAATTATATGTTATACAAAATTGAAAATGAAGCATAATTATAAAGACTGGCCAGTTTTATGGAAGACATAAAAAAATTGATAAACTACTGATTTGCAGTCTTTCCAGATCCAAAGCCGGCCTCTTCACCCACACTTCCTGTTTCCTCCGCTACTCGCCATGTAATTAACAGGCTCTTAAATACGTTAAAAGATTATGTCATCAATAAAAAGTCCTTCTTCTTACTGTGCTGTTTTCTCTTACCAATGTGACGTGAGAATGGCGGTGTTCATATTTATATTTCTCTGTCTTGCACCTCTCCTCGCTGCGACACCCAATAGTTATGTGTCGAAGGTGTATATAAAGCTTTTTGAAATCACATAATAGCACTTAGAACTACAGTGATGGTGTGAGTACCGTGCCGGTCATCATCCACTCGCTGAAAACATGCAGCCACCACCCCCCCCCCTTCCTCGCTCCGCTTTCTCCTGCTTTTGAAGTCAGGACGCGCAGTGGGGCCGTCCTCTGAAAGTCAGGCCCGGGCGAGTAAACAGAGAGATGCTGGCTGCGACAGCTGAAGGAGAACCCCACTCCTTGATGAGATAAATATTATTCTGCTCACTCTGCCAATCAAGTACTTTCTGTCAGCGGCGACGTCTTCAAGCACCACAGAAGATGCAGAAACGTGCCCCGGCTGTTGTAAGCAGAAACAATGGAAAATGGAGGAAATAAAACAACATTTTTTTCTTAAACAGAGAGGAGAGGGTGTTTCCCCCCCAGAGTCTATGGACACAAATTGCCTTGACTAAACCGACAGTCCCAGGCTGATTACTTGCACTGCTACAGGAGATTGGATTGGTTGTTAAAGAGTTATTAAACAGTGACCATCTATTGGGCAACATGATGGGTGGGGCCAGTGTTCTGCTCTCTGATTGGAGCCCTGCTGAAACATTCCACCCAGCTCTCCGCCGGTCTGTTTGTTAGCAAGTAATCATCTTCATTAGTCACGCTGTGCAAGGCGCAATTACAAATTAGGTAGCTTATTAGGACACATTAGGTGATATGTAAATCCATGTAAACGTGGCGGCGCCGAGCACAGCGTCTTATCGACGAATCCGGTGTTGGCGGATAATTGTTGCCAGCAGAATTGCCGGCATGCGGACACCTGTTGCGATGAAACGCAAACAGCAGCCATCTTCACTCAGGTTGAGTAACCAGAAGAATGGCTGAGGCTTTTCGTGTAACAGCTGATTCATGTAAAAAGAGCAGCGATTAGGCGAGTGGGCGGTAACATACACCTTTAAATCCTAAAGCAGGAATCCATATTGTACCCTTTTAAAAAATTCCTCTAGTAAATATTTAACAGTTTGCACAGAAATTCAACTTTGACCGAAACCACATGCAGAATAAATAAATAACACAGAATGTAAATTGAACTGTTCTACAGCGAAACAGATAGTACTTCTTCAACTAAACAAATGTCAGATACTGAAAAAAATGCTAGACTTATATAAATTCAATCTTCTTTCAATATTCACCTACATTTATCCCGGTATCAGGCTTAGTAGGTTGCCAAGACACGATTTTTGTGATTTGACACAAATCTAACAATTAGAGAATCAAAACAATAAAATTAAAATTAACCATTTATATAAATTTAACGAGTTTATTGAGTGCCTCGTAACTGAGTAATGCATTTCAAGGCACTAAACAAATTGCAGACAAATTCAGGACCGATCATTTAATTAAAGCCGAGCGTTACTAATTGAACGTTTAGGTTTGCCTTAAGTTTTCCTCTTCCCACGCCCCGGATGTCGTTTGATTCTTTGTGCAGCATGAAATTTGCCAGAGATCCAGTGGCTGAAAGGACAGGCAGTGTTTTTCAGCTTTGACACTGTTTGTTGTCATGTTTCCCGATTCATGACATTATCCGTTCAGGTGAATTCCGATCCTGCCAGGCTATGGGAACTGGAGCACAGTAATTGGAACCTGTCAAATAAAGATAACATGGGAAAATCCAATTAGTCATTAATCTCAGCTTTTTTTTTCCCCCAAGGACCACATTGAGAAGGGAGCTGGCGGGTAACGCTGGATTTAAGTTAGCAGACTAATGAGCAGGGTTGTCCACCTGGTGAGAAACCTTGAAGGACACCGTCCAAGCAAAGCCCTGCTGCCCCCTGCAGGGGAACAGGGTTGAGTATGTGTTGGCATAGGAGAAACATCTCCCAGATATGGGTCAAAACTAGGCAGCTTAGCAAACGTAGCCGGCTTCAACTGGTCAATCTTCCCAAGCCCCGCCCTCCTCCATAATGGACTGGTTTCTCTGGTTACATCTTCGGCTAAACACACATGGCAGGACATTTGGAGTCCAAGGTGTTGAAAGTCGGAATGACCAGTACTGACCAGTAGCTGAGGCATCCTCAGCGCCCCTACTTCCTATGTTACTGCATATTGTGAAGTTTATTCTTGCTTTAAAGCGCAGAACGTGTTTTAGCGCAGCACAAGAACCTTTAAAAAGGGTCCTTTAAAAGGCACCATTCTGGAAGAATGTCCTGCAGAGAGGAACTTTTGATGATGTCGGTAATGAGCAGATCTGTTTACGAAGGGGTGGTAGTCATCCCCTGGCAGCCACACAGCAAAGCCCTCGCTTCAAGTGGTCCTCTCTATTTTATTCATTATTCCCTAAACCACTGACAATGTTTTCTTCACTTATTCATTGTGTATGTGCGCATATGTTTGTATTATATGCAGCTATATAAAGAAGAGCAAGGGCCACAGCATCTCTTCAATCTGGATGCATCCGGTCACCATGGCAACTGCTGCCGGGGTAAACACTCTGGGTGGTAAAATGAAGGCTCGATGCACAGCTGATGAAGTTCTCTCTCCCCTCGGTGGGGGTCTCTTCAGGGGACGCGACATATCTCCAAGTGGGTCCCTCTTGATTGAATACACCCGATTTCATTTATTTGTTATAATTAATTTATTTATTATTTATTAATTTATTAATTAATTTCAGCTTCGGGTGGCCTGATCGATTTTTCATACCTCCATGTCATATTCAGGGCCGGCGTGTGGTGGTGGGGGGGGGGGGGGGGGCAGTCCGGAGGCTCTCCCAGAAGCTACTGGCCCAACGCAGGAACCAATCCATCCTAGGGAGAGTCACACTCCATTCACTCACACATGCACAGCTGTGGGCCATTTGGTGACTCCAGTTCACGTCAGCATTTTTTTGGGCTGTGGGGGGGGGGGGTGAGGGGGGAATCTGGAGTACCTACAGTATAGGAAATCTCACAACGGCAAACGACATGAAAACTCCACACACGTGTAGCCACCGTGGACACTCAAACCCTGGTCCCAGAGGTGAGAGCCAACAGTAATAACCACTGAGCAGCCCCAGTGTGCTGGTATCGCACTGAAAAGGGTTTCGTTCTTGTATTGTGGTATGTTATGGCATCTGATTAAAATCTTCTTGAATGTTTCTGTGAATATGTGCTTAAGCCCAAAATTTCCATGGTCAAGTGTCCGGTCGGGGCATCAGGGGAGGAAGAGCACAAGATCGCAGTAGATGAGACTGGCAGCCATAATCAGTGGTTGGTGGTATCTCCCCAGCTTTGAGGTGCCCTTGCTATCCTAGAGCACAAACTGTAGCCCCCAAATGTCTATAAGGCACCCAAGATGCCAATTTGTGGTCTGGTGATGGAAGAGCATGCGTCAGTCCGGCGTGTTTTGGCCACTGACGTGTCTGTTTGCACAGCGGTTTGGGAGTTGATTTCACTTCCACTTGTTTCTGCAGCAGTAAACAGGATTGGGGAAATATCTATGATTGTAGCTGCATTTTATCCACTGTGACCGCAGTGTCGGCACCTCTTATCTATACGTACGCTTTCACACCACTCTAATGGTACTTTAGACAGAGACTGCCCCCTAGAGGCTCTCCAAAAGAGCACCGCAAATGCCCTTCAGACAGCATAACTGCCTCTGAAACCACAGTATTCGGGGTTTATCCCAAGAGGTGTCGAAAAGCAAAGTCAGACTACAGCCACTTTCGCCTTCCTACCCCCAAACTTCTATACAAAAACAGACTACCTGCATGTTATTTGTATTCTAACCATCCGTGGTATCGGTATAAAAAGAGGATAGGTTGGTGATGTTCATTTTTCCAGCATATTATTTATACAGTAGGCTGACTCTTTTGTCCTTCTATTTTCTGCAGGAAAAGCCATTAAGCCTAATCTTAATGAATTTGGATGGGGTACAATGACGTCCTTGGCCAGCTGATTGGTGATTAGTTAACTCCGAGCACAGTCTCCCTGTGGACCACAGTGCAGCCCCACACCAGATCCGATACGCGGCCTTCAATGATTAATCATCCATTCCCAACAGACCCAGGAAAGTTTCCAGCCTCTTATCGTGTATTTTTTGTATCTTGTTACTTAGCATGTATTAAGGTTTGTCTATTTATGCATTTGGGTTTTTTTTTCAGAAGTAATTCTGGTATCTATCTCAAGGGCACAGTGGGTGCGCTCTTCCCTGATTTTGAATGTGCAGCTGTTGATCGCAAGACAACAGAATCCATTGGCTGTCAAAAGCAAGAACCCTTGGCAGCCATAGTTACATAGCGGGGAAGTTGGAAGTGGTTGCCCAATCCTAGAGGGCCAGGAATGCAGAAGTTGAGAGGAATGCTTGAAAGGAATCTAGATTGGGTCAGCTATGATGAGGTTGATTTTCAGTTGACGGTGTGATGCCGATGACATGCATATTCAGGCCATTGAGTTGATGTCTTTCGGAGATATAACAGAATAAGAGGTGCTGCATGTGTTGCCCACACAGGAAACACCGCCCAGGTTGACAGTGGTGAGTGACACCTGGGTAATACAAGATCCAGTTCAACAGAATCACTCACTGCTTTGTAATGCCTCATACATACTGGGGATTGTCACTTTAACACCATATTATTTTTAACTCTAAAATTCATATCAGAGACAGTGACACCATCCTCGCGGGATGGTTTCATTATTTCGATCATTTTCAGCTCCAGTTTCCACCCTGTCAGCAGGTCTGCAGTGACAGAAACAGAGAGACAGTAACCAGTCTCCCCAGACAATCGACCAGTTATCCTATTAGACATGGTGGCTGCGATTTCATTAGCACCGGCCACAAAAACGTACCACTCATAAAAGTTGACACCTCATAACTCATGCGCACTTTCATAAGAAATATGCTGGCATACATTTAAAGCAGGGGGTGGCATGGTGGTGCAGTGGTTAGCACTGTTGCCTCACACCTCTGGGGCCCGGGTTCGAGTCTCCGCCTGGGTCACATGTGTGTGGAGTTTGCATGTTCTCCCCATGTCGCCATGGGGTTTCCTCCGGATACTCCAGTTTTCCCCCCACAGTCCAAAAAAATGCTGAGGCTAATTGGAGTTACTAAATTGCATGTGTGAGTGTGCCCTGCGATGGGCTGGCCCCCCATCCTGGGTTGTTCCCTGCCTCGTGCCCATTGGTTCCGGGATAGGCTCCAGAGTCTGGGCGACCCAGAAGGATAAGCGGTTTGGAAAATGGATGGATGGATGGAAATTTAAAGCAACTGCAGCTGGTCCTGGTCTTATCATCACAACCTGATGGAGCAGGTTCTCATATGCATGAGGTCAATAGCACCTTCTTTACTTTATCCTCCAGCTCACTGTACGGTTCCTTGCCTATTTTTAGCCATTGTCAAAAAAAAAACAAACGATCTCAGTTCAAAACCTACCCTCTGGCTCTATTTTGAACAAAGGCCCCATTTTTCAGATTCCATAAACAATTTGTGTCAAAAATACTCGTTCTCTTTGACAGCTCAGTGACCAGCATCTCGCCGGCTTGGAAAACGGATGTAATTTCATTCCCTGCATAAATATCGGTTCCAT
This sequence comes from Brienomyrus brachyistius, assembly GCF_023856365.1. NCBI lineage: Eukaryota > Metazoa > Chordata > Actinopteri > Osteoglossiformes > Mormyridae > Brienomyrus > Brienomyrus brachyistius. The sequence continues at coordinate 22,810,329 of NC_064548.1, forward strand.
TCTGCGAAAGCAGACACACATGCGCAGGACCGACAGCGCTGACAAGCAATTACTGCTCTGTGTCTCTTTTGGAGCTTATCAACAGTAAGTTCTCCAGACAGCGCACAGGCCGCATGCGAGCAGACAGTGAAACAACTCCGGGTTGGAAATGATAACAGAATCCTCTCATTGCTCAACCCTAAAGATCAAGTGTATCAGGCATGAGTCACATTTCAAAAACAAGATATATTACTGCTGGTATACCTGTCAGGCCACTGGCTATCGCAGGCAGTAAATGCAGCTTTCATCTACAATAAAAACAACTGAGATGAGCCTTATATGTGAGTCCAAGATGATACCCGTGAATTAAAAAGAAGCTACAGTATATGGAGATAATAATCTTTAATGTCCAGTTGATGAGTATCCAGGTCTTCTGTTGACTAACTCCCACACTGGCATCTGATGTACTTACAGTAACTGGCTTGGAAAAAATGGGTTGATGTTTTTTTTCTCAAGGGCAGGTATCAAAGGTGTGTCATCGTATTGAGGCAAATCGGTCTTCCTGAGGGCGCTATGGTACATCAGCCACCGGGGTGAAAGGGCTAGTATACAGAGGGCAGGAAGCATATTAGCCCCTGCTGGCTAGCATACATCGATAGACCCCACGGATTCTACACCCACATTGACAAAAGATCTTCTTGGTATCGAATTCATAATGTGCCGATTTTGATAATTCACTGGGGTGGGGCCTGGGGGTGGGGGGTGGGACCTGGGGGTTGAACATAAAGGAGCACATTACTGAAAATTGCAAAACAGCTTTTTTTGTTATAAAAAAAAAATGAGGAAGAATTGAGGGATGGATAGAAAGCTCCAGGGGAGGTGCTGTGCCGACGTGCCAAGCCAACCCTAGAAATGTTCATCGGCGTAAACGCCTTTCAGATGTACTTTAAGCTGAATTCAAAGCTCTTAGATTGTCTAAGACCTGACCATTTCCAAACCTAACAGCACCGGAAGCCCTGTGACTGGTAATTGGAGGTGGGCTAAGCCCCTGGCACTCCTCCAGCCCCCTGGTGCCCCTTCCACACTGCCCCCCCCCCCCACCACCACCACCACTACCCTGATCCCTATGAAAGGTTTTGCAGTAGAAGGGGTTTAAGTGGGAAGCTTCCATTAGCGTGATGAATGACCGAATAAGAGGCGGTGAACGCTCCTGTGAGATCAGACAAACTGAGTACATAAAAGGTAAGGGGCTCTGTCTACCTGCTTTCCTGATCTGCCATGTGCATTTTAAAAGGAAAATGTTCCCCCTAAGATATAAGCCCTGAAAATTAGACCATGTGGGGAAATTCTAAACACTAAAATAGCTATTTTTTTTAATTAGTCAGCCTTTTAAAAACTAAAAGTTCCAAGGCTCTTTATCAATATTCATAGGTAATGTTGTTTTGCTGGGGTGGGGTCAGGAACCCCCTTATCGCCTTAATACAGCGTTACAGCTGAGTAGCTCTGGAGTCAGCTGGGGCGGGGGTCAAATTCTAGCATGTGGAGTTTGCGTGTTCTCCTCACATTTGGGCAGCATGCCTCCCACTACAAATGTGTAGTTAGGAAAATCTGTATTGATAAAGTGACTATAGCACTTGTTTGTGCGGCTGTGTTTTCCCTGTGATGGACCGGCATCACATCCAGGGTGTCCCCAGCTGCCTGGGATAAGCTCCGGGGTCACTGAGACCCCATACTGGATGAATGGTATAGAGGAATAAATAGTCCCCACAAAGACAGGTGTTATCAGTGTGTGCGTGTGCTTGTGTGAGTATGTGAGTGTGTGACTCCCCATTAAGCAATTTAATCAATGTCCTGAGAGCACATTCTCCCAGGAATAAAGGATGTTTCTGGGCGAGCGATGCGCATTTTTCCGACACGCTTCCTGTTTCTCCTTCCTGTGTCTCCCACCTCCTCGCTCTTCCCGGAGTTTAATGCCCTGCCGCCTGCTTTCTCCATAATGTGCGCCGTGGGATTCAGCCTTCGACGCTTTACGGAACGTTTCTGCTCCGTAACGACTTTTTCTCCGCCATCGTGTTTAAACTGCCGGCTCATTTTCTAGATTTAGACACGCTTAAATTAACATTTAACTGAATTAATTCCTGGAACTGTGCAATAAATCAAGCCCCTTTCATGCGTTCTATAATGGCTGTCAGTAAACCTTTTAGACAGCAAAATATTTTTATCTAATGGCAACACTCAGATAATGGTTGACTTTTTGAAGGCTGTGTCTAAAGTTTAATCAGTTGCAGATGTATTTTAGAAATAATTTAAGCGTATGTTTATGTGGGGTGTACTTGGCGCATATCTGTCGTTGGTTAGGAATTTGCTGGAAGGTTCACACTGGTTCAAGGCGAAATTGAACCACCTACTGGATGACAAAAACAGGGTAAAAAGGGAGATCAGTTTGGGACAGGGGAGAGGGGGTGTTGTTATCAGTTCACAGAACATTCCTCCAAATGTTTGTTATTCACTATAAGTAAATTAATAAATAAAACACTAAGACTGTGTATTCACACAAAAAAAAAATAGCAAAGTTGTCTGGGTTTCAAGAGATTTGACAAAAAATTATTAACTATTCAATATAAACGTAATTTTAAACAAACATGTTCCTGAATTCCCATTTACCTTGATAGATCCAATATCCTTAGAAACAAAATGGCTATTTCAAATATAATTTGAGCTCAGTGTGTTTTGCTTGGCATCAGAACAATATAACGTTACCCCCGTGATACCTAAAATGGTTTTATGGAGGGTATCCAAAAATCACAAGTTAAATAAATGTATTACCTTTGCACAAATAGATTGAAATGCACTTTCCAGCTTCCCCGGATTGTGTAATATAATTACCAGGAACTTGGAAATAATGGAAACATAACGCTTAAAAACTTGACGTTGTCCGTTTGCTCGGTACGTGCCCTTGTCTTGAAAGGTAGATGCGGGGAGGTTCTCGCAATCAAGGTCAGACACTTAATGTAATCGTATTCTGAGGGCATGCTGCGTGGAGATGAACATCCTTTACAAATCCTTCAGAAGATTCTGAATGCCTTTAATGAAGCTTTAGTAGGCACTCAGACCAAACTTCCAAACCCAGGCTGCCCAGGTACAGTATCTCCACAGTGGTGCCTGCAGAAATTTTTGATTGGGGTGCCCATCACAGCCAGCCATATTTATGGGGGGCGCCGAGGGTTGGGTTTACTGTTTCTGGGGCCTGGTAGCTGAAAGAGGAATAAAAGAGAATGAAAAGCTTTCTGGGATATTGACGGGCCAAATTTATTGATGTGGGGAGGCAACAGGGGTGGCTACATGTTACCTTTGGATGGCTGCCCCTTGGTGGGGGCTCATGCTACTCAAGTCCAATTGGCATGTATGTGTCGAGCACCCTTGGGGCTCTTAGATCAGCTAAAAACATAGCCCTCAGACACGCTGGCAAGCAGACACAGACATACCAGCGCATGCCTAGGGACACGCTCGCCTTTGTGCATGAGGTCACCTGTATCTAAGGTGCAGGAATGCGCGGTCGCTCGACGACGTCAACACACAAGGTCCCGCACGCGTGCACACATACGCGATGGGCAGATGTCGTCTTCAGCTACCCCTGAAGTGCTGTGAGCAGCACAGCTTTTTGCCTGTCAGCGGGTGTCAAGAACGATTAGACAGCTAGTCACCGGGAACCAGGAGCTAGCAAGAACCCCGCCTAGATATGCTGGGAAGGGGGGGGGGGGGGATCTCAGGCGCTGCAGGGAGTATGATGAGGTGTGGCAGGGGAGTGGGAGGGATACAGCAGATGGGTCTTGGGCTATAACTCCATTTCCTGAAATGGAAGCACGCTGGCTTAGACCTCTCTTCACCACCACCACCCCCCCCCCCCGAACCCCCTCAACACATTGGCATTTTTACCAGGGCACACAAGCCAAAGGCACCATGATTATAAAGTCGGCTTTCGGCCGTACGAGCATCAGCCTCATCTTGGTCAGTGTGTGTCCAGTACACTCAATTCCCAGCTCCTCCTGACAACCGAAACCGACCGATTCATTAAAAACACCGTCATTCCCCTGGTCACAGACGACGTTGACGGCTCGCTGGGTGCTGGAGAATACCACTGACCCCCAATCAGAATTATAACTTTAAGGAACGGATCTGCCTCCTTTCGCTGGACACGCTCTCTCTCCCTTCATCCATGCTTTTCAACACTGCACCAGTTGTGTCACTTCAAAGATATTCGGCATCTTTTCAATATATGCTGCAACTGTTGCATGGCACCATCCCCTCGGCACATTAATTAATCAGTATCTCTTTTTTTCCAAGCTGTACGTCCTTCAGGCAAATGTCATTTCCTGGCAGGCTGGACATCATCTGCTCAGTGGCAACGGTGCAACCATGGCTGCCTCTGGCAAGTGTCCCCCCCGGTCCTGAGAGTGGAACAAACAGCGAGCAGGAACAAATGCAGCAGCGTGAACTCACCATTCTAAAAATACAGTCATCTGATAGTGAAAGCTGGCTTTTGGCCTTGGCTGAAAGACGTGATTACGTCGCTCTCCAATCTCGGGTGGTAATGCGCCAAATTTTCATGCTGCGATCCCGAGTGACTTAATTACTTGACTTGGGTAATTTATACTCGCCAGAAATTTATATATATATTTATATTAGCTGAACCTTGGCCACATTAATGTCCATGACGGTGTCCAAGATCAACCAAGACCAGCAGCTTCTACATCTTATACGTCATACAAACTCAGCCTTAAATTCTGACCTGGATTTAACCGTGACTGTTAGTCAGCTCTTCGAGCACTGTGATAAAATGACATTCATTAGCATTTCAAAGAATGCTATTTGCAAAAACTGCATAAAAAGTACTTGAGGAGGTAATTTGGAATTTGGGAGTTTGGATTAGAACTAATATGAATGATTGTGTTAAGAGATTTGAATAAAACAGTGAAAGGCAATAATAAAATGAAAGCGATCTCAGGCCCGCTCACTCAACCGGGACCTAGCTAAATGTTAACGAACATACCAAAGGGAATTACTCAAATTTCCTTCTGACTGATGAACAAATGCCCAGAGGCGTAGACCTCATATCCAAAGATGGTCTTCCTTTCCACCACTTCATGCCTTAGGGCGTCTAGGTCAGCGTTTCTCCACCTGGACAGTCCACGTTTTTGCTTCTGGGAGCTGGGAGGCAGCAAAAACGCAGAGTGTCCAAAGGTCCCTGAAGAGCAGGTTGGGAAACGCTGGTCACCACGCCAAACATTACAAAACAGCTTTGTAGTAGGTACAGCAAGAGAGTGATCACCGAATAAAGGAGGTGTGGCATCTCACTCTTTCAGGATCACTCCAGCTCAGGCTCGGAGTCCAGTGTGTGTCTTGGAGTGAATCTCTCTATGGTGAAGACTACTGGACCAGATGGGAAGACAGCGGGGGGCAGGCACACAAAGTGGCAAGAAATCTCCCCTCCCCATTTTGCTCCTCTCTTCCTCTCCACTCCTTGGTGCAGGCCAAGTCTCCCTCCCATGTGATTCTAACAACATGTTCAACCCAGAAGCCATTTTAAGTCTCTCTCTGCTAGGAGAAAGACTTGAAAAATGTCTTGAGTATGTCTGCACAAAGGCTCGTACAAATTCCATTAGATATGTTCGAGCAAATTACGTGGAAAATGTCCCCCCACTAAATAAAACCTTTTTAGCAACTTTGTCTACTATATGTCTTTATGGTGTGTTGCGTTATTTCTTAATTGCATTAATGTGTGGTCCCCCACAAAGACAGAAACACAAGCTCGTATGTTCATGCATTTAAATCGCCTGTGTTGTTTGCGTTTGGCTAATTGCGTGTCCCTGTGTGTGTGTGTGCGTGTGTGTGTGTGTGTGTGTGTGTGTCTGAATTCAAAGCTTTTTCATCTAGCAGATAAAAGCAAGAGGGCTAGTAGATTAAAGTCCTTTCACAGGGCAACAGACATGAGTTGTGAATAAGCAAGTAGAGGCATACTGAGCAGAAGCGTGACTTTAGCTAGGAGAAAATTCCACTGGTGTCATTTACTGATTGTAAATTTATGCTCAATCTTGATAAACTTAATGGAATAGGCTGGTCATCATACACATCATACACACTAAAACCCCATCATCCAAACAGACTTCTCACTTTCAGCTAAATCTAGCCAGTCAGTCCGAGCCTCAACCAATCCAGGCATGAGGCCGTTCAAGGCTTGGCCAATCTGAAGCTCAGGTATCACGAAGCTGTTGGCGCAGTTCCAAGGTGGGTCTTCATCTATCTGTGTTAGCCGAGGGGCATCTTTCAGCACTCGAAAACTTACAAAAAAGAAAAGAAAGACACAAAAGTAATAACACCATTTTGTCGACTTGGTGATAGATTGCAGCATTAAGCCTAAGCTCCGTATTTTTATATTACAAAGGATATGATAAAATTTGAAAAAAAAAACAGAAAATAAATAATAAAGTTGGTTTATTGCAAAGTGGAAGAGCATGTCCAAATTCTCTCCTGCCGTCAGGATGGTGCTTGGCTCTGAGTGGGCGGACGCAAGAGTCTCCGTATTTCACTCCTACGCCGTCTTGAAGGAAAGACAAAGCTCCGGTCTCTATCCAAAAGCCCCCTCCCTCCATACTGGTCTCTGGGCCAGAACACACAGCCCACCTGGTGCCTCTGAATCCACCCACGCAGGGTGGAGCCCCCAGTGCCGATTTAATTATCGCTATTCATTACCTGAAGATCAACGCTAAAGGCTAGTGTCTTCGAGATGAAATGAATCGGTCATAGTAATCCTCAAATAAAATATAAATTGCTATATAAATGGGGGGGGGCTCTGATTGTATGCTATAAAAATTCATAACACTGCGCTGTGAGCTAAAATGCTAATTGGATTGCTTTACGGAAACATCAAAAGAGGCACGGCTTTAAAATGAATTCAGCAAATCTTCGGTTTTGTGGCTGGGACACTTGAGTGCCGTAAACTTGTTATCGATGTGCTTGATTAGGCCTCTTGTTTGAGCCGTGGCAACGGCCCTGGGGAGGGGGAAGCCAGCGGCATGCAGTGAGTCAGAACAGGCGTGGGGCTGGGAATGGGGGGGCTTCATGATCGCTGGCCGCAACTGAGCTCCAACTGTGCTCACTGGGGGGTCCAGCAGGGTTCCTGCCTCCTGCATTGTGTGCTTAAAGCACTGCAAAACTACCCTGGAATAATTGATAAAGACTAAAAGACCAAGAAAAAAAACGGCACTAAATACATAGATGGATAGACAGACGGACGGATGGACGGATGGATGGACGGACAGACAATAGATAGATAGATAGATAGATAGATAGATAGATAGATAGATAGATAGATAGATAGATAGATAGATAGATAGATAGATAGATAGATAGATAGATTTAGTGTAACATGTTTCATAAGTGTCAGGGTTGTTGCTCGCAGCATGTAAGCCAGCAGACATGAAGGTCGTGCTGCCAGGGTTTGTTGTTGAAGTTACAAGTCCATTCAACAACTGTCTCCGGTTTCCTCTTTTATATTACATATATATTGCTAGCAGAACCTACTACAAACAGTGAAGTCAAAAAGATTCCAACTCCAAACGATTACAATGGAAGAAACAGCAGGAACATGAGTAAGAAAGGCCTTTTGAGAAACCTGAGGTAGAGCCCAGACATTGGCGTGAAATTCACGGCCATGAGACGATCGAACAGGCGCCCAGCTCCCTGCAGTGTGCCCCCTGTTCAGCGAATGCTCCGTGCCCCATTGCCCAGGAGGGGTGCTGGCGGGGGGGAGGTGAAGTCGCAGCGGGCAAGTGAGAAGGACAGAGCGAACGTCTGGAGGGGAGCGGCTGTTCGGGGATCGCGTCGGGGTCTGTGTGGAGGCACGTCCTGCAGCGAGATCGAGGGGATGGAGCTTTAGCACAGACATGAGTTCTTAGATTCGGTTTCGAAAACACCCTTTGTGAAGATTGCAAGCGATCATTGGGCTGAAGATACATTGTGGTGCTGGTCTGGAAGCATGGAGATGTGTTTACAGTCATGTGATTTTCGACCTTGTGAAGGGCGTGAATTATAAGGCTAAATGCATACTCGTTTTCAGCCACAAGGAACAAGCAAATTGGAGAATGAGAATGATCAAAGACTGTAACTTCTGGATGATCACACTGAGGAAAAGAATTATCACTTACTGTACAACATATGTTCATTAAATATGGTCACAGACCTTGGAAATCTGCTCTGTTTGCTGCTTCTTTATTGTATCTGTGAATGAAAAGGAGGGGCCTATATGAGTGAAAGGGTGGGGCCTGTGAGAGGGAGGGGTCTGTGTGCATGGAGGGAGGGGCTACATGAGTAATGGCACTTTTCCACTGGAATACAGGAATCGAGTTATACCTCAAAGTGGGACTAGTTACTCACGGTTCCGGCTCAGTTCGGTTTTCCACTGCAGAAGGGTCGGCTCAGGAAAGTGGTTGCCGGGTTCAGAGAGCGACAGTGATGTAAAACTGAAGCGACACTTATTTACTTTCACACAGTGTACATCAAGGTTTACTATGTGCAATAATAATATATTTTTTTACTGTGTGATCATTTCCGCCAGAACTGCTGTGTTATGCAAGTATGAAATGCTAGCGGACTTAGCATTCACTTGTGTAAATTTGCATTACAAATCCATTCGGTTCAGCTGTTCTATAGTACTTTTTTAAGTTGGAGGTTGGAACTGCGTTTTCAGAAATGCACCGTGATGTGTGAAACTACTAATAATAAATAATATATATGGAATATTTTTTCTTCAGATTATTCATGTGCAGAACTCCTGCATTCCAACCAATCACATGGTGTTGACGCAACCAGCTTGGTTTGGTCACGCTTTCGGTCCTGCTTACTCAGCACGGGTACAGGTTGGGAGCAGTTCGCATACTTTGCAATGGAAAAGCACCGGAGTTCACGGTGTGGGTCGGATACGTCTATGAAGATGCACAGGTCTGTGAGCTTTTATGTGATCAAAAGTAATGAGTCTGATACTAAGAAAGGGTCCATGCTGAACATAGCAAGCAGGAGGATCAAAGGGGTTTCCTGTTAGGGCTGTGATGGTTAAGGCGTTGGACTCGAAATCCGATGGGGTTTCCCCGCACAGGTTCGACCCCTGCTCACAGCGGCATGTCAAGCTTCTGTTGCGCATTGAGCTAATAAAGCAATGGGCTTTAATCCGAGGTAACACACATTCAGTGCCAGTCAAAAGTTTGGACACGCCAAGCGGCTTAGAAAAGAGAGCGATAGGGTCGCGTCACATGACCTGGCCATCTCATCTAAATGTAGCAGAAATGACTTTGACCACAGACTGAAGGAAAAGCAGCCAATAAGTGCTCAGAAAGTACATTATATGGACAACAGTATTGGGACACTCGCATCTACAGGAACTTTTATGACATCCCACTCTAAATCCATAGGCATCAATATGGAGCTGGTCCCGCCTCCACTCTTCTGGGGAGGCTTTCCACAAGATGTTGGAGTGTGTCCGGGGGAAGTTTTGCCCATTCATCTAGAAGAGCATTTATGAGGTCAGACACTGTAATGTTGGATGTGAAGATCTGGCTTGCAATCTCTGTTCCAGTTCATTCCATAGATGTTCAGTGGGGTTGAGGTCAGGGCTCTGTGTCGGGCCAGTCAAGTTCTTCCACACCAAACTCACCCAACCATGTCTTTATGGACCTTGCTTTGCGCACTGGGGCACAGACATGCTGGAATAGATACGGGCCTTTCCCAAAGCGTTACCATAAAGTTGGAAGTATAGAATTGTCTAAAATGTCTTAGAATGCTGAAGCATTAAAAGTTAAGGGGCCAAGTCCAACCCCTGAGAAACAGCCCCATACTATTATCCCTCCTCCACCAAATTATACATTTGGCAAAATGCAAATAGGCAGGTAATTTTCTCCCGGCATTTGCCAAATCCAGACTCATCCATTAGACTACCAGACAGAGAAATGCGAGCTGTCACTCCAGGGAACATGTTTCCACTGCTCCAGAGTCCAGTGGTGGCAGTGTGCTTTATTTAAGTCGAGGCTTGGTGATGTGAGGCTTGCATGCAGCTGCTCGGCCATGGAAGCCCATACTATGAAGCTCCTAGAGCACAGTTTTTGCTGGGGTTAATGCCAGAGGAAGTTTGGAACTTATGTTGAGTCAACAGGGCATTGGCTACCTTAAGGGACTCTGAGTCTCAGCACTCGGCAACTCCGCTCTCATACTTCATGTGGAGTTTCTGCTCTTCCTAAATGCTTATACTTTGCAATAATGCCACTTACAGTTGACCCTGGAATATCTAGTAGGGAAGCAATTTCACTAACTGACTTATTGCAAAGGTAGCGTCCTATGACAGCACCAGCCTTGAATTTAGATTTTTGATGTCTTTATAATTATTCAAAAATGTAGAAAGTACAAATTAACCTTCTCTGGGTTGGTGTGTACAAACTTTTGGCTGGTACTGTAAATTGTAACCCTTCCTTCTACTGAAGTTGCTTTGATAAAGGTGTCTGATAAATCAGTTAAATGTAAATATATATTTAAGTTATGATTTCTTGCTGTTTTGCTTAAGCCAGTAGCCATTTGATGTGGCAGGTCTCCCGCAATACCAAGGTCCCCTAATGTCTCCTGGTGTCCTCCCGTATAAAATGCAATAAAAACAATTAACAAGGCTCTTTGAAGTCACTTTCTAGCCATACATCAATAAACACTTTGGTTACTCATGAAAATATTTATAGGAATTGAATTGAAAATATACTTTAAATATATATTCATGCTTTAACAACTGCAGAAATACATGACTGATATCATTGCCTTTAGAATATGCATCTATTAAATGCAATATCATATAAATATTGCTCGACTTTGCTCATGCCAGATATTTTGGCTTAAGGCTTATGCTATTAGTTTTTAACTTACTGTAACAATGAAAAATAAATGGCATTTGATTTGTTGTTATTTGCAAGCTTCTTGATTAGTTCTGTGTGGGCAACCACATTTATAGATAATTTGCATTTTAACCCATTGAGTTTTTTTTCTGAGCGGGTGGGCGTCCCTCTGCAGCTCAGTCTGTCGGGATGAGAGGTAACGTGTCGGAAAGATGGTGTTATATAGGTGTCAAACCCAGCAGCTGAGACCAGCGGAGTAGCCGGAGAACAGGGAATGGTGGCGTCCTGCTGTCCCGCGGATTTGTTCCCTGCAATGGACTGGATTCCTCAAACTGCGGCATTGTTGCCTAGGAAACTTCAGTTTTTGTTTGTTTTGAAAATTCTCTGGCTTTTTTATGCATGTCAGGGGCCACATCTGCAGCCTGGAGCAAAATACCAACCAGATTTTGCATATTAAATTTGGACCGAGGCTTCTTCTTCAAGATTGTGTTTGCTGTGATTCGAATTATACTTATATGCAGGGGTATAGCTACAGATGGATGGGGGGGCTGAGTCTTTGCTGGGGAGGGAGGGGGGCGATGGCAAACATAATATACAAAGCTATTCATGACTTAAGCCAAAAAATACACATTTATTTGGGGGGGACCTAAAAAAAAAATTTTTTTATTAGGGCAAGCTAAACCGCCCCCCTCCCCAAAAATGGGTCTAATGACACCCCAGCTTATATGTCAGCACCATGAGCTCTACATGTACTCGGCAGTTACCCTCTACAGGGAAACAGACAACACTGAATGATGATGCATATAGTGCTGATGACCATTCAAAAGAGTGACTAGCAAATAAAGAAATGCTAATATGAGAATATTATTAATTTTAAGCCCATCCAGTTTCCATTCACTCCATTATTGTGGCTTTGCCATGACAACTGTGGCCGTAGGGTCATTTTATACATTCATACTATACATCCCCAGATACCTTTTACCTGTGGTATCTAAAATACCAAAGTCCTGTTTCTAAATCCTGCCAGTAAAATAACAAAAACCAGATATATGTCACATAGTCTCTGTTCTGTAAACATTTATATTATGCACCCAAAGACGCAAAAAACCCCATAAACTCTTGTAATACAAAGTTCAACAAAAACAGTGGTACGCAAACAGAACTTATTTTCCGGAACTTCCGGAACTTAAAGGTATGCAAGGTTCTCTTCAGAATGAAGTGCACAGTCTTTACTGAAGATGATCAGACACTAACTATGTAGCTAGACAGAAAGTCATTACGCCTTTAAATAAATTGAAATTGAATTGAATTTAAATTAAAGGAAGACATAGTTGAAAATTTAGCAGAGAATGGATGAAGAGAAAATGTAGCTTGTTACAAAACTGGAGGTCGAAAAAACAATGAACTCAGAACCCTTTTTACGGCAGATTAACACAGAGACACGATAAACATGAATCTCCTTTAAAAATGCCTGAAGGGAAACAAATTATTACCCAGTATGTCAGAGATCAGAGGAGCCAGTCAAGGGCGATGTGCATAACAGGTGTGCGTTCGCTCCCCTTTCCAGGCTGAGGAAGCTGCTGATGACACCTGTTCTTTTCAAGGATTTTCTCATGATCGCTCTCACTGATTCACCCAGGATTGGACGCTCTCTGCTGCTTCACGTTCAGCGTCCCTTAAGGACGCAGAGTACGAATGAAAATGCAGAGGAAGCTCTGGGACACAGCACTGTCCTCTTATGAAAATGTAGGGCAGTACAGCTTGCTATGCGAAATCCTTTCCCCATTTCTTTTTGTGCAATTTGTTTTCAGATTAAATGATCTTGTGGTAAATATTACAGGAAATCACAAACACCACTAGCATGTCACTGGGGAATTCACGGTGGAAGTTTGCAATCTGACTAAACCAGCACCTAATGTACTATTATTCGTATACATTCGCATTTCCAGAATAGAAGAACTTTACAGTAAGTGACCAGTGCTGCTGTGGTAATACACTGAGAAATGTGCTCAGAGATTCTTCACTGGACAAAATCCATCCTCGATCAAAGACTGAGGAAAGGGACAAGTTATATGTTTAATTGTGACCAGCACCGTTCAAGTGTGTGTCTGTGTGTTTGCGTATGTCTGTATGTGTTTGGCCTTCTGTTTTTTTGGGCAGGGTGTGGTTTAAATCATTCATGGAGAGAGAGTCATGCTTTGAATTGTTACCAGTCTAGCTGTGAGGAGTCTCTCTCAGTGCTTGTACCGTTTGTAAACACGAACATATCAAAATTATAGAAGGTACTACATTGGGTACTACATAGAAGCATAAGCTTGTCAAATACAAGCTAAAAAGACAGACTAGACCTACAACTGTTAGTGACCTATATCTGTGTATTTCCCAACAGCAGTGAATACGTTAAACTTCTCAGTAAACTCTCTGCTTGTTGATGGTTTTGTGTCTATACAAAATAATCTTAGACATGTGAGACCATTCGGCTTTTCCTAATTTGAGTTCTGGTAGTCAGAAAGCAGTTTCATACCTAGGAACCCTTGTTTTCTAACAACTTAGGGGCTAGTAATGTGTAAATAACCAAACCACAGGGAATATTTCACTATTAGCAAGCTACTTTGAACAAGCATTTCCAGTAATCATTTGATAATTGGAAAAGTCTTGTTGGTAATAATAGAAACAACAGATATCAAGACATAGTTTTATTAACAACAAAGCAGAATATTAGCCCACTATTAAACCATTTGTTTATTTATTTGGCAGATATAAGAAAAACACAAGAACTTCGTCTTACGCTCTGTCCTGAAGTCGCTTTAACTGGATGTGCAGCTTCTCACCTCTGATCTGACTCCCAACAGATGTGACCTCAGCCCAATTTATAGGTCTGCTTGGATCTTCTTCATAAATGCCATATCCTGAAATTTAACGTCCTCAGTTAAAGGAACCCATACATTCAGAACCTGTATTTCTTTGAAGGACTGTTGATCTCCTCTGGAGCTATAGAGAGAGAAGATGAAATGCTTTCCTATAAAACCCCATCGGAATCATTTTAAACCCATTGGGAAACTTGTCATTTGTCTCTTTCTCCTCTTCCTGACAAAATTTGTTGAAAGAGGGTGTGAGAAATCTTCTCTCCACTTAATTAATGCTTCAGTAACGACGCAAAACATAGGCAAGACTGTGTTGTACTTTGATCAGAACGTTCTGTGGTTTTCGGTATTGACACTACAATGGCCTCGCCGTTCTCAGGATTTCAGGCACTGCTGGCTTCCCAGTTGAATTGTCATTATCTGTGTGTCCAGTCCTCGTGTGTGCCACGCCCCCCTGATCATCCACGTGTGCTCCCCCGATCGTCCCCAGCTGTTTCCCATCAGTCTGTTGTGTTCTGTGTATTTAGTCCGTGTCTGAGTCCGTTTCTCCCAGATCTGTCATTAATGTTAGTCGGTCGTTGTTCCCTGTATTCCCGGTTCCCCACAATAAACCTCGTTTTCCTGAAGCTCCGCCTGCCTGCTCCTGCTTCCCCGGACGCGAGCGCAGCACCAAAGAGCTGCAATGTGCTCGGTTTGAAAATGTCAGCATCGCTTTTTTTTATAGACAAAAAGCAAATATATGGCCTTTGATATTGTATTGCTTAAGGGCATTAGTCACTGTACACAGCAATACGAACATAAAACAGTTACAAGAACACGTCAGTTAGTACTGAAAACAAGAGATATTAAAATGTTTTATTAGTCTATAGTATAAACACAGTAATAGAGATGTTTTTCTTACAATTTGAAAGGAATAATAATAATATACTATTTTTTTTTTTTTTAAATATAGATACATATTTTTAAAAAGGCAGGAAACTAAATTAATTAAATTCCATGAATTCAGTGGATGGGTTTACAGGCCATCTGCTTCTTTTACGAGTCTCTGAGTGCATTATTATTATGGTATGTAATCAGAAACCATTCAGAGGGGCAGGACGCAGGTGGTGTCAGGAGGACAACCAGCGAAAGAGCGCAAAGGCCCTCACTCCGCTCCCAGCACCCTCACACATCTCCATCCACCCAGCGTTTGCCCCCCGAGTGCTCAAACGGTGCAGGTTCATAGGGGGAGGGGGTACTGAGGTTGATCGCAGACAGCACAGAGCAAAAGGCAGGGGGCACCCTGGATGGAACACATGCCAGTCCGTCATGTGTCTGCATTTTGCATTCGCTTCTGGAGTTTGGTGGCTGTCCTTCTGTTTCCTTTTGCAGTCCAAAGACAAACAGGCTGATTTGTGCTACTATGTCGCATATAATGTCTGCATATATGTCAGGGGTCCGCAGGTCTGGTCTGGGAGGACCAGTTTGCAGATTCCAATGTTCAGACACACCTACTGAAGCTGGTAATTATTTGATTAAGGTTGAACAGGGAAATCTGGAAATTGAGGGATTCTGTCCCTCTGGGACCTGACAAAGGGAACCCTCTGTGATGGACTGACGTCCCATCCAGGATATACTCGGTCTGCCTGGGATAGGCTCCAGGTGACCTTCTTCCACATAAGGCTTAGATAAGCCTTTCAATAAGCTTTCAGTTTCCACATGTAAGTGCAAAATTTGATTTATTTTTTATGGCTCTCCAGAATCACACAACCTCTAAGATATCTAGACCCCGTAATGTACCATTAAAATCGAATTATATGTTCTGACTCTGTTTCCCTAGTCCTCCTTCATTTTACTTCAGACCTTTTTCCCAATTAGTGCTAATTAGCTGATGAATTAACGTGCTCGCAATTAATGATGAAGCGAATCGTCACGGGCATGTGTCAGCTATATGTCTTCACCCCTCTCGTTCCTCATTTTCCTTCCTGACCCTGCGGAAGCTGGCGGCCAAATGAACAAACGGCGCCCATTAAAGGCTGCCGCATAGTTTTCCTTTAAAGGCGAAATTTTCGGAAAAGTCACAGACCACGACGCAGCCTTAGGATGGAGACAGAGTGATGTCGCAGGACGAACTTAGCGATAACGCGGAAAAGGCGGGAAGCTGAAAGATAAAGGCCTTCGTATTCGTTAATCGCGGATCAGCAGCTAGACATTTCCTGCCCCGAAGGTGATCAGCATGTGCAGGGCTGTCAGCTGTGTCACTGACAGAAGCACTTTGCTCCCCAGGGGGATTCAGTCTCTCTTCTGAGCCAGAAGTTAAGGGTCCCTTTGGCACTGGAC
This sequence comes from Brienomyrus brachyistius, assembly GCF_023856365.1. Taxonomy (NCBI): domain Eukaryota; kingdom Metazoa; phylum Chordata; class Actinopteri; order Osteoglossiformes; family Mormyridae; genus Brienomyrus; species Brienomyrus brachyistius. The sequence continues at coordinate 22,826,413 of NC_064548.1, forward strand.
TGCAACATGGAGAATGATGTTGCCCATTTCGATGATGATGTTGCTCACCGGGGGGGGGGGGGGGGGGGGGGGTGTGAACATTTTAGCCCTTTGGGAAGCCATGTTAGAAGTGGACTTATTTATAACTGGTGCTCCATCTGCAGCTGGAAAGCCGCGACTGATGTTCAAGGTGGCTGCTTCAACTACTCAGCCGTAGCGGTAATGAAGGTAATTGGTAAGCGGTAATGACAGCCCCGGAAAACAAAAAGCCTCGGTGCCGTTTTTCGAGTCCCCCTTTCTCACCACTTCACTCTCCGGTTTTGCAGCAAATTAGATTAGCGGCCATCGAGTAACATGGCCCTTCAGGGAGAGCGGCTCAGCTCTCTGCTCATCCGCGAGACAGGAGGGGACCCCATCTGCGTTGCGCCCCAAACACGCGCCCTGAACCCACAGCAGACATGACATGCGTGAGCCTCTGAGTCTGTGGTGCCCTCATAGATTGTGGACCTGGGGGGGGGGGGGGGTAACCCAGGTTTATGCTTGGGTAAGTACCAGAGCATCATTAACAATGCATCCACCCAACCGTCCACCTATGTTCTGTAACCACTTGCCCTATTCAGGGTTGGTGGGGTCCTCAGCCAATCCCAGAATCGATGGCCACAAGGCAGGGAACAACCCAGAATGGGGCCATTAAGAATGCAATGAAAAAACTACCAATATTTGAATTCAGGCTGGTGAATCTGCGTGAATAAAATCGCGAATTCTATCCGTGCTTTTTAAAAGCAAACAGGCAAGTGGAAGTGAATTTTTTCCTCACCCTCATGCCTCCCCCCCCCCCGTTCAGATGCGTCCCGTGGTCCATGGATACCCTGACATCCGCCAAGGCTTTTAAGCTCCTGTTCTCTCTTTCTCCACCTCATCACACCTCATCAGTCCTGATGAGTCAACCAGAGTTCATGGTCAGGGGCCATTGCAGACTGAATGGTGAGGCAGGGTCTGTGTCATAAGGTGCCTAATTAAATCTGACTTACTTTAATGGGACGGATTTTAAAAACTTGTAAGACAGTCTGTTTTCATTCCTTCCCACTTACCGCGCCTGTTACTCGTCCGGCAGAGGAGCTGCAATGATTCTGTTACGCTTTTTCTGCTGGTCCATTCAAAATAGAGTGAACAATGAACAGCAGGGTCAAATTTAGCTTAAAAAGGCGTGAGAGAGATAAGTCCTTGGATCCAATTAAGATGGTTTACTTTAGACTGATGCATTAATGGTGGGAGGAGCGCAGCACCCAAACTCACCCCTAGGGGTCCCAGCATGCATGCGAGTTGACCGCCGCAGACCTGTTATTGTGATCACGTCGGCACTATGCCACATCTGATTCGCTGGAAGAGTGGGAGGGAGAGGGAGAGGGAAGGAGGCTAGGGCGGGGCCATCCTGGTTGGCGCACAAGGACGTGGCATTTCCAGAGACGTGCTGATTTGGCTCCATCTATCTCAGGGATGCAGGAGTCGATAAGCCGATAGTTCAGGTTTTGGGGGGAGGGGGGGGTCCTGACGCAGGCCACCCGGGAGACCGCCGCTCCCCGTCTGACACGCATCTCTGCGCCTAACACATCTGCCACCGGCCCCGGTGCGTCGCGAATGCGTCACTCTAGTTTTTGAAATGCGATGGAGTGGAGAGGCTTTTAATTACTTCCACACATGCTGCAGGTGATCAATAATGATCAGGGGCGATTTACATTTTGTTGATTTTTGGACACTTTAAATGTAAAACCGCAAGCGTTTGTTTGCCTTTTTATATAACTGGGTACTTGACCAACGTGGTGCAGGTCATGGTGGGAAACACGTTCCCCTTACACTCAAGGGCACCGCTAGAGATTTTGGACCCCATGAAAGCATATCATTTTGGGCCCCCCAACCCAGACCAATCCAATCACATTCCAAATTCTGAATCCCCCTGCACCTACAGGGTTGGGGTTCAGACCCTGTTGCCATTCTGTGTAGATAGAGTTTGCATGTTCTGAACATGGTCAGTAAGCCCACTCAGTTTGGCTTATGAGTTACCCTCCATTGCAGGTTCTTGAATACAGAGGATTGAATACTAATTCTAGAATTCTTGAATATTAATTCCCATAGTAGACGTACCCTAATAAACTTATAAACTTATGAAGGTGTAAAATGTTTAAGTCACTGATATAAATGCATACATTTCCATCAGATAGTGTTAATGAATTACTTTTGAAACTAGGTAACAGTGGTGTTTGCCAACCAGCTCAAATCATCGGTCTGTGTCATAATTGTTAAACGCAGAGTGACTCCTGACTCTTCAAAGATAATTCAGTCATATTTAAATATGGAAAATACAATAATGGGAAAATGATTTCTGGGCTTTTAAAAACTCTGCTCATTACTACAGCGGGCAGGTCTATCTCAAACCAACAGAGGAGAAACAGCAAACATGCAGATAAACTTAACACTATAAAGTCCGGTATTTTAAATGTCACATGGGTAGTTTTCATACGTGTGACAGAATGTTATTGTGGCTGAATAAATCTTTAGCAAGCTACTGCAAGAGGCTCAATAAAAGGAAAACCCACATACATTTTTTGGGGGGTAGTGTGATCTGAGAGTTTATTACACCCCCATACATCGTAATGGTCCTTTCCTTATATTGAAGAAGATTGATCTGATGTTTGATTAGCAGGGAAGAATGTTTCACTGTATATACCGGCCATCTGCATTTGGTAAACTCCAGGGATTGAAATAAAATGTGAGAAAGGCATTGCAAGGCACTACGCTGACTCTAAGGCAGACTGCGTGCAACAGCTCCCCCTGCTGGAGACAGAAGGGTGACTCCACACTAGCCTCATCAAAGCACGCACGCTTCTTGGCCATGTTTGAGTGCAGCCTTTATGGGCCGTCATTCATTTTTCACTCATCAGAGCTTTTGCTGTGGAATTTGACGGTTTCGTTTTTTGCGCCATTTTGCAAGTTTCTCCAGCTGTCAGTCACGCTGAGGGGGGAGCGATGCTCACAGAAATGTCCCGGGAAGTTTCTGCTCTCCAGTTCTTGAAACAGCCCACTGGCTACCTCTCCTTTTGCCGTCTGAGGCTTCAAATGGGCTTGTTCCAGATTATGTAACTAAGCTTCTTATTCCAGTTGATCCTCAAGGTTCACTCTTAGTGCTTCCAATTACATAGATCATAAATGATAGTGAGGCCCTTTCTTACTTAATCACTGGAACAGGCTACAAGATTTTACCCAGGATTTTCTTAATCTTTAAATATAGATTAAATAGATTTAAATAGACTTTTTTTCAGCCTTGTTGATTGAATAGCTGATATGTCCAAAATATCTTACTTTTTTATCTAGCTTGCCTGTCATACAGCGTGACGACCTTTGCCCCCTCTATCATAGCCGCACGCCCCTCTGCCTGCCTGTGTCTCACTTCTCCATTACTGAGTCAAAGATCATTGCACAGGTTCTTTGGGATTTACCTTGTTTAATGGAAGCATGCATACATTTTTGGTGGCACAGCAGGTAGTGTTATTGCCTTGCTCCTCCTGGGCCCGGGGTTCGAATTCTGCTTCTACTCTTTACGCTTGCATATTGCTGTGTGGGTTTCCTGTCTTGGTCCAAAGACATGCAGTAGATTAACTGGGTAACACTTTACTTGAGGGGGACACAAATAATACAGTATTATGATATTACTTATGTATTAACCAACCACATACTGATCTCATGTTGGTTCATCAATAATAAATCGTGACATCTTTTATCTCGAGCAATTTCAGTATTTGCCACTATATTTGTTAACCTTTGTGAACTACTGAAGGAAATACAGTACTGAAGGAACTACCATAGGAACTACTGGAGGGACGACTGGAGGGACGACTGAAGGAACTACCGAAGGAACTACCAAAGGAACTACTGGAGGAACAAGTAATGAATAACATGTGAAATACTGGTCTCATGATGGGTTGATTTCGTTCATGGAGGTTTGTATAGAATATGGCTTCAGACCTGTATTCAGGATTCTCAATCCCCTCTATCAGTCAGCGACTGGGTTAATGGGTTAACCTGAGGTCAATGATACATTTTTCCAACATACTATGAGTATTTAATAGGCAAAATGCATAAAGAGGTCCCTGCGGTGTGTTGGCGACTGCCCAGGGTTGGTTCCCGCCTGCGGCCATTGTTCCCTGGATAGGCTCCGGTCCCCCCGCGACCCCAGTTGGGATTAAGCGGTTTCAGAAAATGGATGGATGGCATAAAGAGATCAAATCAAGGATGTGCAGAGGGGCTGGGGGTGCCTGAGCAATTGAAAATGTTCCATTTTGAGTCCTAAGTGCACCCCACCCTCATGAAAAATACAGATAACTTTTGAAAAATATCTTTCAAAGAGGAGTGAGGCCTCCACTAAGAGCAGCAGCCAGAGAAAACAGCCACGTAATACTGCCCCGAGGAACTTGCTGATCTATGGTCACAGAGGGCCTTTAATCTTACATAGTGACCAACGGGCTGCACAGTCAGCAACATGCCTTTCCACTGACCACCAGAGGGAGCCAGAGAGAAGATACCGCTGTTCACCTGCCCCGACAATGCAATGAAACTATGGTGATAATCTTACATGCAGTGCCCCCCCCAAAGGATTTGGGTCACATGCCAAATCCTCCAATAAGGCCATTCCTGCTGAAGTTCCCATTCTGTGTTTCATGGTTAAATGAAACAGACTGGGATGGTATTCTGTGTGGAAGGTAGCAATATGGTTTAGAATACTTTTACAGCTAGGAGATTCCAGCATTTAACCTCATCCATCCAGCCCCTGTGGCTGAAATTGTAGCACGGTCTCCATACAAGGGCTTGAAAATGGCACCTCCCAGTTACGTTCCTTCCTTCTGCCTTGTTGACGTTGTTTTGTGGCTGGCGGATGCCGACTTGTCCACTCTTCACTCTTCACACAAAGAACACAAGCTATGGCGTTATCACCAAATTAACATCATAATAGCAGAAATGGTTCTGTATCCTCCAAATGCAATCCGTTATAGCTGAGCCAGTCTGAACCGGTAACACAATCGCGGCGTTCGGGTTTAAGTGATATAGTTGACTATGACTGACCTGTTCAGCCAATTTAACTAACAATATATGTATGACCTAATCAGTTTCATCCAAATCTGCCACGTCTGACTGACCTTTTCCATTTCGTGTGATTTGGAGTCAGTGTTTATCAGACTGCTGCCTAGTAACTAGATGGGTGGCAGTAAAGGTTGCACTGATGCCCACTGAGGGAGCCGTACGTTTGCCTGGCATTCATGGGCAATCAGCCCCAGCAGGGGGGCAGGCAGAAAGCTGACAAACTGTGATCTTAGCACCTCATGACACAAAAGGAAATGAAATGGCCCCTCATTACACATAATTGAAAAATGGGGTCTATTTTTGCCCCTCTCAAGGACTTTATCAGCCTCATTGTAAACTAATCTGACTGATTAGTGATTAACTCCGTTGCATAATTAAGCCGGTGATTGTTGTGGGTAATAAGTCCTGGGTAATAAATGTAGATTCAGAGCCGCTAACATTTACACCAAAGCGCGGCTCATATGCAGGACCTAAGACTAATGACTCCCAGTGTCTATGCTTTATGGCTGTTGCTCTGATTGGATTTAAATATATATTTGCAGGGATGCAATATTAATGACCAGTTGGCATGCATGCGTAGTAATGATAGGGATTTACTGGTGGTTCCCTGTCTCACATGGTGCTTTAATACAGAATTTCAGATGTACAAGTATTTGTGTATTGTAATAATATAGCACTACATCGCCTTGCACTTTCTTAGCTGACCATTTTGTCCAAAGTAACCTGTACATTCTTATTTAATTCATCTGGATATTTTGCTGGTACAATACAAGGTATGGGAGCCTGCCTAAGGGTTCAACAGCAGAGCCTCCATATCTGTATAGGTCATAAGCCTGTGGCTCTAACCTCTGTTCTACCTGCTGCCCCGGGTTTTAGTTCAGACAGTATACAAAGGAATACCGTATGAGGCAACACAAAGGAAAACCGTTGGCCTCTTTTTTTAAGCATCAAAAATTCCTCCTTTGTGCACTTTCCTTATTAAATTCGATAATGCCAAAAAGTTAGCAACAGTGTCAGTTCAAAACAGCTTGGGATAGGGAGCAGCACAGCTGCGTATGGTAAGGAATTTAAATGGAAGGCATTTTATGTAACTGTTCTGTGTGGGGAAAACATGCTGAAGTACCTTGTATAAATAAACCGATTTATCAAAGGGGGGTGGTTTATCAAAGGGGGGTGGGGGCTTCACTCTGGGATACAGTAAGAGTGAAAGGTCTCCTTTTACTGGTTCCGCGTCCCTTGTTTGAATTTTAGCTTTACCCCTAGTAGCAGTGTGACTGGACAGCAGACAAGGAACTGGGTTTGTGGCCAAAAGCTGTGAGATTCTGGTCCTGGGAAGCAGAGATTGCTGTTGTAGTCTTATGTAAATACCTAGCCATTTTCTCCCAGTAAATGCACATCTATCTGAAGGTTTACCTGATGCAATCATGACACTTAAAAACTACGGGGTGACACCGCAGAGGCACGAGACATCGGTGGGTCCCAGAGCACTTCGGCCTTGACATCTGAAGTGTGCGACAGGTGGCTGAACAGCAGGATCAGCCATGACTTCGATGGAAGATCTGCTGTATGAGTAAATGTAGCTTCACACATTGCATTCGTCATCTCCAGATTATGGAGTGAAGCTGTTTAATAACCTGTAGAATAACTATGTGACTCTGTGGGATCATTTTGGCTCAAATTCCATCATTTGTACCAAGTTGGTGGCGACGGATTTTTTGTTCATGTTCTTGGCTTCGGCTGTGATGTCAACCCTGGTAAGAGAAATTATGCTCTTTTCTGGAAAGCATCGAAGCTCCCTATTTATAGTGAGGGACATGCTAAAATAGTCCTTTGTTGGTTTTAGGCGGATAGGCCACAGTGTCAGAGGTGGGAACAATTGTTTCCAGCACTTTCCATCATTGGCCAGTAGTCCAATCAATACTCCTCAGTGGGCAGAGACATTTGAGGGCTCGCTGCTTTAAGATTCTGCCTCAGTTCCGACGGAAAATCTTGCATTGGTTCCGGAAGGATTACCTCGCCTTGTTCAGAGGTATAACCAATGTTATATATGAGGCGAGAATAATTTGTCCTAAGGCACGGAGAGAGTTATCGTTAATGAATACACTATGCTTGCAGAGGCCCGAGGAGATCGCGTTTTGTTGCTTAGCTGATAAGTGCCCACTACTGCATTGGTTTTGGAGGTTTCTATCACCAATGCGGGTAGAGAATAACTCTATCTGTTGCAACCAATACTCCACCTTCATTAAATTATAATAAATGGAAGAAGACTAGATATTTGAACAATGGATACAGGTAATTGTTATCCTCTGCACTCCAATCCCGCAAAGACGCTCGATGCCTTCCAGAGGAGCGATAACGGCAGTGTTTAATGAAGACCCACCTCTGAGGATCCCGATCCATTATCCTCCCCTCAGTTCCCCTTAATGAGCTGAGTCTCAATCGCATGACAACGCCTCCTCACGGCCGAGACGGACAAAGAAAGAGAAACTGGATTGGGAATTCCTTAATTCCCATCGATCCTGCTCTGCAGATCAACAACAGACCGATTGCCGAATCACGGCTCCTTGATCTCGAACGAAATGACGCCGGCCAGTAGCACGGCCCAGGGGTGCGATTGGAGCAAAGGGGGGGGGGAGGGGCGGGCACGGGCAGCGTGGCCCTAAGAGATGGAGCTCACCCCCAGGAGCCACGGAGACAGACAAAAACAACTTCTCTGTCATCCAAATGAGACTATCCAGACCCCCCCTTCCCCCAGGTGTCAGTCCGTCCCATTGCAGTGTTTGTTGGGAATATGAATTATCAAGCTAGCAGGCTGCGTTCTGCATGGCCAACGGCTGTCAGGAGAGGAAGGATGAATGGTTAGAGACAGAGAGCAATGAGACAGACAGAGGCCTGCGGTGACACACCCAACCCCCCCAGAAAAAAAAAACTCACCCCCAGACTGACACCGTGGAGATATCAGCACCGGGGTACGAACTGACAGATGCTTTTATTTCCACACAAACCACAAATGGGTTTTCGTCTTTGACGCAGTTTATAATTGCACAAATGGCTGTGTCGTGCTCGTTGATGGCGATGTGTACTTGCGTGTTTGCGAGTGTTTCTAGCCGTGTGTTTGTATGATATCGGTGACTGCGCTGTGTCAGCTGGGATGAAAACTCTTTCAGAGAAGGACACTTTGGTTGTTTTGACTGCTCTGCGTGTTCCTCTTCAAAGAAGGACCTGACATGGAAACCGGCATCACCGCTGGAAAAAACATCTTGTGTCTGTGAGTGGTTTTCACAGCAGCTCTGTGATGTAACTCTCCAAAAATACAAGTTGATGGAGGCCAGCAGACCTGGTTGAAGCAGCAGTGATTAGCAGCACTAACACTACAGGCCCAGGTTATCCTGCAACTGCTAAAAACGAGGTTTCGTTGAGCTAGTAGAGACTGAGACCGAATGCCGAGGCATCTAAGGAAGGTTCGCTTTGCAGTCAAAGGCAATAGTGGAATATGTGACTGACTGGGTGTCAGCATCTCTTGAACTGGAGCAAAATGTTCAAGGAATATGGAATCACAAGAAGATCTGTCTTATTAAGGGGGAATATGTCACATGTTAAAAAGAATATTGTCTGATTATTCTTAACGAAACACCCAATCAAACATAATCATATTGTTTATTGGCGGTAAAATTTTGCCTGGCTAAATATGGCAAGAAGGATACCTCACCTCATCAACAATGGGCTGCTTTTACTGACAGAAACCTAACTGGACAAATTATAGTTGTGCGATACACTTTGATACATTTTGATTTGATGCAAGGGGCATCTCACAGAGATGTAATCCTGCAGCCCTGACCAGGATGGATGGATTGAATATGGTACCATGGGTATGGATAAGTATGTCATTTTCACACCCTTATATGTCCATATCACTATCAGGTATTCTAGTATTCCAGGCAAACTTGGGGGATCCCATCAGTCCAACTCAAGGTTATACTGGCGAGTGTGTGTCTTACACTAAATGTAAAGAACACTATTGACAGCACAATAATGACACTTACAGCCACAAGAAACCATTGAATACGAGACAAAATATGATACATAATAAATGGGAGATAATAATTCCATACAGGTACTTTGGTAGGTGAAAACATAATATGCAGTATTACTGTTGAATACCCTTTTTCTGTATAATATTCATTAATCAGAACTGCTGAGCCTTACATAGTTAAAAAGGACGTCTTTTTGCGTGTGCCTCTGTCTGCACTGCTGATGATATTACCCTGGTGTAGATGCACGGTGTCTGTTTTTATATGAATGGGACGACATCTTTACAAATATCCTGTCTCATTGTATCTGACTGACCTATTCTTCCGTTTTTTTTTTTTTACTGACCTTATTGCATAAAGTAAAATTGCCGTATTGCATTTTAGTTTAATTCACGATTATATTGAATAGTCTAACGATACAGCTGAAAGCAGGCACAAAGTGCATGATGTTTGTACAACAGAAACTACAAATATTCCTTCACCTTGAACAGACTTAATTTATACAGAAGGACATGAATTTTCTTTTTTTAAATCACTGTCTCCTATAATAATGGTGCAGTATTCAGGCCCTCGAGCCAATCTGTTCTTAGTGAGCAGGCTGGGCCCTTAAATATTGCCCTACTTGCTGGTCGCTCTGTCCAGCTCCAGAATGAAACACCTGTGCAGGTGCCTATAGGTGCCTGGCTAAGAACGGGATCACAGCACCCCCCACTGCAGGAAAGGGAAACCCGCTCAGGGGCCGCGTGTGTTCAGTAGGATACAGGCCTGCTCTGTTCACTTCAGCTCCCGTTTAAACACGGCCGTCTGAGACGGATCTTTGGGAAGCCCACTCAACAAAACAAATCTTGCGATTTCTCCAGTGAGGCAGTGCAGCGTAAAACGCTTCATTCTGCGAGGCTTCATCTTGCATGGAACATTTCCTGCATAAAATTCCTCCGCCAGGTGAAAACGCAGTCAAATGAAAAAAATATATAAATCCTATACATAATGGCTAAAAGCGCACCATTGAGGTGAGAGATGCTGAAGATCACCCCTAAACATCCCAGAAAATGTGAAATACCCTCTGGGACTCATTCTGAAAATGGGAGCCAACGTGTAAGCCACTTCCCGGCTTAATCGGAGCAAACCATGTGAGTCCTAATTGCAGGGAGGACACATTTCCCTCTGACAGTTTTGGCGCGGTCTGACGGGCCATCGTCACAATCAGGCCTGCCTCCATTTATTGTGTAATGTAGCGCAGTCTGAGTCACAAATGCATTCTGACAGCGCTTGGTCCTTTCCCGGGATGCATCTCATTGTCATGGCACACTGGTTCTCTGTCTTCTGTATTAACTGGCTAATTAGGCCCAGTTGGGGTAGCGAACGAGATTGACTTTTGGTGATACTTGCGTCCATCTTGTACACTGCGGCACAACAACATATAAGTACAGACGTAAGATGTTAAAACGAATGAAATTTTCTCAGTGGGCTATAAAAAGACTGAACAAATTGTTTGGTTTTTTTTTTGTTGCAATTTATTAGTGAGTTTGTCATCTAGGGAATGATTCATTACACCTAATCAAAAATGTGTTCTCCATGTTTAATTGTCATTACTTTCCCAACAAAAAACACGGACTATAAAAAATAAAGAACATCCCCGACAACACAGTCTCAATTTAACTTTTATTTAAATATATATTAAAATATATTAAACTTACATGAAACAGGAATTCACTTTCACTTCACACTAGTTTGGCGTTTTTACTATTGAGACGTATCACAATTAAACGTGAAATATGTCATGAATAATCTTGTTTGAAGAAAATCTGTGAAACCAGCGAGATCTCACAGACCCATAGCGAAACAGAAATAATGTAAGGATCCACCGCCCGAACCACAGCCACGCCCCCTTTGCCATTCCTGTTCTCCAGAAGACTGACGGCTGCTATTCATTGCTGTGATTGGCCAGTTCTATATAATCACTCTAACAAGTGTGAGGAATTGACCCATGAGCCTTTACTGAGCGTTATTCTGTCTCCGCCAGCTATCCCGAGCAGGGGTGTAGGTTTCGCATTAACACTGGGGCAGGACGGGTATATCGGTGTCAGAGGTGTGACGTAACGTCACCTTGTAAGGCGATTCTGTAGTCACAGTGTAGTTATTTTTCATAAACTATTGCTGTTCTAATTACAGTATATAAAGCAAAAATGTATGTTTCCATTTTACTGTTATCCATCTTCACTAATATGGTAGTTTAAGTGCGTTAAGTCCTGTATTATGTATGCTGAATTTGTGGGAATTATTAAAATGATCCACAATCTGGGAGATTCCGCCACGAATATCACGAATATCACGAATATCACGAATATCACGAACATGAGGTCATTCATTGTGGAAAAAGTGACGTCACTTCAGGGCCACTGTGACGCCCCTGTCACTCTCCTGCACCCTGTCACTCTCCTGCACCCTGTCTCTCTCCTGCACCCTGTCTCTCTCCTGCACCCTGTCACTCTCATAAACACATCCTAACTTTCCGGAAAGAAACACATAAAATAGCAACTGCAAGATCTTCTCCTAGAGACCCACAGAAGTAGATATGGAAGATTTACGGAATCTCTTCTTGGCAGTAAATGGGATTTCTGAGCGCTGCACTGTTTATGGGTTAAATGTTCTTAAATGATTCTGAGTTTCTGGTGACTGAATAACTTACTTTATGGTTTTTTCCAAAGAAATGCCTGGTCTGCCTCCGTTTTTTGACAGCCTTCCTACTCACTCTTGTGCCCTAACTGCAAACACAGTGGGATGAGAATCGTGACTGACACAAACACTGTTCACCGCTGCGCTATCAGCGTTGCTGTTCATGCTACGCTGTTAAGTAACCAAGCTAGTTGCACAACCAAATAACAGCATCTTCATGAAACTTTATCGACATGAGATTAAATTCCACCATTTCACATAGCATTTTATTGATTAACTGTTGGTTATGATACAAGGTCCGATATTATACCTTTATCCATGTTACAAATAAAGCATCTGGTACCTGGGGGGGGGTCCTGGTCATCATACTAGCTGCATTACAAAACCAGAACAAAGGAGAATGTTAAACATCTCCATACAGAGGAGGCCAGGTTCACCCCACTGTGTCTGCAGTTAGGGCATCAGATCCCACCTGCAGCCGGCGTGCTGTATTTCTGGTACTGAACCCAGACAGTTCTGGTTACAGCGAATGCTCTTTTTCTTCACTCCCAGGAGGAGCTCTGCTCAGACCGTTAAGAAGGATCTTTGTCTTCTCTCTCTCCGGAACACAGAGCCATCTCACTTCCAGTAGCGGGGCACCACTCATCCTGCGCATAGCACCCCCACACCCCCGCTGTCACGAACCCACTCGTGCCACAACCAGCCCAAAGGCCCATTTTCTCAGCTGGATGCCCAGCATAATGGTAAACAGGGAGGAGATGCTGGTAATTAAGAGAACGCGTGCAAGAGGAGTCAGCATGAAAGGACCTGATGGATTCACAGGAATGACCGAGGGGAGGGAGAGTTCCAAGTGCTCCCCACCCCCCATTCAGAGCAGCTGGGTCAGCACCAGTGCCTGGAAAAGGTAGGTCAGCAAGACCCTGAACATGTGACTTTCCCAAAAAAAAACAAGAGATCAAAAATCGCAGAATCTTTTATTCTTATTTATTTTTCTTCTTCCTTGTTTGGTTGCTAGCAATGGTGTAGTTTGTGATAGCGCATGCTCCACAGCGCCCCCTATTGAAAGCAGCCTCCTGGAATCTCCGCCGTATATTTGCATCCTCCACTGGAGCATAGCTGGGAGGAAGTTAACATAACATTCTTTCAAACTCAGAGGGCTTATGCACTCTTAATTAAAGGGAATAGAGAATGCAAGCCCAAGCCTTGTGTCCACACTGGGGATTTTATAAACCTCCCCACCCCCCGGGACTTGTGATAATTCTGTTTTCAAACCAGAAACAAAAGTACAAGGAATTGTGCAAGACCAGTGTTTTATTTCAATTAATATATGCCATGTAATATCACAGTGCTGGCAATGGGAGTGCCGGAAATGTACGGAAATTATAATAACAGGCTTCCAATAAAATATTCATAGCCCACAGCTAGAAAATTACACTGCAGCCGGGTAATTAAAAGCCATGTCTAATTTAAATACTTGCCTCAGTTCCTCACTATATATATTACTGAAGGAGTTTGGAAAGTGCTTTTTTTTCCGTGTGTTATGATTCCACAATACCTGGGGGAGAGGTGGTCTGTGATTGCGGGGAGCAAATTAGTCTTTTTGTGCCTCTTTAAAAAGCAGAGGACACCATGCAGCCAGTCTGTTTCATCTGTTTCATCATACCTAGTATTTATAGCCAAAGAAATGCGACTTACCGTACAATTTCATTTTTTTCTGGTTGGCTGATTATGGGTACCATTACCCATAATTCAGCAGCCACCTGATCGGGGCACCTGCAAAAAGAATGGGTGAGATTGGGGAAAGAATAGGAGGGAGGGGAGTGGATGAAGGGGCAATGCAACGCGAAATACAACACTCAGATAATGCCTTTGTCTTCTGATTCTGCCTTATTTGTCTGATTCCTTTGTTCTGAGTTCTCTCCTTGGTTAAATGATAAAGTTTCCATTTGACTCACAGCGACGCCGTTTATTGCTTCCGAGCTGGACTTGTTTTTCTCTTTTTAATCAAAACTTCTCATTTCCCGCTTTAGTTGATGTTTGCTCCCTGGACGGGCGTCGGTTTCTCATTGGCGGATGCTGCTGACCCCGGGGCGATATCGCCGGCTGCACTGTGGCTAAACAGCACAGTTTTTTCAGTTAAGAGAAGCATCTTGCTTTGGAGAAGAGAAAATGCAATTTAGAGGACACGCTGCTAAGAGAAATCGAACTGCACAATAGTGCTTCGGTAACAGACTATGCTTAGTGTGCGTCTTCATTCCAAATGGGTGAGTTTGAGAAGCACTTATTAATAAGTATTTGTTGAGACTGGGTGGTGAGATGATCAGGGCAGTTAGAGAAGATATCTGTAAGGTAAACAGAAACCCGTTGCATTGCCGCAGTATCACTAATCTGCAGCTCCTCTGCAGTCAATGCAGTGCTACTGCAGATAATCATAAAGAGCAATGTTTCTCACTGCAGTTCTTAGGGATGTTTTTACTCCCTCCCAACTCTCTGCAAGACAGTCCATATTTTTGCAGTAGGGAACTGGGAGGGAGCAAAAACGCAGATTGTCTGGGGGTCCTTGAGATCCGCGTTGAGAAACACTGTCATATGTGACTCCGGCTCTGCTGTGCCACACACTGGACAGGGGGGTGAACTGCAAGCACAGGTGCAGTAAAGGAGCTGAGCTCATGACCACAGAGTCGGGGGGAGAAATTCCCAGCAGGGGTCATACCGATGTAACCTTGAGCAAGGTGCTTAACCTCGATTTGCTTCAGTAAAATATACAGCAGCGTCAAGGTAGATAAGGCGTGAAAGTGTGGAAGTGACCGGGTCGTACCGTCTGCCAGGCACATACAGTAGGGCGGAGAGAGGCCCTGTGTGGTTATTGCCGTCAAAGTCTTCCAGGCTAAGAAGAATTTCTTAAAATAAATTATTGTCCCGTCACACTTGTCCTCTGAGACGTGAGCAGGCGAGTCCTCGGCTGATCGATGAAGGATTTGGCGCATGGGGAGACAGAGTTCCGTGGAATAACGGGCCGGCATTCGAGACGGCAGTGGGCGAGCGAGCCGCCATGACTTTGAAGCATCAGCCCGTCACGTTATCTGGGATGATGCAGCCTGCGCTGGGCGGAAGAGGGAGACGGATCCCCTCTTCTCTTTCACGGGGAGGTGGGGGGCAGGCATCTTCCTGTACATCTCATCCATATTGTCTGCTGGTTAAGTGTGGAGGCGGGTGAATCGATGAACGTTTCAGGATTCTTATTACGCCAGCCCGCTGTGTCGCTGACGGCGGCCATCATTCTTTTGGGCAGGAGGAGGCGAAGCTGCCCCGCGAGTTGCCACAGGATACCTGGCCCTGGGTCGCGATAGCTGCAGTATAATAAATGTTAATGTCCCTTGTAGTCACAGTGTGTAAAATTAAAGTGTCCAACGCGGTAGCTGAGGACCTAACTCAGCGAAGACGAAGGCTGGAGCTCTTCACAGCACTTTAACCCCTTACATCTGTGCCCCAGCTTTTGTTGGCGACCTGCTCCGGCAAGAAGATCCGCTTCAGATTTACATGCGCTGCTGTGATTGGCAAAGTCAGTCACCCACGTCTTCATTACATAAACATCTCCAGATACTCGTGGGAATCCAGTGCTGCCAGATAAACATGCTGACTTTTACCCGCGGCATCCATCGGACGTATTTCGGAAACCTCCCCTCCGTGGGTCTTCAAGCAAGCAGAGGCAAAATTTAGATGCGGGCCGATCGTTTTGTTCATGCATATTTCACCCTCCACTGAGTCTCAGTGCAAAATTGGGACAGCTTATAAATCAGAGATTTATTAACATAAAGAAAAGCCTTACATCAGTCTTTCAAGTTACTTGTTAAATTTATTCAAGGCATCTTATAAATCAGCAAAAAAACACTCATGTGAAAGTAGGAAACATCAAAAGGGGATAAATGGCTTGGCATACTCTCTAAGGTCCTCGGAGTCCCCTGATGTCTTTAAGAGATTCTTGTTCTTCTGTGGGCGGCTGAGGGGGTGCGGGTGGCCTGGACGAGGGGGGGTCGGCAGTGGTGACAGCCACAGAGTGAAGGTATTTTTAAATGTGTGACTTTCCCGGCCGGCCGTGGGACACCGCAGAGGACCCATAACTCACACACACTCAGAGTCATAACTCAGCACTGCATGGCTGCATCTTATCTCCTTTTATTTGCCATGTCTGCTGCTGGGGGGCGGAGGGTGGGGGCTCAAAAACAAATTACCTCTGATAAGTACGAATTTGCCTCCGCGTTTCCGGGTCAGCGATAAACTGCTCTGCCGCAGTCTGACAAACAGAGTCTGGGGCCCATTTCTCGCAGTTCCACTTTGACTGTTTTTATGTCATTTAGCTGCCCAACGGACCCCTTTGTGCAAAACGATCTGTTAGCCCGGCTGCTGTGTTATTTACAGTTATTTACAGTTTCACACCACCAGACATCGCTGAGGTGCTCAGGACTGAGCAATCTGCACCGAAGAGCCTTATCCTGATGCAGGAACTGCAGCGTATTTGGTTCCTGAAGACAAAACAGCCAAGGGGCAGGAGGCCTGCATGCTCAGTTCAGCAGACGACGCAGAGATTACAGCGGACATCGAGAAGCATGCACTCCGGCAGAGCAACAATAGCAAGGGGACGTGGGACGGGGGGAGAGTGGGGGGTGATAATGGGCGAGGTGAGGCGAAAATAAAATCTATGGCGTCAAGCCTGTGTCAGAGAAATACAGCCACCTACATGCCTTCAAGCAGCAACCCCAACTAATCCAGGGTCGATCGCATTTTCCAACCCTATTTATTTCGTCTTTGGTTGGGGCGGCTGGCAATTTACTGACTGCTCTCTAGTAATAAACCCGATTTCTCCTTTTTATTTTTTTAAAGAGGACAGATATCGAGGTAACTAGGCAGTGCAGCACAGTGAACATAAAACACCAAAGTCTTATTCTATCGTTTTTATTAAGTTCAGCCCCCCTGTTTGCCCTGTGTGTTGGCGTAGGTGCTGTTCCTTTGTAGAGTCTGTGTCTATCAGTAGGCTTGAGGTTGTACCTCGAGTCAGACGCTATGAGCCTGCTCAGAGCAGGATGTTGTTAATTTTAACCGTTCGGCAGGGATGAGTCTTGTAATGTGTCAGTCAGTATTTGTCAGTAAAAATGTGTGTCATAGCTGGTGTCGGTCATTATGTCAATAAAGCTCTACGTCGTACCTACTGTGAGTCGGTACCTGCCAGTTAGGTTCAGTGTCGAGTCTGATATCAATCGGTGTCTCGCCTTCCCAGAATTCTCTAGGTGGGGGGTTGTGCAGTCCCTCGGGGCAGAGATTCGTGTAGTTTGGATTATTACGGCTGTATTGAGCAAACAGGACGCGGCGCCATCCCTTAGTGGCACGAGCAGAGCTGGCGTCGAGATGCCGCTTAGCATTTTACCAACGTTTGCTGAAAGGGAGTCGCAATTGCCGGGGCTCTTAAGCTCACAAAGTGCCGTGATATTAAAGCTAGTCTGACTGCAGAAGCGTCAGGGTCACGAGCATGCATTCATGTTCAGGAATCCAAGTGTCTGTTCAAAAGAGGGCCGCTTTCAAAAGCCAGGATGTAGACATCTCCAACTGCATTTACGGCTCATGCTATTTGATAAAGTACTCTTGTTGAACCATACAGGCCTGATTCTTCTTATACTGTATAAAATTAAATTACATGATTAACTGTATATGAGTCAGAGGTCTTACGCATCTAGATGGATGTTCCTATTGATATTTGACTTGGATTTGATTTAAGGAAGTTGGTGCTTAAAAACAGGAAAAGTCAAAAAGTCACGCAGACATCAAAAGAGAATTTTCAAAATATAGATAAAAACATCATGCATTAGTCATTTATAATTTGTATATAAGTTTACATGTATTTGTTATTTAATGAGTGTAGCGCAACACATTTCAGAAGACCAAATATACAAGAAGAAATCACAGGATGATAAGCTAAGTGATAAATGATTATGCACATTGTAATATGTTACCTCTTAAGAGTTTAAGCTAAAGCTGGTTGAGCTGGTTGACCAATTGTTGACCAGCTTAAGGTGTGTTTTTGCATGATCGTGTGATGGTGTAGCTGGTCATACCAATGACGGTCAACTTGATAGGCTGGCCACATCAGTATGACCAACAGGAGACCCACCCAGCTAAACCATCAAAGAGCATTAAGAGCTGGGACATGACCATCTAAGACCATCTTCGACCATAAATGGGTATGGCCAGGGCATGATGAAGGACGGATGGTCCACGGTAAGGTTCCTGGGGGAGGGGGCGTTTACTGGTCAGACACAAAAGGGTAACAGGAAAACAAAAGGCACCAGGAGGGGACTAAAAAAGGCAGGTAGGTAAAACACAAGAACTAAAACAGGGAGCAGCACAGGAACAAACACAGCAAATACAGGGAGTGAACGACAAAGCAACAAGCAATGCAACTGTACTCAATGACCGGCTCACAAGAAGAACAGGGTAGGCACTGAAATACATATACAAAGAGGAAAAACAAGAGTCAGGTATGGGCATTTAACAAGCGCTGATAACACAAGGGCACAGGTGAGGGCAATCAACATGACAAAGAATCAAAACACCAGGAGAGACAAAAACAACAAAGGCAACAGAGCGATACAACAAACAGGGAATAACAGGGAGCAAGCACAAGGAACTGTAACAGGAATACACAACTACAAACAAGAAAATATAAAGAAACACACATGATAAATTATAACCCACAATAGAAGGGGACGCCAAGATGACATAGCCACTGGTTCAGCCCATTAAGCCATGCAGCAGCCTTGGGAGTAGGAAAAACAAATTGAACTAACACCAAATGGGATGACCAGTGACACCTGCTGGCCAAATGGGAAACTGAAATAATGAAAGGTGGCAGGGTAGGGCCCGATCCAGACGCCTAAAGGTAGAGCATAAGCTGATTTTTAGCTGTTTTTTTTTCCAGCAGGAGTCATCAACATATGTCTAAAAAGGAAAATATGAACCATTTGTAATTTGTATATGTTGTGCTTCAGTAGTAATGCATTTTAGCTTACAAGAGTCTGGAGACCCATGAAGAAGGTGAAGTAGAGTGCCATTGGGGAGGCAGTCTGAGTAATTAAGCAGGAGAAGCATGTTCAGGTGCAGCCGAAGCACAGGAAGTTGTCATCCATGTGTAACCCGTGTGTAAATCTCACAGCAGCCTAGCTAGGCTCCAGCAAAAGGCGATTTGCACGCATATGGGCTTCATCTGACTTTAATGATCCACTCAAAAGCAAATGGGAGTCTAGGAGAGCCTCTCTTAGGAAACATTCACAGCATCTCAAATCGAAATCTTGAAAACCGGACTCTTCACTGAAACTTGAATTAGTCAAGCAGCTATAGCAGACGTATGATAATAGACTGTGGATAATTACCCAGAGGGAATGCAGATTCATGTCCTGAGAAAGGTCATGCACCTATAGCTATGTATAACTTTTGCATCAGGTTAACATAATAACCACTGTACCGTGGAAAGCAAAGACGGCACAACAGCTTGCCGCTATAAGCAGGACTCGAGCCTAAGTGGGGAAACCCCATTGGATTTCAAGTCCGACGCCTTAACCACTCAGCCATCACAGCAACCCAGGAACAAAACAAAGGTCTACAATTATGTAATTAGTGATCATACTCTGGCTTTTTTACCTATGTCAATAAAGAAATATTCAGGCTAGACAAAATCAGTGTACTGCAAATATCTGTTCCCATATGTAATGCTTGTGGGCTTTACGTTGAGTCAGAATATTAGATATTTCTCTGTTTATGAACAAACTTGAGTGATGGCTGAGATGAGATGAGAGAGACTGGCTGCTTATAAAATAATCACCAGTACAGGAACCCGAGGTCTCACCAGTTTGGCTCACTTATATATTCTCTGGCAGAGGAATAATCTATATATATTAATCAGCTCCATAAAATGAAAGAAGCTTAAGCTATGGCAATGAAGGCCACTAAATATAATCATTGAATTGTGTATAAAACCTAAATAAACTAGAATTCCTAAATAAATACAGTGAATTCAGGATGCATTTAAATTAAGATTTGCTTTTGATTGTGAATGTCTCTGTAAAGACAGCTTATTACAATACTTTGTTAAACCATCACATACCTTAGGTTGCCACCCTCTCCTGGGCTATTCCCTGCCTTGCATCTGTAAATTCCGGGATAGGCTCTGGACCCCCATGACCCTGCATAGGAGAAATGGATGGATCTCACACTTTCAGCCGTCCCAGGAGACAGGTGTTCAGAATAGCCTTTCAGTTGGTGTGGAGATGGGGGCATGAGGTTTTCAGAGAGCTGTCAGGAAAGGTGAGGTGCAGAATGGTCTGAGGCTGGTCCCACCTGGGGGATAAGCAATCACGCTTGCTGATTACCTGTGAGCATGATGCCAGGCTCTTCCAAGCAGCCATGATGAAATCCAATCAAACACCTAAGCAGCCGTACAGGCGAACATGGAAGAGCTTTCTGCCCCCTGTCATCCACCCAGACCAAAGCTTTCAGGGAGCTGTTGTATATCACAGTTAGGAGTAATTCTGGAGCCAATCTGTAGTCATCCCTGTTATGGTTACTGTCAGGAGCGCTGGTTAAGCGGGTAAGTGCACGGGCAGGCAAGCAGGCAGGAAGGCGAAATACAGGGAGAAAAAACGGGGATTTAATCAAGGTACGGGGACCAGGAAACATCGGACATAGACTAACATCAATGACGGACCAGGAACGAAGGCAAGATATGGACTGAAATTGACAGGACTGGGCGAAAATAATCGCACACAGCTGGGCTAGATCGGGGAAGCAGACGTGGATAATCAGGGGGCGTGGCACACACGAGGATAATCAGGGGGCGTGGCACACACGAAGATAATCAGGGGGCGTGGCACACACGAGGATAATCAGGGGGCGTGGCACACACGAGGATCGGACGAGCCGGGCATGACAGTTACTACTGGTTTCTGGTGCTTTCTAGTTCCTTACCAGCACTGGTGTAAAGTTCAAAGAGTTTGAATTACAAATGGTGAGTTTTGCTAGATCTTTCAAATTTTGCTGATATGGCAGAATTCATTACTACTGTAAGCTCCAGTGGGGAAAAAAAGCAAAAAAAAACACCCTGAATTTTAATGTTTTTAGCAAGATTTGAAAGGAAGGTTTGTATTAAATTTTGTTGCAAATGGTACCAGCTTTAATAACTGAGTTCCTCACAGTGTCGGAAAAGTAAACATGAAGAAACAATTGGTAAAAATAAATAAATAAATAAATAAATAAATAAATAAATAAATAAATAAATAAATAAAAAATTCTACGGTAATCAGAGCTGTCGTGTTTCCGAAGGTATAATCAGAGTAAGCAGGAAGCTGTCTTCACTAGATCACAAGGGCCTTGTGAGACACATTCAGGCGGTACAGCTCATTTTTTTGTAATGTCTGAATGGAAGTACAGATTATCCATTGTGTCTAATTGCATATCCTTTCCCGTAACAAGGAAAGACACGTTTCCCATTGTTATGGTAATAATGAAATGTATAATTTCAGGTACATTAACCACCTCTTCAGTTTCAGAAAACAATATGAATGGGCTGCAAAATGGAATCCCTGGATTTATCATTATATCATTAATTAAACATGTGAATATAAGGAAATGCAAAAAAAGAATAATATATATATTATATGGCAATAGTACGGGATGCTGCTAATAATCCAAAGGCAAAAAAAGTCGACAAACAAAACTGAGAAGTAACTGAGAGACTCTAACAAACCCCCAAATCGTGGGTCATCATTCTGATGTCATATGACTGTCACGTCCTTGCACTTTGAGGATGACTGGCGCTTGCCTTCACAACTTGATTTTCCAGTAAATTAAAATTTCAAAAGTTGTAAAAGGACAGCATTGACTCCTTCAATTCCGGATATCTTAAGCAACGTATTGCAACTTACATGTGATCTTTGCTGTGAGCTGCTATTAATCAAAACATTGCAAATAATTGAAAAAGAAGTCGATGATTTTTTTTTTTGCCATGTCTGTGTGTTTACATTATAATCATTAGCAGTATGTAAGACCAACTGTCATAAACCAGCCAGAACATGAAGGATACAGTTTATACTTCAGTTATGGAAATTTGGAGGATACAGTAACTGCAGCTCACAACCAACCATGGAAAGCACAAATGCATTATGGGTAAATGTATCATGGGTAATGTAAATGGGTAAATGTTAATGTTAAAAAAGCCGCCATCGCATCCTCCTCGCCTCGCCTCCCGTTTCCTCACTAACATGCCCCTGATGAGCCACGCCTGTTGCTTGCTGCCCCTTGTTAATCCTCCTGTCTGCTTGTGTTCTTCCTTGTACCAGTTTTCCCATTTTGGGTCCCTTGCAGTCCTGTTTGCTTTCCAGACCATGTTTAGTTTTAATTTAATAAAGCTCCTTTTGTTCTCCCAATGCCTCCCCAAGAGACCTTCGTCCAGTGAGTCACAACAGTAGCTTTTACTGTCGGTTGGTGCCCTGTCCTGAGTTATTCCCTGTCCTGAGTTATTCCCTGTCCTGAGTTATTCCCTGTCCTGCACATGTAGTTTCCAGGGTAGGCTCCAGACCCCGCAACCCTGCATAGATATAGAAAATGGATGGATGTTTACTATGTTACACATACGGTATATTGCTGTGCTATATTAGCATGTACCTGCTGTAACTTTAGCTTTGTGTGTGTGTGTGTATATTATATATATATAAGCTAAAAAATATACAAATATACCCTGTGTGATAAATGGCATGCTAGTGAATAATGAATACAAGAAAATATTACATGCTGAATATCAACAAGGAATCAAAATCTGTTTACATACTTCGGAAAAGATTTGATTAACTTGGCTGTCAAACCGCAGATCATGTTAAATTATTACTTGTGAACATTTAAGAACTTTCTAAAATAGCATATGGCCAACGTACAGTTTTTGAAACATTAAGATTGTCACTTTTACTTATTGATTTGTTTATTTATTTGCTTGTTTATTGAGTCCCCAGAAAACAGCATTTGTCAAAATTGGATGGGAAAATTCTTGTTTGGTGATCTAGAATAAAAAATCCCAGTACGTTTCTGCTTCCAAGATCCATGTCGTCTTTTTGCACTCTGGGGAACATGCAGTATGACTTGCTCTTTGGCACTCTAGCCATTGAACACTGTAATCAAGCAAAAACCCAAAGCAGAAACCAAAGTATCATACAGTGTGTGTTGGGTGAAGTCCAAGTGCTGAGGAAGGCTACCACCAAACTGCTGTACACACACACATACACACGCAGTCGATTTATTCATATCTTTATGGGGACTCTCCATTAATCTCTATGGGCGTAACCCTAATCCCAACTATGACAACCTTAGCCCCTACCCAGCCCTAACCTTAACCATAAGTAACCAAACAAAATGCGAGACTTTTTGCATTTTTAGTTTTTTGACTGCAGTCACAGATTTTTATCAAACTGAGGTTATCCTTGTTGGGACCGAAAAAAGGTTCCCATAGGTAAAATGTTCCAGGTTTTTATCACGTTGTGGGGAAATATGGTTCCAACAGTAATTGCAAATACACACACATTCATACGCACACACACACAAACACACACAATGTCTAGGCCTGTTTTGACCTTCATGTGCAGTTCACCGGATAGTCACAGGCCATTACTTTCGCTGGTGAAAACTGGCGCAATCTAAGCTAATGCGCATCTGGCAGCCAGTTGTATCAGTGTCATGTCATAATTTCACAGCAGGATGCTGCCATTGTTACTGATCACATATTTCAGCCATATTTCACATTTCATCAGAGTGTAACGCCGGTGCTGGCAATCTGATCCTCCTTTTCCAAACACTGCAGTGCCTCACGATTAATTATATTCCATTTACTCCAGTCATCAATTTTTTTTTGGGGGGGGGGGGGGGGGTCCCTTTATTACTCTGCTGACAGTTTCCCACAATCCTGTCTGGGGGGTTGAGAAACGCTGCCTTGAGTATTGAGTATTGGAGGGCACCTGGCTTCAGAGAGACCAGCCAGATTCAATTCACGACCCTGCTGGCTGAACAGTGCATGTTCAGATTAGCGTCCACTTTCAAAACAACCACCTCACTTGTCATAAAGCAAAGTGTTTCTCCATAACAGTAACACAGTCTCCTGTAATGGCTGACACGTTTCAGTACGGTGGGGGTCTAATTGTCATCAGTCATCAGTCTGCCTCAGTCCGCTCTTATACAGCTCTCCTCCATTAGCCAATGCCACTCCCCCCCCCAATACACACACACACATTCACTGCATCCAGAGTTTGGAGAGTTTAAAACAGCAGCATGAGCAGGTCATAAGACCCCAAAATCAGATGCAGTGTTCTTGCTTCACTTAGCGACAAGGCGATTTACGTGACTTAAATTTAATTTTAATAAATAGAATAACAGATCTTCAGCTCCTCAATAACCAAGAAGATGCGTTGTGTTTACTGCAGGGTACACACACATTCTCACTATAGCTGGGTCCTTTTAAAAAATTTATCTCCAGTGATCTTCTGCTCAGGGCTGCAGCCATCCCTTCCTAGCATGAAGTCCACGTCTACACTGAAGTCATTTGTTCTTGCCTGCATTTAAAATTTGGAACGTTTTTTCTGCTCAATTAATTCAACTACTTATACATCTATGACGACTTTGGTGGTGTCCAGAAGATGCATCAGTTCAACCAATGGTGAGAATTAATAATCAAGGAATTAATTACAGTGACAGGTTAGGTGCCGTGTTACTGGATGTAAGTTATTCCTCTTTGTTGTTTTAATAATATAACTTGGTAGGAGGAAAACTATTAGTTATGCACATGAATGAAATAATCTCCTGAGCTTGGCATCAGTCTATTCATACCACCACAACTTTCTAAGACCATGGAGGACAAAATCATTAGATCACAGCATTAGCTAAGACATGGAGTACCTGCGTGGGTGGTTTTCAGAGCGATTTCACCCCCCAGGACCTCTGTCAACTGTTAATCATACCAGGGCTTCACAGGGTAAAATGATGGAGAGACATATCACTGCAAGATTGGCTACAGACTGGAACGTGAACAGGGCTTGGCGATAGGGATGGGAAGAACAAATAGAGATTGCTTGGCAAAATTCATCATGTGTGGAACCCCAAAGTCCAGGATCGATTTTTAATCTCAATCCAACCCTGTTAGGAAGGTTTCAAAATGAAACACTACCATTTTGGCTCGATAAAAACAACAGGCGTCAGGGTCGTAGTGAGATCCCTAGTAATGATGGACTCAGGTTACTAGTTAGTTGATACATATTCAGTCTTATTAAGTCAAACCCTAGAGCGTTTGTGGTTATCATGGGTGGTCATCATGTTTAACCCAAAAGGAACCAATGAAATAAGTAACAGAAAATTAGTTGATAGTGAAAGATAATCCCGCCTACCACTGGGTTCAAAGCCTTGTTTCGCCCATGGCTACCATTTCTGCAGCTGAATGTTTACATCACACAACTGAAAGTTACATTTCAAAGGTACAACAGAAAGTCCCTTCTGGTTACAAATCCACATCCAGACCCTAGAAATTGCCCTGCACCACATGGTAGCCATAAGTGCAGAAGAGCCATCTGCTGGTTTATTTGGCATGATAGCTACCTGCTAATGCTGGAGTGAGGTAATCTTCTTCTGTACGTGATATCCACCTGCCCAAGAGGGTGTATTACGCAACCCAGACTCAAGTCATACATATGGCATCTCCAAAAAGAACTTTTGATTGACTTCCCCATTGTTAATATTTTTCTATGATTAGCAGATCTTATAATCATGTAATTTGCCTCAGGAACTGCCAATTCATAACTCCCTGATAGGATGCAATATTGCCTAACGTTAGCCTGTATTCATCAAAAAAGGAAAAGTTAAGCATATTTTGTGAATCCTCAAGATTTAAAAGCCCTCTCAATAACCCTTTATTGCGTTCATCTGCTCCACGGGCATCATTTCTGTCTGTCGGATGGCTGGGTATTTTATGGGAAATTACTGACTATAAAGATGCACATGCTACCCTTCCCTAGGCGAATGCATGGCCAGGGTCTGAGTGGTGACATCGTCAAAACATCACGACACATCTCCTGCAGCAGTCACATGTGTATGGAAATCACGCAAACATGTTTCTCTGCTGACACCCAGGAAAGGAAAACTAATGACAGCAGTAAGTTGAAGTGATTTTGGTTTTTCTGTACAAGAGTCACTCTAGAGAGCTGTAATGGTAAATATCAAAGGAATAATCGGGAGAAGATGCTCAGTCAACACTGGATGCTACTAATGGTTAATTGTGTAACAGGAAACAAATTAAACGCTTTCAGAGGTGGGTGGTTCCCACTGTGGTGGATTTTGGCAGTGGTTAACATGACGTTGATGGGATTCCCTTATTGTGATCCCTGCAAAGGAAACCTTAAAGTGACGTAATGAAACTGGAACTCCTTTAGACGAAGCATAGGTCTCGGCAGGCTGGAGTAGTGGGCATATTGAACGGATAGTGAGCGCGTCGAAAGGTGGGTGTGTTCACAGGATTAAATGTGCCAAAATGGGTGGAACCACGCATGTACAGTAACTTGCTCTGCGTTTTCTAGAAGTATGGCAGCAAGTGTAAACAAGCATAGGAAACGCTTACGCTTTATGAACTAACATGAAACAGGCATTTCATTATAAATGTCTGCAAAGCATAGTCGTTGACTTGGCTATGCTTCTGATAAATGTCAGGTCTCTTTCTGAAATGACGTTTTTTTAACAGCATTTTCAGCCAATAGAAATAACCTTTTGCTACGCCCGCTCTACTGCACGTCACCTTTCAACACGCCCGCCTCTCGACTTACCCACCGCTCTGTCATGCACAGACTCGGCCTCCTTCACTGTCTGCTCTAGCAGCTTTCATGTTCTACCACTGGGTTCCACATAAATAAATATTTTCTAGTGACTCGTGCATTTTCAATCACTTTATTCTCTAACTTTCAAATAAGTAAGGGAGACACTGAGAATTAAGCCAAAGCAGAGGTCACATTGTTATTATGAGGACTGAGCCAATAGGGCACATGTTGATATGTGAACTGGACGTTAAATGAGTTAAAGGAGTCAGTGATCGGTGGCACACAGTCATCCTATTTAGTGTGCTCTAGACCGAGCGTTAGGTGCGACACTGTGCAGCGTCGGGGATATCAGGCGATTCAATCATCGACAGGGAGCTTGGGTAACTCGAACCTGCAGCCATGTGACAAACATGAGATTATGGGTGAAGTGAGGACACTTGACATGCGTTGATGTCATGCTGTGGCATAAAAATGTAATGGACTCATGTGAGGATACGAACTATGGAGGGGGGTGGAGGTCTGTATTACTGTGTCTTCCTTCACACATCTGCCTTACAGGGGTAATTTGGTGTCACCCAAAGGCTTCGTAGATCAGAAGAAATGAGTGTGAGTGGCGGAGATAATGGAAAATTGATTAATTCACTGTGCAGGCACATTAATGTCTCAGCCTCTATCCATCTCCCTGCAAACTGTCAAATGTTTAGAAAAATGCACAGGGAATGCCGAGTCTCAGAATAACTAATAGCACAATATACCCTGACAAAATGCCACATGCACACTGCTAACGTGGGTCCATGTTCAGCTGGAACATTGGCGTATGATCCATATAACGGATGTAGTACGAAAGTAAGTAGCCCATTGGGATAGAAGGTTAGGCTTAGCGCATAATGAAAGGCCAGGTATCCAGTATCTGAACAGGGGGAAAAAAGAATCCCCTTCCTCACAAATAGTAGCACTTGCACTGAAAGAGCAGAGTATTCTCTATCCAATCAACTTGTTAGGCAAATGCAATGGGTTGTCAAAAGTATGCCTTAGTAGGTCGATGGGGTGGTGCATGCATAGCCATGGCAGGATACTTCCATCTCAGGAGGAACACAATCAGACATTGTGATGACCAGTCACTTTCAGCTGTTATCAATTAAAAATAAGGGTAGACTGGCAGGAATGTGTTTTTCCATTTCCATTGCTTAGGCATCAAATTTCAAGTTGGATTACTTCATGCTAAATTAGACAGCTTTGACAGTTAAAGTATGACTGACAGTATTTCTCAAACTAATAATTTGACTTCTTTCAAATATTTAATTATCTAGGGGCACGAAACAAGGGGGGAAAAAAGCTACACCTGCATAAAGCAAACTAGTTAAAGGTGAAACAAATATGTGTGTGTCTGTCTGTGTAATACATATATATTATAGGATCACACATGCACATATCACAGAGTTTAAATTCCAGGTGGCCTGAGACAAGGCCTACCCTGGTAGAGGGGTACTTTGTTACCTAGGCCAGAGAGTACCTCTTGTACCAGGGTGGGCCTTGTCTCAGGCCACCTGGAATTTAAGCTCTGTGATGTGTTCATTATAGGATCACACATGCACATATCTCCACACACACACACATTATATATATATATATATATAATATATACACGTATATATACACATACATACACACACACACTATATACACATACATACACACACTATATATATATTACACACACACGACTGTTTCTGTATATTAGGTTAGAGTTTTAAAAGCACCGAAGTGGCGGTGAAGGAATGGACAGCTCAACAGCCGCAACATCTTTCGAAAGAGGAGATATTGTGGATAAAAGAAAAAAAGACACTAGCGGTGTAGCGGTACTTTCTGAAGTTTAAAGTTCGACACGTTTAGTGACGTGAGGATACTCCGGATTTATACACATTACAACTTTTTGGCGTCACAACATGCCTCTCATCGATACCTTATACCTACTACTTACATGCATACCAAATTGTGTAACTGTGTAGTACCGAAAAGCTGCGTCCGTACATATGTATATGACCATGATATAAAGCACTGAAATATAAACGTAAATACTTATATACATAAAACACCAATAACTGCCGTTAGCTTAGCAACGGTAACAGCTGCTCCAACGCAAGCGTTTCACCCGCTTCCATGGTGCTTCGCCATAGCGCAACATTCGGAAATGTACGTAGTCACTAAATCGCCTACGCGAAATTGTATTACATCTAAGTTTAATCACAGCACCCTTTTGTAGGTTTGTAACAGTTACACTCTGTTCGCAAGACGACTAACACGCTTTGCCATTTATCCAACACTCGGCGCTATAACCCTCACCGAATCAGCGCCTCCTTCATTATCGACGCACTGACTACACAGGGAACATTTCCCTTGTGAGGTCTGGTAGTTACGTGTAATCAGTAGCGCCCCTAGAGGATCCTCGTGACTTAGCAGGCGGGCTCATACCTCAGCGCTCCCTCTAAAGTGACGAGAGACGCTCTTCCTCTCCTTAAGCTCGAATTAACAATTAACAACGACCCTGCTGACGAGTCAGAATGAAATAAAATTAAGGAAAGTAATAATAAAGGCGGCGGGGAGGCTGTAGACATACCCGCACTACAATACAGGTCAGATATAATTGTTTACCATGTGCAGTCATATCAAAATGTCAAAATTATTTAAATCCCCAAAAACACCACTAAAATTTCAGTGTATGAGTGCTGTGGGGAATTAAAACATGAGAGCACCAAACTGGTAACTGCTAATAAAAAGGTAACTGTTGGTAGAAAAATGTATTTCACTCGTTAGAGCCCAAGCAGTGATTGATTAACGCTGAATGGTGAGGATTCCATATTGACAAATCAGAACAGGCCTGGCGGGTGCAGATGATTTCAGCAACTATAATATAGTCTGCAAGCAAACCATACCTAACAGTGTGCTTTACTAGCAGCTCTAGGACAATGGCAGTGCATGAGGGGGTATTAGTGCTGCTTCTTCTTTTAGGTTGCAGCTGTGAAGCTCAACTGAAGTCTGGGTTTCTTGTGAAGACCCCTCAAGTGGCTGCAGTTTATCAAAATGGATTAGGTGCTCCCCAGGTGGTGGCAGCTGGCTATCAGGTTGGCGCAGGGGCTCCCCAGGTGTCTTCGACCGGCTTCCAGGTTGGCGTAGGGGCTCCCCAGGTGGCTTCGACCGGCTATCAGGTTGGCGTAGGGGCTCCCCAGGTGGCTTCGACCGGCTTCCAGGTTGGCGTAGGGGCTCCCCAGGTGGCTTCGACCGGCTTCCAGGTTGGCGTAGGGGCTCCCCAGGTGGCTTCGACCGGCTATCAGGCTGGCGTAGGGGCAACCAAGTTGGGGGCGACCGGCTATCAGGTTGGCGTAGGGGCAACCAAGTTGGGGGCGACCGGCTATCAGGTTGGCGTAGGGGCAACCAAGTTGGGGGCGACCGGCTATCAGGTTGGCGTAGGGGCTCCCCAGGTGGGGCCGGCCGGCTTCCAGGTTGGCGTAGGGGCTCCCCAGGTGGCTTCGACCGGCTTCCTGGTTGGCGCAGGGGCTACCAAGGTGGGGGCGACCGGCTATCAGGTTGGTGTAGGGGCTCCCCAGGTGGGGCCGGCCGGCTTCCAGGTTGGCGTAGGGGCTCCCCAGGTGGCTTCGACCGGCTTCCAGGTTGGCGTAGGGGCTCCCCAGGTGGCTTCGACCGGCTTCCTGGTTGGCGCAGGGGCTACCAAGGTGGGGGCGACCGGCTATCAGGTTGGCGTAGGGGCTCCCCAGGTGGGGCCGGCCGGCTATCTGAGCAAGCAAGCTGCTCCTGCTCTGGTTAAATCTGTGACTGGAATGCAAGTGAACCCTGATAGTGTGAGGGTTGTATGTGGGGAGGATTCGGTTATGGTGGATGTGCTACAGGACCTTCTAGCTATTGGCCAGCTGATCAATGCTTCAGACATCACCCTTGGTGGTTGTGCACCCACTGGGCAGGATGCTTCTGGCACAGTGAGGTTTCAGTCTGTGCTGCAGGCCTGTGGAAGTACACTGATGGTATGAGGGCTTCCTTCTGATTGGTTGCTGCGTTGGCTATACTAGTCCTAATCGCGTTGCTCTTCTCCAGATGACTGCTGATGCCCTGGTCTATAGCTTTGCATTGATCTACACCCCCAGGGGTATTAATGGCAGCCCCATTGTGAGGACCAATGGTGCTGTGGTTGGCATTGAGTGTCACTATTTGAGGTGAGGATGCCCCGTCAGCTTTGCTGTTCCTTAGCCCTAGGAGCTGTTCATCCAGTGACTGACCCAAATGGGCAGTGGTGGCTTCATGGTTAGGGAAGTACACTTGTACCAAAGATTGCTGGTTCAAGTCCCTGACCAGGAAGGCACCACTGGGGTACACTGAAGGTACTGCCCAAAGCACTGCTCCCCTGGTACTGAATTGGCTCCCCCTGATGTGTCATGATGTCACATAAAATAAATGCAGAGGACACATTTCGTCGTGCACTGTTGTGGTCATTGACATACCACGAAACCTTAATTCTAAATGATGCCCGCTCCTTAGGAAGCAGAATGTGAGCAGCAATGCCCTGGTGCCAACCTGGATCCCCTACTATACTACAATGGCGGCTGAGGCACAACTGAGTTTCTCACTGAGGCTGATGGATGGTAGGCAAGGGGTTCATGCAGCATATCTGGCTTTACTCAGTGGGCTTGTCCTCAAGTGCATGTGCCCTTTGTGCAGATGCATGGCAGAATGAGAGGGCCTCCAATGTGTACTTCCTGGGAAGTGTCCTGAACATTGAAGCCTCTGTCCTCGTGGGCAACAGTCAGCCCCTGCGTGTCTTTGTGGACAGCTGTGTGGCCACCTTGGTCCCTGATGTGACCTCTGTCCCTAGCTATGCCTTTGTGCAGAACTCTGGGTGAGTAACATTGTATGGCTGTGTGAGGCCGCTTGGGCAATGCTGCTTGACATGCCTGCCCTTCAGGTGCCTGACTGATGCCAAGGTGACAGGATCCCGCTCCCAGTTCCTGCCCAGAAAGCAGGATGACAAGCTGCAGCTTCAGCTGGATGCTTTCAGATTCTCTCAGGATGGCAGGAGCTCGGTGAGTACAGGCACTTGTGCAGGATTTCTGTGCTTAAATGAACTGGCTGTGACAGCAGCTGACCAGCTTCTGGTGTCCCCCTAGCTGTACATTACTTGCAGCCTGAGAGCAACAGTGGCTTCTGTGCCTGTGGATTCCCAACACAAGGCTTGTTCCTTCCCTCTTGCTGCCAACAGGTCAGTGGCTGCAGCATTTTGATGCTGGATCGGTTGAGCTGCTAAGCAATTGCTATTCCCTATTGCAGGTGGATGTCTGTGGATGGGAATGACCAGGTGTGTGGCTGCTGTGACACCAGCTGTGGGCTTGCAGGTGTAGCAGGTACGCTTGGCTTCCACCAAAAGATGCTCTGGTGGATTGTGTTGCTGTGACTGAGACACCCTCCCTCCTTGCCCTTGCAGGTGCTCAAGGCACAGGTGTTCTGGGCCCCATTGCTATCCAACAGGGTCCTCCCACGGCTAGTCAGCCTGGACAGCTGTATATTCTGAAGGGATAGGGACCAAGCTGCATGGTCCCAGGATGGAAGGAGCCACCTAACTTGCCTGGCATATTCCACACTGCTTGTCATGCTGTTGCTTCCCCCTAATGAGGTGACTGCAGTTGTGCAGGAGACCAAGGGCACTGTCTTGTGACTGAATAAAGCACTAATAGTATTTGAAATGGTGCAGTTGCTTATTCCTTGGCTCCAAGGTACACTTCTGGATTGCCTAGAAATTCTACAACCGCATCACACTGCTTGCTGCCTGTGGATTTTATGACTGGAATGGCACCCTGTGGGGAAACCTTGCATTAGATGGAATGTGTTGGTGGGGTTGTACACAAGGTGTTCCTTTCAGTAAGGAATCAGTTTCAGGGAAGGTACTCCCTGTATGTGGATCAGGGCTTGGTGCCAACAGACTAGGGTAGTCAGGAGTGATCCCTACCCTCATTCCCTCTGTTTGGGGGAGTGGCTGACCGCCTCTGTGGTGGTTGGAAGCATTGCAGCCTGGTTTGCCGTCACCTTCATATCATGGAAGTACTTGGTCATCCTGGGGCACTTGCAAGGGTGTACCATTGATTTTTAACAATGGCAGGCACTAGGGGGCTCATGTATTGCTACTGAAATGCAGAATTCCAATCCAGTGTCAGCAACTGATTCACACTAACAGATGATGGTATTAAACCTTAATACTGATTTCTGCAAGTGCAGATTAAACTGTTGCTGGCGCTTGAAGCAGCGACCAACTGAGTATGAGGAGGTGAAGCACAACGACCCGTGCACACAATTCGCTATGAATCAAATATACCTGCAGTATTTTCTGTCAACACTTGCTGCATCACGCAAAGGCACATCCTAGATGTGTAACAGTCCACCTTGAATTTAGTGGCTAAGAACTTTGTGCTTGTCATGCAATGTTTCCCTTTCAAATCAATCAGGGAAATGTGCAATATACTGTCTTACAGTAAAAAATACTGTGTACATTTACAACAAACTACAGTGGTCACAGCAAGAAATGGTGCTAATGATTCCTCTGATCAAAAGAATCTGTGCAATTTTACATTTTCAATCTGGTCGTCCATTTCTAGCATTTGGATCAGCACTACATATGCTTCCCAGGTTACGATGGTCTGTTTTGACCTTGCGATGGGGAATGTTTTTGATTTTCAGCATGTTCAATAACTTAAATGGGACATTTGACATTTTGTTATAAAATAGGATTTGCATTAATTTTGCACAATTGTAGGCTAATGTAAGTTTTCAAAGCATGTTTTTAAGGTAGGCTAGGCTGGTCCATAATGCTTGTT
Source organism: Brienomyrus brachyistius (assembly GCF_023856365.1). Classification (NCBI taxonomy): domain Eukaryota; kingdom Metazoa; phylum Chordata; class Actinopteri; order Osteoglossiformes; family Mormyridae; genus Brienomyrus; species Brienomyrus brachyistius. The sequence continues at coordinate 22,859,983 of NC_064548.1, forward strand.
AGGGTAGGTCTACCGTTTTAAAATGGATTTTCTCCTTACGATATTTTCGCATTATTAGAGGTTTATTGGAGCGTAACCTTATAACCTGGCAACAGGCTGTAGTTCTTAGATGTTTGATTTATTAAATATTACGTTTTTATCAGTTTAAATAGTTGCAATATAGGGTTACTGTATTCTGATATATAATAGCTTTGCTTCACTTTAACCTGAAGTAGGAAGTTTGACATATTTTGGGCTTGTTGCAGTTGTATCTACAGTACATCACTCCATATCAGTAGGATATTTATAAAAAATAAAATGCATTTCTCTAGCTGTTTGTAAGTTTCGTACAAGACTTTGCTGGAACATAATATTGGCAGCAGTCAGGGACTTCGACAGTCATCCCACCCCAGTTGGCCAAAAAGAGACAAATCACAAACAAATTTAAAGATTAATTTGACTGGAAGCATTAATATAATGTTTTTGTTCAAATTTCCTAAATATACCACTACAGCGAGATTTTATCGTGACAATATTGTACACTCGCAATAATCACCAGGGGTCTCATTTATTACCATTGTATATGCACAAAATGGTACCAAAAAGATGCATAAGCCTGTTCCTACGCAAACGATGCGATCTATAGAAACAAATTTGACATCAGAATGTGCGCATATGTATGCAAACTCTGACCCATGCGTGCGAACATTTTGGAGAAAAAAAGTGTGACCGTGGGTGAAGAGGGTGAGTAAAAACCCGAGTGGCATCAGTACATACAGTGAGGGAAATAAGTATTTGACCCCTTGCTGAATTCTTAAGTTGACCCATTAATAAAGAACTGAGACGTCTGTAATTTCACTGCTTTGTTTATTTAAACAGCAAAAGATAGATTATTAAAAGAAGCAAGTAAAAATCAATATGTAACAGTTGCAAACCAATTTGTCACTTATCTGGGGAAATAAGTATTTGATCCCTTAGAACACATACTTTAGTACTTGGTGGAATAACCATTGTTTGCAAGCACAGCTGTCTGACGTTTCTTGTAGTTGGTCACCAGGATTGTGTGCAGATCATCAGGAATTTTCATCCACTCCTCTTTGCAGACCTCATTCAAATTAAGGTTTTTAGGCTGTCACTTGGATAGATGAAGCTTGAATTCCCTCCATAGGTTTTATATGGGATTAAAGTCCGGAGACTGGCTAGGGCCCCCCATGACCATAATGTGCTTCTTCTTTCCCGCCTTATCCGTATGCCTAGGGTGACTGTCTTACTGGAAGACCCACCCGCTGAAGGGAGGAGGTTCTCATCCAAGATTTTACGGTACATGGCCCCGTCCATCTTTCCTTCGATGCAGTGCAGCCGTCATATACCCTTGGCAGAAAAACACCCCCAAAGCATAATGCTTCCACCTCCGTGTTTGACAGTAGGCAATGGTTTTCCTAATCAGCATTCCTTTTCCTCCAAACACAGCGAGTAGAGTTGATGCCAAACAGCTCGATTTTGGTCTCATCTGACCACATAACATTCTTTCAAGTCTCATTGGAATTATTCAGGTGTTCACTGGCATACTTCAGACGGGCCGTACTTCATACTTCGTCGTGGGGTTTCCTGCGGGTACTCCGGTTTCCCCCCACAGTCGAAAAACATGCTGAGGCTAATTGGAGTTGCTAAGTTGCCCATAGGAGTGCATGCGTGAGTGAATGGTGTGTGAGTGTGCCCTGCGATGGGCTGGCCCCCCATCCTGGGTTGTTCCCTGCCTCGTGCCCATTGCTTCCGGGATTGGCTCCGGACCCCCCACGACCCAATAGGATAAGCGGTTTGGAAAATGGATGGATGGATAAAATAGGATTTGTGTTATTTTGCACAATTGAAAGCTAATGTAAATGTTCAAAGCATGTTAAGGTAGACTAGGCTAGTCCATAATGCTTGTTAGGTAGGTGTACTGTATCAAAATTAATTTTCTCCTTACGATATTTTCGCATTATTATAGGTTTATTGGAAGGTAACCTTATAACACAATACACAAATTTAAAGATTGATTTTACTAGCAGCATTATAATGACGACTTTGTTCAAATTTTCAATAAATATATCATTACGTTGAGTAAATGTGCTTAGTGGAGCACACCACATGCGGCCGATTCTGTAAATCAGGGAAGAGTTTTATAAGCACCGAAGTGGCGGTGAAGGAATGGACAGCTCAACAGCCGCAACATCTTTCGAAAGAGGAGATATTGTGGATAAAAGAAAAAAAGACACTAGCGGTGTAGCGGTACTTTCTGAAGTTTAAAGTTCGACACGTTTAGTGACATGAAGGATACTCCGGATTTATACACATTGAAACTTTTTGGCGTCACAACATGCCTCTCATCGATACCTTATACCTACTACTTACATGCTTACCAAATTGTGGGCGCCAATAAACGTCTGTATATTACCGAAAAGCTGCGTCCGCACAAGTGTATATAACCTGATATAAAGCACTGAAATATGAACGTAAATGCTTATACACATAAAACACCAATAACTGCCGTTAGCTTAGCAACCGTAACAGCTGCTCCAACACAGGTGTTTCACCCGCTTCCATGGTGCTTCGCCATAGCGCAACATTCGGAAATGTACGTAGTCACTAAATCATATACGCGAAATTGTATTACATCTAAGTTTAATCACAGCACCCGTTCGTAGCAGTTATGATTTGTTCGCAAGACGACTAACAGGCACTGCCATTTATCCAACACTCGGTGCTATAACCCTCACCGAATCACCGCCTCCTTCATTATCGACGCACTGACTACACAGGAAACATTTTTCTTGTGAGGTCTGGTAGTTACGTGTAATCAGTAGCGCCCCTAGAGGATCCTCGTGACTTAGCAGGCGGGCTCATACCTCAGCGCTCCCTCTAAAGTGACGAGAGACGCTCTTCCTCTCCTTAAGCTCGAATTAACAATTAACAACGACCCTGCTGAGCAGTCAGAAAGAAATAAAATTAAGTAAAATAATAATAAAAGCGGCGGGTAGGCTGTAGATATACCCGCAATACAATATATGTTAGATATAACTGTTGACCATTTGCAGTCATGTCAAAAAGTCAAAATTGTTAAAATAACCCCCCCCCCCCCAAAAAAAAACACCACTAAAATCTCAGTGTATGTCTGCTGTGGGCAATTATAGCATAAGCGCACCAAACTGGTAACTGTTGATAAAAAAGTAACTGTTGGTAGAAAAATGTATTTCAGTCGTTAGAGCCCAAGCAGTGACTGATTAACGCTGAATGGTGAGGATTCCATACTGACAAATCAGAACAGGCCTGGCGGGTGCAGATGATTTCAGCAACTATAAAATAGTCTGCAAGCAAACCAGACCTAACAGTGTGCTTTACTAGCAGCTCTGGGACAATGGCAGTGCATGAGGGGGTTATAGTGCTGCTTCTTCTTTTAGGTTGCAGCTGTGAAGCTCAACTGAAGTCTGGGTTTCTTGTGAAGACCCCTCAAGTGGCTGCAGTTTATCAAAATGGATTAGGTGCTCCCCAGGTGGTGGCAGCTGGCTATCCGGTTGGCGTAGGGGCTCCCCAGGTGGCTTCGACCGGCTATCAGGTTGGCGTAGGGGCTCCCCAGGTGGCTTCGACCGGCTTCCAGGTTGGCGCAGGGGCTCCCCAGGTGGCTTCGACCGGCTTCCAGGTTGGCGTAGGGGCTCCCCAGGTGGCTTCGACCGGCTTCCAGGCTGGCGTAGGGGGTACCAAGGTGGGGGCGACCGGCTATCAGGTTGGCGTAGGGGCTACCAAGGTGGGGGCGACCGGCTATCAGGTTGGCGTAGGGGCTACCAAGGTGGGGGCGACCGGCTATCAGGTTGGCGCAGGGGCTCCCCAGGTGGCTTCGACCGGCTTCCAGGTTGGCGCAGGGGCTCCCCAGGTGGCTTTGACCGGCTTCCAGGTTGGCGTAGGGGCTCCCCAGGTGTCTTCGACTGGCTATCAGGTTGGCGTAGGGGCTCCCCAGGTGGCTTCGACTGGCTTCCAGGTTGGCGTAGGGGCTCCCCAGGTGGGGGCGACCGGCTTCCAGGTTGGCGTGGGGGGGACCGGCTATCAGGTTGGCGTAGGGGCTCCCCAGGTCGCTTCGACCGGCTTCCAGGTTGGCGTAGGGGCTACCAAGTTGGGGGCGACCGGCTATCTGGGCAAGCAAGTTGCTCCTGCTCTGGTTAAATCTGTGACTGGAATGCAAGTGAACCCTGATAGTGTGAGGGTTGTATGTGAGGAGGATTCGGTTATGGTGGATGTGCTACAGGACCTTCTAGCTATTGGCCAGCTGATCAATGCTTCAGACATCACCCTTGGTGGTTGTGCACCCACTGGGCAGGATGCTTCTGGCACAGTGAGGTTTCAGTCTGTGCTGCAGGCCTGTGGAAGTACACTGATGGTATGAGGGCTTCCTTCTGATTGGTTGCTGCGTTGGCTATACTAGTCCTAATCGCGTTGCTCTTCTCCAGATGACTGCTGATGCCCTGGTCTATAGCTTTGCATTGATCTACGCACCCAGTGGTATTAATGGCAGCCCCATTGTGAGGACCAATGGTGCTGTGGTTGGCATTGAGTGTCACTATTTGAGGTGAGGATGCCCCATCAGCTTTGCTGTTCCTTAGCCCTAGGAGCTGTTCATCCAGTGACTGACCCAAATGGGCAGTGGTGGCTTCATGGTTAGGGAAACGCACTTGTACCAAAGATTGCTGGGTCAAGTCCCTGACCAGCAAGGCACCACTGGGGTACGCTGAAGGTACTGCCCAAAGCACTGGTGCTGAATTAGCTCCCCCTGATGTGTCATGATGTCACATAATATAAATGCAGAGGACACATTTCGTCGTGCACTGTTGTGGTCGTTGACATACCACGAAACCTTAATTCTAAATGATGCCCGCTCCTTAGGAAGCAGAATGTGAGCAGCAATGCCCTGGTGCCAACCTGGATCCCCTACTATGCTACAATGGCGGCTGAGGCACAACTGAGTTTCTCACTGAGGCTGATGGATGGTAGGCAAGGGGTTCATGCAGCATATCTGGCTTTACTCAGTGGGCTTGTCCTCAAGTTCATGTGCCCTTTGTGCAGATGCATGGCAGAATGAGAGGGCCTCCAATGTGTACTTCCTGGGAAGTGTCCTGAACATTGAAGCCTCTGTCCTCGTGGGCAACAGTCAGCCCCTGCGTGTCTTTGTGGACAGCTGTGTGGCCACCTTGGTCCCTGATGTGACCTCTGTCCCTAGCTATGCCTTTGTGCAGAACTCTGGGTGAGTAACATTGTATGGCTGTGTGAGGCTGCTTGGGCAGTGCTGCTTGACATGCCTGCCCTTCAGGTGCCTGACTGATGCCAAGGTGACAGGATCCCGCTCCCAGTTCCTGCCCAGAAAGCAGGATGACAAGCTGCAGCTTCAGCTGGATGCTTTCAGATTCTCTCAGGATGGCAGGAGCTCAGTGAGTACAGGCACTTGTGCAGGATTTCTGTGCTTAAATGAACTGGCTGACGGCAGCTGACCAGCTTCTGGTGTCCCCCTAGCTGTACATTACTTGCAGCCTGAGAGCAACAGTGGCTTCTGTGCCTGTGGATTCCCAACACAAGGCTTGTTCCTTCCCTCTTGCCGCCAACAGGTCAGTAACTGCAGCATTTTGATGCTGGATCGGTTGAGCTGCTAAGCAATTGCTATTCCCCATTGCAGGTGGATGTCTGTGGATGGGAATGACCAGGTGTGTGGCTGCTGTGACACCAGCTGTGGGCTTGCAGGTGTAGCAGGTACGCTTGGCTTCCACCAAAAGATGCTCTGGTCGCTTGTGTTGCTGTGACTGAGGCACCCTCCCTCCTTGCCCTTGCAGGTGCTCAAGGCACAGGTGTTCTGGGCCCCATTGCTATCCAACAGGGTCCTCCCACGGCTAGTCAGCCTGGACAGCTGTATATTCTGAAGGGATAGGTACCTACTGCCCTAATGTGCCCAGCTGTGCATGGTCCCAGGATGGAAGGAGCCATGTAACTTGCCTGGCACATTCTCCACTGCTTGTCATGATCTTCCTTCCCCCTGATGTGGTAGTTGTGCAGGAGATCAAGGGCACTGTCTTGTGACTGAATAAACCAGTAATTGTATTTGAAATGGTCCTGTCTATTCCTTGGCTACCAAGTACACTTCTGGACTGCCTAGAAATTCTCCAACCACATCACACTACTTGCTGTGGATTTCATGACTGGAATGCCACCCTGTGGGAAAGCCAATTTTTATATGGAAGATGTTTGTGTACGTAATGGTGTTTCCTTCACTAAGGAAGCCATGTCAGAGAAGGTTCCCTGTATGGGGATCAGGGCCTCCTACCAACAGACAAGGCTAGTCTCAGATGTGACTGACTCATTCAGTCCCCTCTTCTGGATTGACTGACAGCAGTCTCATAGCAATGTGGTGATCTCAAGCCCCACAGCCTGGTCTGACCACCTTTGTAACATGCAAGTGGTAATACTGACTAGAAGTAGTTGCAAATGTGTAAGACTGATGCCAACAATAAGTGAAATGCAGACTGCACATCCAACCCAGTGTCAGCAACTGACAAGCAGTAGGTGATAGTATCACCCCTTAATACTGGTTCCCTGCTTGGTTTTTAAACCAGTGCTGAAGTTTACAGCAGACACCAACACCGTATGAGGGAGTGGACTGACAGTCAGTGCACTCCAAATTAAACACACCTGTGATACTTTCAACGCTTGCATCACTCTCTACTAGATGCATAATGGTCCATATAGTAACCACATTTGTGGCCAAATTGTTTTCAGTGTGCCTGTGGTGCAGTGATTCCCTTTCAAACATAAGGGAAACATGCCGTATCTAAAAACAATTCACAGCAAATCTGGTCTCGTTTAGGAAGAACCGATGCAATGATTCCACAGATCTAAAGAACGTTTTGTGTAAGTATTCAATCTGGTCGTGCATTTCTAGTGCTTGAATCAACACTACAGATGCCCTCTGGTACGATGGCTTCCATATTTTGACTTTACGATGGGTAAATGTTTTTCGCTTTCAGTATGCAGTAACTTGAATGAGATTAAAAATAGGTGTGAATTGTTTTACCCAATTGTACGCTAATGTGTTTAAAGCATGTTAAGCTAGACTAATGTTTCGTACGTGTACATTTATGATATTTTTGCTTTATGACGGGTTTATCGGAATGTAACCCCACCGCAACCTGGGGACGGGATGTATTTCCTAAATATACGATTTGGTAAATATGTAAAATTTTCATCAATTGAAATAGTTGCAATATAGGGACATGGAATTCCAGTACGTAATAGCTTTGGTTCACTTTGACCTGAAGTATGAAACTTGGTATATTTTGAGCTTGTTGCAGCCATATTTACAGTACATAACTCCAAATCAATGGAATCATTAAAAAAAAATTGGAAAAACATAAAAATTTCTCTAGTTGTAAGTTTTGGATAAGACTTTGCTGGGGCATAATATTGGCAGCCATCAGGGACATGTACAGTCATCCGAACCTGACCGGGGTACCTAGCGAGACCCATAGACATCCACTCTGAAAAGTGCAGGTGCTATACAGGTGCTATATATCGGACCGTGATCTTCGGCTCTCACGGGAGTACTTCGCAGCCGACTGTGAAGCGGCTGGGATGAAAATCAACACTGAGCCAAAAGGCAAAGCTCTCAATTTACCAGTCGATCTACGTTCCTACCCTCACATGGTATGAGCTGTGCGTAGTGACCGAAAGAACGAGGTTGAGAATACAAGTGGCCGAAATCGGTTTCCTCCACAGAGTGGCTGGGCTCTCGCAAAGAGATAGGGTGAGGAGCTCGGTCATTCGGCATGGACTCAGAGTAGACCCGCTGCTCCTCCGCATCGGGCATCTTGTAAGTATGCCTCCTGGACGCCTCCCTGGTGAGGTGTTCCAGGCATGTTCCACTGGGAAGAGGCCCCGGGGAAGACCCAGAACACGCTGGAGAGACTATGTCTCTTGGCTGGCCAGGGAACGCCTCGGGATTCCCCCCGAGGAGCTGACCAAAGTGGCCGGGGAGAGGGAGGTCTGGGTTTCCCTGCTTAGACTGCTGCCCCGGCGCCCCGACCTGGGAAAGCGATAGAAGATGGATGGATATTTTACTATTGAAAAGTCCTTGAGGAATAATTATAGCTCACTATCACAAATAATATCAATAATAATAATCGATACTTTATCGATCCCCATGGAGAAACAGTCTTTATGCCTCCCTCAACTTGCTCTTTGTAGAGTAAGTTGTCTACGAATGGCAGCCACCTGTAGCGGCGTGTTAAGGGCCTTGCTTAACGACCTACAGATGTGCAGAGAGTGGGTGTGAACTGGCAACCTTCTGATTACAGACACATAGGCTTTGCCCACCGAGCCACATGCGGCCCTTAAAACTGCATTTTCTATGATAAAGTAGATCTATATGTGACGTCTCTATTTGCGATGAGTTCAAATTAAATGTACGAGTTATGGCTCACATGCACAAAGCATAATTATTGGTGTAATGATGCTACTCACATTTTCTACAATCTGGTTTCAATTCACCATTTCCACCAGGGTCACAAATTTTCTCTAAAATATTCGTATGCATGGGGCAGGGCTTCTGTAGGGATACACTCATTCTACCGTCAAGTTTGTTTCTATCGATCGCAATGTTTGCGTGGGAAGTTGCGTACGCCTTTTTCAGGACCGGCTTGTGCGTACGCAATGGTTAGCCCCTGGTGATTATTGCGCGTGCATCATATGATCGTGATTATATTGCCACAGCCCTAGATACCACGGTAATATCATTATTGTGATTTCTTTCGGACACCATAATCATATCATGAAAATCTGATCTCAGGACAGCCCTAGTACGGAACAAATTGGCCCAGAACCCACCCTAAACACACACAGTACTCCCACCCTATGTGGAGGGACATGTCCATACTCATACCTATACCCTTCAGGCACTGGGACGTAAAATGCCAATGACGCGCATGAAGCATGGACATTACCTTTGAAAAACTGCTTGTAACAGACTCCAGAGTGATTGCCAGATATTACTTGGTTAATTAGCAGTTTCGTGGCAACAAACCTCGCACTGGCAAACGTCTTCAAGCTGGTGAAGTTTACGCATAGTATGTTTTTTGTAACGTAGTGATTAGACATTACAAAGGATTAACTGGGATGAACTGGGCTAAGGACTATTGTGTGCCAACAGCCTACATGAGTAGAAAGTAGTTTGGTATTCAATGTGAAAAGCAAATAGTTCGAAGTGTAATTTCAAAGGGGAAGGCTGTTTAATCTGCCCTGCCCTGTGCGGAAGCGGAGTATCATCGCTGTCTGATGAAAACTGCGTATGTTCACTTTTTGACGATTGTGACTTTTCACTAAAGATGGTATACCCTCATTCTCTGTGTACTGATAGCTCCTGACAAATAATTGACCAATGAAAGTCATCTACTTTTTATAACAAACTATTATTTATTTGCTACAGTAAACAACTGTATGATTGCCGTTTGTATGGATTACTTTACTTCACTAATTTAAGCAACTTAATACACGTTGATAACTAGCTAACTAACATCATTGTTAACTTGGAATATAACGTGAGATTACTTTGCCTCTCGTTAACACTCACATACGTACTTCACTGACAACAGCCCAAGTTTAGTCCATATAAAACATTAAACCGATCATTGACTGCTGAAAAAAGATACATTTCGATATGTCGTGCAAAAGGTGATCATTTCCTTGTTTTGTGTTTGATCTCTAAAGAGTGCAACACATTTAAATAAGGATGCTGCATCTGCAATGTATGGAAATGACAAAATATGCATTTATTGTTTCAGCTCGAAGAGCATTGACATCGCTGCTGTAGATTCACAGCATTAATAAATAATATAATATATTGTAAGTAATATTAATGATATAGAACAATATAAAACTGCTGAAGACACTATGCTTTTCTTGCTCATATAACTCAGAATACCTTAAACTCAACCGATCGCGTACATCAATTCCTATTGTCAACCATAACAAATTACATTGTAAACACCTTCCAATCCCTAAGAAATAGTGGGCAACATGAACAAGCACTGAAATATAGACGTAAATGCTTATACGCATAAAACATCAATAACTGCCGTTAGCTTAGCAACCGTAACAGCTGCTCCAACAGTTATACTCTGTTCGCAAGACGACTACCACGCTTTGCCATCTATCCAACACTCGGCGCTATAACCCTCACCGAATCACCGCCTCCTTCATTATCGACGCACTGACTACACAGGGAACATTTCCCTTGTGAGGTCTGGTAGTTACGTGTAATCAGTAGCGCCCCTAGAGGATCCTCGTGACTTAGCAGGCGGGCTCATACCTCAGCGCTCCCTCTAAAGTGACGAGAGACGCTCTTCCTCTCCTTAAGCTCGAATTAACAATTAACAACGACCCTGCTGACCAGTAAGAATTAAATAAAATTAAGGAAAGTAATAATAAAGGCGGCAGGGAGGCTGTAGATATACCCGCACTACAATATAGGTCAGATATAATTGTTTACCATGTGCAGTCATATCAAAATGTCAAAATTATTTGAACCCCCAAAAACACCACTAAAATCTCAGTGTATGAGTGCTGTGGGGAATTAAAGCATGAGAGCACCAAACTGGTAACTGCTGATAAAAAGGTAACTGTTGGTAGAAAAATGTATTTCACTCGTTAGAGCCCAAGCAGTGATTGATTAACGCTGAATGGTGAGGATTCCATACTGACAAATCAGAAAAGGCCTAGCGGGTGCAGATGATTTCAGCAACTATAAGATAGTCTGCAAGCAAACCAGACCTAACAGTGTGCTTTGCTAGCAGCTCTAGGACAATGGCAGTGCATGAGGGGGTTGTAGTAGTGCTGCTGCTTCTTTTAGGTTGCAGCTGTGAAGCTCAACTGAAGTCTGGGTTTCCTGTGAAGACCCTTCAAGTGGCTGCAGTTTATCAAAATGGATTAGGTGCTCCCCAGGTGGTGGCAGCTGGCTATCAGGCTGGCGTAGGGGCTACCAAGGTGGCTTCGACCGGCTTCCAGGTTGGCGTAGGGGCTCCCCAGGTGGCTTCGACCGGCTATCAGGTTGGCGTAGGGGCTCCCCAGGTGGCTTCGACCGGCTTCCAGGTTGGCGTAGGGGCTCCCCAGGTGGCTTCGACCGGCTATCAGGTTGGCGTAGGGGCAACCAAGTTGGGGGCGACCGGCTATCAGGTTGGCGCAGGGGCTCCCCAGGTGGCTTCGACCGGCTTCCAGGTTGGCGTAGGGGCAACCAAGTTTGGGGCGACCGGCTATCAGGTTGGCGCAGGGGCTCCCCAGGTGGCTTCGACCGGCTTCCAGGCTGGCGTAGGGGCTCCCCAGGTGGCTTCGACCGGCTTCCAGGTTGGCGTAGGGGCTCCCCAGGTGGCTTCGACCGGCTTCCAGGTTGGCGTAGGGGCTCCCCAGGTGGCTTCGACCGGCTTCCAGGTTGGCGTAGGGGCAACCAAGTTTGGGGCGACCGGCTATCAGGTTGGCGCAGGGGCTCCCCAGGTGTCTTCGACCGGCTTCCAGGCTGGCGTAGGGGCTCCCCAGGTGTCTTCGACCAACTTCCAGGTTGGCGTAGGGGCTACCAAGGTGGGGGCGACCGGCTTCCAGGTTGGCGTAGGGGCTCCCCAGGTGGCTTCGACCGGCTTCCTGGTTGGCGCAGGGGCTACCAAGGTGGGGGTGACCGGCTATCTGAGCAAGCAAGCTGCTCCTGCTCTGGTTAAATCTGTGACTGGAATGCAAGTGAACCCTGATAGTGTGAGGGTTGTATGTGGGGAGGATTCGGTTATGGTGGATGTGCTACAGGACCTTCTAGCTATTGGCCAGCTGATCAATGCTTCAGACATCACCCTTGGTGGTTGTGCACCCACTGGGCAGGATGCTTCTGGCACAGTGAGGCTTCAGTCTGTGCTGCAGGCCTGTGGAAGTACACTGATGGTATGAGGGCTTCCTTCTGATTGGTTGCTGCGTTGGCTATGCTAGTCCTAATCACGTTGCTCTTCTCCAGATGACTGCTGATGCCCTGGTCTATAGCTTTGCATTGATCTACACCCCCAGGGGTATTAATGGCCTCCCCATTGTGAGGACCAATGGTGCTGTGGTTGGCATTGAGTGTCACTATTTGAGGTGAGGATGCCCCGTCAGCTTTGCTGTTCCTTAGCCCTAGGAGCTGTTCATCCAGTGACTGACCCAAATGGGCAGTGGTGGCTTCATGGTTAGGGAAACGCACTTGTACCAAAGATTGCTGGTTCAAGTCCCTGACCAGCAAGGCACCACTGGGGTATGCTGAAGGTACTGCCCAAAGCACTGGTGCTGAATTGGCTCCCCCTGATGTGTCATGATGTCACATGGTGTAAATGCAGAGGACACATTTCGTCGTGCACTGTTGTGGTCATTGACATACCACGAAACCTTAATTCTAAATGATGCCCGCTCCTTAGGAAGCAGAATGTGAGCAGCAATGCCCTGGTGCCAACCTGGATCCCCTACTATGCTACAATGGCGGCTGAGGCACAACTGAGTTTCTCACTGAGGCTGATGGATGGTAGGCAAGGGGTTCATGCAGCATATCTGGCTTTACTCAGTGGGCTTGTCCTCAAGTGCATGTGCCCTTTGTGCAGATGCATGGCAGAATGAGAGGGCCTCCAATGTGTACTTCCTGGGAAGTGTCCTGAACATTGAAGCCTCTGTCCTCGTGGGCAACAGTCAGCCCCTGCGTGTCTTTGTGGACAGCTGTGTGGCCACCTTGGTCCCTGATGTGACCTCTGTCCCTAGCTATGCCTTTGTGCAGAACTCTGGGTGAGTAACATTGTATGGCTGTGTGAGGCCGCTTGGGCAATGCTGCTTGACATGCCTGCCCTTCAGGTGCCTGACTGATGCCAAGGTGACAGGATCCCGCTCCCAGTTCCTGCCCAGAAAGCAGGATGACAAGCTGCAGCTTCAGCTGGATGCTTTCAGGTTCTCTCAGGATGGCAGGAGCTCAGTGAGTACAGGCACTTGTGCAGGATTTCTGTGCTTAAATGAACTGGCTGTGACGGCAGCTGACCAGCTTTTGGTGTCCCCCCCCTAGCTGTACATTACTTGCAGCCTGAGAGCAACAGTGGCTTCTGTGCCTGTGGATTCCCAACACAAGGCTTGTTCCTTCCCTCTTGCCGCCAACAGGTCAGTGGCTGCAGCATTTTGATGCTGGATCGGTTGAGCTGCTAAGCAATTGCTATTCCCCATTGCAGGTGGATGTCTGTGGATGGGAATGACCAGGTGTGTGGCTGCTGTGACACCAGCTGTGGGCTTGCAGGTGTAGCAGGTACACTTGGCTTCCACCAAAAGATGCTCTGTTGGCTTGTGTTGCTGTGACTGAGGCACCCTCCCTCCTTGCCCTTGCAGGTGCTCAAGGCACAGGTGTTCTGGGCCCCATTGCTATCCAACAGGGTCCTCCCACGGCTAGTCAGCCTGGACAGCTGTATATTCTGAAGGGATAGGTACCAAGCTGCATGGTCCCAGGATGGAAGGAGCCACCTAACTTGCCTGGCATGTTCTGCACTGCTTGTCATGCTGTTGCTTCCCCCTAATGAGGTGACTGCAGTTGTGCAGGAGACCAAGGGCACTGTCTTGTGACTGAATAAAGCACTAGTATTTGAAATGGTGCAGTTGCTTATTCCTTGGCTCCAAGGTACACTTCTGGATTGCCTAGAAATTCTACAACCGCATCACACTGCTTGCTGCCTGTGGATTTTATGACTGGAATGGCACCCTGTGGGGAAACCTTGCCTTAGATGGAATGTGTTGGTGGGGTTGTACACAAGGTGTTCCTTTCAGTAAGGAATCAGTTTCAGGGAAGGTACTCCCTGTATGTGGATCAGGGCTTGGTGCCAACAGACTAGGGTAGTCAGGAGTGATCCCTACCCTCATTCTCTGTTTGGGGGAGTGGCTGACCACCTCTGTGGTGGTTGGAAGCATTGCAGCCTGGTTTGCCATCACCTTCATATCATGGAAGTACTTGGTCATCCTGGGGCACTTGCAAGGGTGTACCATTGATTTTTAACAATGGCAGGCACTAGGGGGCTCATGTATTGCTACTGAAATGCAGAATTCCAATCCAGTGTCAGCAACTGATTCACACTAACAGATGATGGTATTAAACCTTAATACTGATTTCTGCAAGTGCAGATTAAACTGTTGCTGGCGCTTGAAGCAGAGACCAACTGAGTATGAGGAGGTGGAGCACAACGACTCGTGCACACAATTCGCTATGAATCAAACATACCTGCAGTATTTTCTGTCAACACTTGCTACATCAAGCAAAGGCACATCCTAGATGTGTAACAGTCCACCTTGATTTTAGTGGCTAAGAACTTTGTGCTTGTCATGCAATGTTTCCCTTTCAAATCAATCAGGGAACCGTGCAATATCCTGTCTTACAGTAAAAAATACTGTGTACATTTACAACAAACTACAGTGGTCACAGCAAGAAATGGTGCTAATGATTCCTCTGATCAAAAGAATCTGTGCAATTTTACATTTTCAATCTGGTCGTCCATTTCTAGCATTTGGATCAGCACTACATATGCTTCCCAGGTTACGATGGTCTGTTTTGACCTTGCGATGGGGAATGTTTTTGATTTTCAGCATGTTGTTCAATAACTTAAATGGGACATTTGACATTTTGTTATAAAATAGGATTTGCATTAATTTTGCACAATTGTAGGCTAATGTAAGTTTTCAAAGCGTGTTTTTAAGGTAGGCTAGGCTGGTCCATAATGCTTGTTAGGGTAGGTCTACCGTTTTAAAATGGATTTTCTCCTTACGATATTTTCGCATTATTAGAGGTTTATTGGAGCGTAACCTTATAACCTGGCAACAGGCTGTAGTTCTTAGATGTTTGATTTATTAAATATTACGTTTTCATCAGTTTAAATAGTTGCAATATAGGGTTACTGTATTCTGATATATAATAGCTTTGCTTCACTTTAACCTGAAGTAGGAAGTTTGACATATTTTGGGCTTGTTGCAGTTGTATCTACAGTACATCACTCCATATCAGTAGGATATTTATAAAAAATAAAATGCATTTCTCTAGCTGTTTGTAAGTTTCGTACAAGACTTTGCTGGAACATAATATTGGCAGCAGTCAGGGACTTCGACAGTCATCCCACCCCAGTTGGCCAAAAAGAGACAAATCACAAACAAATTTAAAGATTAATTTGACTGGAAGCATTAATATAATGTTTTTGTTCAAATTTCCTAAATATACCACTACAGCGAGATTTTATCGTGACAATATTGTACACTCGCAATAATCACCAGGGGTCTCATTTATTACCATTGTATATGCACAAAATGGTACCAAAAAGATGCATAAGCCTGTTCCTACGCAAACGATGCGATCTATAGAAACAAATTTGACATCAGAATGTGCGCATATGTATGCAAACTCTGACCCATGCGTGCGAACATTTTGGAGAAAAAAAGTGTGACCGTGGGTGAAGAGGGTGAGTAAAAACCCGAGTGGCATCAGTACATACAGTGAGGGAAATAAGTATTTGACCCCTTGCTGAATTCTTAAGTTGACCCATTAATAAAGAACTGAGACGTCTGTAATTTCACTGCTTTGTTTATTTAAACAGCAAAAGATAGATTATTAACAAAACAAGCAAGTAAAAATCAATATGTAACAGTTGCAAACCAATTTGTCATTTATCTGGGGAAATAAGTATTTGATCCCTTAGAACACATACTTTAGTACTTGGTGGAATAACCATTGTTTGCAAGCACAGCTGTCTGACGTTTCTTGTAGTTGGTCACCAGGATTGTGTGCAGATCATCAGGAATTTTCATCCACTCCTCTTTGCAGACCTCATTCAAATTATTAAGGTTTTTAGGCTGTCACTTGGATAGATGAAGCTTGAATTCCCTCCATAGGTTTTATATGGGATTAAAGTCCGGAGACTGGCTAGGGCCCCCCATGACCATAATGTGCTTCTTCTTTCCCGCCTTATCCGTATGCCTAGGGTGACTGTCTTACTGGAAGACCCACCCGCTGAAGGGAGGAGGTTCTCATCCAAGATTTTACGGTACATGGCCCCGTCCATCTTTCCTTCGATGCGGTGCAGCCGTCATATACCCTTGGCAGAAAAACACCCCCAAAGCATAATGCTTCCACCTCCGTGTTTGACAGTAGGCAATGGTTTTCCTAATCAGCATTCCTTTTCCTCCAAACACAGCGAGTAGAGTTGATGCCAAACAGCTCGATATTGGTCTCATCTGACCACATAACATTCTTTCAAGTCTCATTGGAATTATTCAGGTGTTCACTGGCATACTTCAGACGGGCCGTACTTCATACTTCGTCGTGGGGTTTCCTGCGGGTACTCCGGTTTCCCCCCACAGTCGAAAAACATGCTGAGGCTAATTGGAGTTGCTAAGTTGCCCATAGGAGTGCATGCGTGAGTGAATGGTGTGTGAGTGTGCCCTGCGATGGGCTGGCCCCCCATCCTGGGTTGGTCCCTGCCTTGTGCCCATTGCTTCCGGGATTGGCTCCGGACCCTCCGCGACCCAGTAGGATGCGCGGTTTGGAAAATGGATGGATGGTTCAGTATGAGATGAGCTTGAGTATAACAAAAAAGGACAGTAACAAAAATAATGCTGCTGTACTGGGTTAATATTTACTATGAAATTCAACATCAGCACTCCTTTTTTCCCTCTGATTAAGTTTAGTTGCACTTGCTGCTGACAAATAAATACACCTCTTAAGAAGCATTTATAATTTCGGAAAAATACTTATTACCCAGTAATAAAATACCATATTTGGTCAAGGGATCAAAGTTTAGGACTTCGGACTCGACTCGGGACTTGCATGTCTGGACTTGTTCCCAACTCTGGTAAATGAGATATTCTACATTTTATTATAAAATAGGATTTGTGTTATTTTGCACAATTGAAAGCTAATGTAAATGTTCAAAGCATGTTAAGGTAGACTAGGCTAGTCCATAATGCTTGTTAGGTAGGTGTACTGTATCAAAATTAATTTTCTCCTTACGATATTTTCGCATTATTATAGGTTTATTGGAAGGTAACCTTATAACACAATACACAAATTTAAAGATTAATTTTACTAGCAGCATTATAATGACGACTTTGTTCAATTTTTCTATAAATATATCATTACGTTGAGTAAATGTGCTTAGTGGAGCACACCACATGCGGCCGTTTCTGTAAATCAGGGAAGAGTTTTATAAGCACCGAAGTGGCGGTGAAGGAATGGACAGCTCAACAGCCGCAACATGTTTCGAAAGAGGAGATATTGTCGATAAAAGAAAAAAAGACACTAGCGGTGTAGCGGTACTTTCTGAAGTTTAAAGTTCGACACGTTTAGTGACATGAAGGATACTCCGGATTTATACACATTGCAACTTTTTGGCGTCACAACATGCCTCTCATCGATACCTTATACCTACTACTTACATGCTTACCAAATTGTGGGCGCCAATAAACGTCTGTATATTACCGAAAAGCTGCGTCCGCACAAGTGTATATGACCATGATATAAAGCACTGAAATATGAACGTAAATGCTTATACACATAAAACACCAATAACTGCCGTTAGCTTAGTAACCGTAACAGCTGCTCCAACACAGGTATTTCACCCGCTTCCATGGTGCTTCTCCATAGCGCAACATTCGGAAATGTACGTAGTCACTAAATCATCTACGCGAAATTGTATTACATCTAAGTTTAATCACAGCACCCGTTCGTAACAGTTATGATTTGTTCGCAAGACGACTAACAGGCACTGCCATTCATCCAACACTCGGCGCTATAACCCTCACCAAATCACCGCCTCCTTCATTGTCGACGCACTGACTACACAGGGAACATTTCCCTTGTGAGGTCTGGTAGTTACGTGTAATCAGTAGCGCCCCTAGAGGATCCTCGTGACTTAGCAGGCGGGCTCATACCTCAGCGCTCCCTCTAAAGTGACGAGAGACGCTCTTCATCTCCTTAAGCTCGAATTAACAATTAACAACGACCCTGCTGAGCAGTCAGAAAGAAATAAAATTAAGTAAAATAATAATAAAAGCGGCGGGTAGGCTGTAGATATACCCGCAATACAATATATATTAGATATAACTGTTGACCATTTGCAGTCATGTCAAAAAGTCAAAATTGTTAAAATAACCCCCCCAAAAAAACACCACTAAAATCTCAGTGTATGTCTGCTGTGGGCAATTACAGCATGAGCGCACCAAACTGGTAACTGCTGATGAAAAAGTAACTGTTGGTAGAAAAATGTATTTCAGCCGTTAGAGCCCAAGCAGTGACTGATTAACGCTGAATGGTGAGGATTCCATACTGACAAATCAGAACAGGCCTGGCGGGTGCAGATGATTTCAGCAACTATAAAATAGTCTGCAAGCAAACCAGACCTAACAGTGTGCTTTACTAGCAGCTCTAGGACAATGGCAGTGCATGAGGGGGTTATAGTGCTGCTTCTTCTTTTAGGTTGCAGCTGTGAAGCTCAACTGAAGTCTGGGTTTCTTGTGAAGACCCCTCAAGTGGCTGCAGTTTATCAAAATGGATTAGGTGCTGCCCAGGTGGTGGCAGCTGGCTATCAGGTTGGCGCAGGGGCTCCCCAGGTGGCTTCGACCGGCTATCAGGTTGGCGTAGGGGCTCCCCAGGTGGCTTCGACAGGCTATCAGGTTGGCGTAGGGGCTACCAAGGTGAGGGCGACCAGCTTCCAGGTTGGCGTAGGGGCTCCCCAGGTTGGCGTAGGGGCTCCCCAGGTTGGCGTAGGGGCTCCCCAGGTTGGCGTAGGGGCTCCCCAGGTGGCTTCGACCGGCTTCCAGGTTGGCGTAGGGGCTCCCCAGGTGGCTTTGACCGGCTTCCAGGCTGGCGTAGGGGGTACCAAGGTGGCTTCAACCGGCTTCCAGGTTGGCGTAGGGGCTCCCCAGGTGGCTTCGACCGGCTTCCAGGTTGGCGTAGGGGCTCCCAAGGTGGTTTCGACCGGCTTCCAGGTTGGCGTAGGGGCTCCCCAGGTGGGGGCGACCGGCTTCCAGGTTGGCGTAGGGGCTCCCCAGGTGGGGGCGACCGGCTTCCAGGTTGGCGTAGGGGCTCCCCAGGTGGGGGCGACCGGCTTCCAGGAGAAATGTGTCCTCTGCATTTATATTATGTGACATCATGACACATCAGGGGGAGCCAATTCAGCACCAGGGGAGCAGTGCTTTGGGCAGTACCTTCAGTGTACCCCAGTGGTGCCTTGCTGGTCAGGGACTTGAACCAGCAATCTTTGGTACAAGTGTGCTTCCCTAACCATGAAGCCACCACTGCCCATTTGGGTCAGTCACTGGATGAACAGCTCCTAGGGCTAAGGAACAGCAAAGCTGACGGGGCATCCTCACCTCAAATAGTGACACTCAATGCCAACCACAGCACCATTGGTCCTCACAATGGGGCTGCCATTAATACCACTGGGGGTGTAGATCAATGCAAAGCTATTGACCAGGGCATCAGCAGTCATCTGGAGAAGATGAACGTGATTAGGACTAGCATAGCCAACGCAGCAACCAATCAGAAGGAAGCCCTCATACCATCAGTGTACTTCCACAGGCCTGCAGCACAGACTGAAACCTCACTGTGCCAGAAGCATCCTGCCCAGTGGGTGCACAGCCGCCAAGGGTGATGTCTGAAGCATTGATCAGCTGGCCAATAGCTAGGTCCTGTAGCACATCCACCATAACCGAATCCTCCCCACATACAACCCTCACACTATCAGGGTTCACTTGCATTCCAGTCACAGATTTAACCAGAGCAGGAGCAGCTTGCTTGCTCAGATAGCCGGCTGGCCCCACCTGGGGAGCCCCTACGCCAACCTGGAAGCCGGTCCCCCCCACACCAACCTGGAAGCCGGTCGAAGCCACCTGGGGAGCCCCTACGCCAACCTGATAGCCGGTCGAAGCCACCTGGGGAGCCCCTACGCCAACCTGGAAGCCGGTCGTCCCCAGCTTGGTAGCCCCTACGCCAACCTGATAGCCGGTCGAAGACACCTGGGGAGCCCCTACACCAACCTGGAAGCCGGTCGCCCCCACCTTGGTAGCCCCTACGCCAACCTGATAGCCAGTCGCCCCCACCTGGGGAGCCCCTACGCCAACCTGATAGCCGGTCGAAGACACCTGGGGAGCCCCTACGCCAACCTGGAAGTTGGAAGCCACCTGGGGAGCCCCTGCGCCAACCTGGAAGCCGGTCGAAGCCACCTGGGGAGCCCCTACGCCAACCAGATAGCCAGCTGCCACTACCTGGGGAGCCCCTACGCCAGCCTGATAGCCGGTCGAAGACACCTGGGGAACCCCTACGCCAACCTGGTAGTTGGAAGCCACCTGGGGAGCCCCTGCGCCAACCTGGAAGCCGGTCAAAGCCACCTGGGGAGCCCCTACGCCAACCGGATAGCCAGCTGCCACCACCTGGGGAGCCCCTACGCCAACCTGGAAGCCGGTCGAAGCCACCTGGGGAGCCCCTGCGCCAACCTGAAAGCCGGTCGAAGCCACCTGGGGAGCCCCTACGCCAACCGGATAGCCAGCTGCCACCACCTGGGGAGCACCTAATCCATTTTGATAAACTGCATCTACTTGAGGGGTCTTCACAAGAAACCCAGACTTCAGTTGAGCTTCACAGCTGCAACCTAAAAGAAGAAGCAGCACTATAACCCCCTCATGCACTGCCATTGTCCCAGAGCTGCTAGTAAAGCACACTGTTAGGTCTGGTTTGCTTGCAGACTATTTTATAGTTGCTGAAATCATCTGCACCCGCCAGGCCTGTTCTGATTTGTCAGTATGGAATCCTCACCATTCAGCGTTAATCAGTCACTGCTTGGGCTCTAACGACTGAAATACATTTTTCTACCAACAGTTACTTTTTTATCAGCAGTTACCAGTTTGGTGCGCTCATGCTATAATTGCCCACAGCAGAAATACACTGAGATTTTTGTGGTGTTTTTTTGGGGTGTTTTTTTTTTTTTTTAACAATTTTGACTTTTTGACATGACTGCAAATGGTCAACAGTTATATCTAACATATATTGTATTGCGGGTATATCTACAGCCTACCCGCCGCTTTTATTATTATTTTACTTAATTTTATTTCTTTCTGACTGCTCAGCAGGGTCGTCGTTAATTGTTAATTCGAGCTCAAGGAGTCTCTCGTCACTTTAGAGGGAGCGCTGAGGTATGAGCCCGCCTGCTAAGTCACGAGGATCCTCTAGGGGCGCTACTGATTACACGTAACTACCAGACCTCACAAGGGAAATGTTCCCTGTGTAGTCAGTGCGTCGACAATGAAGGAGGCGGTGATTCGGTGAGGGTTATAGCGCCGAGTGTTGGATAAATGGCAGCGCCTGTTAGTCGTCTTGCGAACAAATCACAACTGCTACGAACGGGTGCTGTGATTAAACTTAGATGTAATACAATTTCGCGTAGATGATTTAGTGACTACGTACATTTCCGAATGTTGCGCTATGGCGAAGCACCATGGAAGCGGGTGAAACACCTGTGTTGGAGCAGCTGTTACGGTTGCTAAGCTAACGGCAGTTATTGGTGTTTTATGTGTATAAGCATTTTCGTTCATATTTCAGTGCTTTATATCATGGTCATATACACTTGTACGGACGCAGCTTTTCGGTAATATACAGACGTTTATTGGCGCCCACAATTTGGTAAGCATTTAAGTAGTAGGCATAAGGTATCGATGAAAGGCATGTTGTGACGCCAAAAAGTTGCAATGTGTATAAATCCGGAGTATCCTTCATGTCACTAAACGTGTCGAACTTTAAACTTCAGAAAGTACCGCCACACCGCTAGTGTCTTTTTTTCTTTTATCCACAATATCTCCTCTTTCGAAAGATGTTGCGGCTGTTGAGCTGTCCATTCCTTCACCGCCACTTCAGTGCTTATAAAACTCTTCCCTGATTTACAGAAACGGCCGCATGTGGTGTGCTCCACTAAGCAAATTTACTCAACGTAATGATATATTTATAGAAAATTTGAACAAAGTCGTCATTATAATGCTGCTAGTAAAATCAATCTTTAAATTTGTGTATTGTGTTATAAGGTTACCTTCCAATAAACCTATAATAATGCGAAAATATCGTAAGGAGAAAATTAATTTTGATACAGTACACCTACCTAACAAGCATTATGGACTAGCCTAGTCTACCTTAACATGCTTTGAACATTTACATTAGCTTTCAATTGTGCAAAATAACACAAATCCTATTTTATCCATCCATCCATTTTCCAAACCGCTTATCCTATTGGGTCGTGGGGGGTCCGGAGCCAATCCCGGAAGCAATGGGCACGAGGCAGGGAACAACCCAGGATGGGGGGCCAGCCCATCGCAGGGCACACTCACACACCATTCACTCACGCATGCACTCCTATGGGCAACTTAGCAACTCCAATTAGCCTCAGCATGTTTTTCGACTGTGGGGGGAAACCGGAGTACCCGCAGGAAACCCCACGACGACATGGGGAGAACATGCAAACTCCGCACACTCGACTCAAACCCGGAACTCCCAGAGGTGTGAGGCAACAGTGCTAACCATTGCACCACCATGCCGCCATTGCGCCACCATTTAATACTTATTAAAACATTAAAATACTGTTAATTTAAAGTGACACTATATGTAGCTGCACGTTTTATGTGCAAGTTAAATAAAAATGTAAAAAAATTGATGCTTTCTAGAATATAGTTATCGTAAGGAGAAAATCCATTTTAATACAGTAGACCTACCCTAACAAGCATTATGGACTAGCCTAGCCTACCTTAAAAACATGCTTTGAAAACTTACATTAGCCTACAATTGTGCAAAATTAATGCCAATCCTATTTAACAAAATGTCTAATGTCCCATTTAAGTTATTGAACATGCTGAAAATCAAAAACATTCCCCATCGCAAGGTCAAAACAGACCATCGTAACCTGGGAAGCATATGTAGTGCTGATCCAAATGCTAGAAATGGACGACCAGATTGAAAATGTAAAATTGCACAGATTCTTTTGATCAGAGGAATCATTAGCACCATTTCTTGCTGTGACCACTAGTTTGTTGTAAATGTACACAGTATTTTTTACTGTAAGACAGGATATTGCACATTTCCCTGATTGATTTGAAAGGGAAACATTGCATGACAAGCACAAAGTTCTTAGCCACTAAAATCAAGGTGGACTGTTACACATCTAGGATGTGCCTTTGCTTGATGCAGCAAGTGTTGACAGAAAATACTGCAGGTGTATTTGATTCATAGCGAAGTGTGCACGAGTCATTGTGCTCCCCTCCTCAGTTGGTCTCTGCTCCAAGCACCAGCAACAGTTTAACCAGCACTTCCAGAAATCAGTATTAAGGTTTAATACCATCATCTGTTAGTGTGAATCAGTTGCTGACACTGGATTGGAATTCTGCATTTCAGTAGCAATACATGAGCCCCCTAGTGCCTGCCATTGTTAAAAATCAATGGTACACCCTTGCAAGTGCCCCAGGATGACCAAGTACTTCCATGATATGAAGGTGATGGCAAACCAGGCTGCAATGCTTCCAACCACCACATAGAGGCTGTCAGCCACTCCCCCAAACAGAGGGAACGAGGGTGGGAATCACTCCCGACTACCGTAGTCTGTTGGCACCAAGCCCTGATCCACATACAGGGAGTACCTTCCCTGAAACTGATTCCTTACTGAAAGGAACACCTTGTGTACAACCCCACCAACACATTCCATCTAAGGCAAGGTTTCCCCACAGGGTGCCATTCCAGTCATAAAATCCACAGGCAGCAAGCAGTGTGATGCGGTTGTAGAATTTCTAGGCAATCCAGAAGTGTACCTTGGAGCCAAGGAATAAGCAACTGCACCATTTCAAATACTATTAGTGCTTTATTCAGTCACAAGACAGTGCCCTTGGTCTCCTGCACAACTGCAGTCACCTCATTAGGGGGAAGCAACAGCATGACAAGCAGTGCAGAATATGCCAGGCAAGTTAGGTGGCTCCTTCCATCCAGGGACCATGCAGCTTGGTCCCTATCCCTTCAGAATATACAGCTGTCCAGGCTGACTAGCCGTGGGAGGACCCTGTTGGATAGCAATGGGGCCCAGAACACCTGTGCCTTGAGCACCTGCAAGGGCAAGGAGGGAGGGTGTCTCAGTCACAGCAACACAATCCACCAGAGCATCTTTTGGTGGAAGCCAAGCGTACCTGCTACACCTGCAAGCCCACAGCTGGCGTCACAGCAGCCACACACCTGGTCATTCCCATCCACAGACACCCACCTGCAATGGGGAATAGCAATTGCTTAGCAGCTGAACTGATCCAGCATCATAATGCTGCAGCTACTGACCTGTTAGCGGCAAGAGGGAAGGAACAAGCCTTGTGTTGGGAATCCACAGGCACAGAAGCCACTGTTGCTCTCAGGCTGCAAGTAATGTACAGCTAGGGGGACACCAAAAGCTGGTCAGCTGCCATCACAGCCAGTTCATTTAAGCACAGAAATCCTGCACAAGTGTCTGTACTCACTGAGCTCCTGCCATCCTGAGAGAACCTGAAAGCATCCAGCTGAAGCTGCAGCTTGTCATCCTGCTTTCTGGGCAGGAACTGGGAGCGGGATCCTGTCACCTTGGCATCAGTCAGGCACCTGAAGGGCAGGCATGTCAAGCAGCATTGCCCAAGCGGCCTCACACAGCCATACAATGTTACTCACCCAGAGTTCTGCACAAAGGCATAGCTAGGGACAGAGGTCACATCAGGGACCAAGGTGGCCACACAGCTGTCCACAAAGACACGCAGGGGCTGACTGTTGCCCACGAGGACAGAGGCTTCAATGTTCAGGACACTTCCCAGGAAGTACACATTGGAGGCCCTCTCATTCTGCCATGCATCTGCACAAAGGGCACATGCACTTGAGGACAAGCCCAGATACAGCAAAGCCAGATATGCTGCATGAACCCCTTGCCTACCATCCATCAGCCTCAGTGAGAAATTCAGTTGTGCCTCAGCTGCCATTGTAGCATAGTAGGGGATCCAGGTTGGCACCAGGGCATTGCTGCTCACATTCTGCTTCCTAAGGAGCAGGCATCATTTAGAATTAAGGTTTCGTGGTATGTCAATGACCACAACAGTGCACAATGAAATGTGTCCTCTGCATTTATATTATGTGACATCATGACACATCAGGGGGAGCTAATTCAGCACCAGGGGAGCAGTGCTTTGGGCGGTACCTTCAGTGTACCCCAGTGGTGCCTTGCTGGTCAGGGACTTGAACCAGCAATCTTTGGTACAAGTGTGCTTCCCTAACCATGAAGCCACCACTGCCCATTTGGGTCAGTCACTGGATGAACAGCTCCTAGGGCTAAGGAACAGCAAAGCTGACAGGGCATCCTCACCTCAAATAGTGACACTCAATGCCAACCACAGCTCCATTGGTCCTCACAATGGGGCTGCCATTAATACCACTGGGGGTGTAGATCAATGCAAAGCTATAGACCAGGGCATCAGCAGTCATCTGGAGAAGAGCAACGTGATTAGGACTAGCATAGCCAACATAGCAACCAATCAGAAGGAAGCCCTCATACCATCAGTGTACTTCCACAGGCCTGCAGCACAGACTGAAACCTCACTGTGCCAGAAGCATCCTGCCCAGTGGGTGCACAACCACCAAGGGTGATGTCTGAAGCATTGATCAGCTGGCCAATAGCTAGAAGGTCCTGTAGCACATCCACCATAACTGAATCCTCCCCACATACAACCCTCACACTATTAGGGTTCACTTGCATTCCAGTCACAGATTTAACCAGAGCAGGAGCAACTTGCTTGCCCAGATAGCCGGTCGCCCCCAACTTGGTAGCCCCTACGCCAACCTGATAGCCGGTCGAAGCCACCTGGGGAGCCCCTACGCCAACCTGGAAGCCGGTCGCCCCCACGCCAACCTGATAGCCGGTCGACCCCACCTGGGCAGCCCCTACGCCAACCTGATAGCCGGTCGCCCCCACGCCAGCCTGATAGCCGGTCGAAGCCACCTGGGGAGCCCCTACGCCAACCTGGAAGCCGGTCGAAGCCACCTGGGGAGCCCCTACGCCAACCTGGAAGCCGGTCGAAGCCACCTGGGGAGCCCCTACGCCAACCTGGAAGCCGGTCGAAGACACCTGGGGAGCCCCTACGCCAACCTGGAAGCCGGTCGAAGACACCTGGGGAGCCCCTACGCCAACCTGATAGCCGGTCCCCCCCACGCCAACCTGGAAGCCGGTCGCCCCCACCTTGGTAGCCCCTACGCCAACCTGATAGCCGGTTGAAGACACCTGGGGAGCCCCTACGCCAACCTGGAAGCCGGTCGAAGACACCTGGGGAGCCCCTACGCCAACCTGATAGCCGGTCGAAGACACCTGGGGAGCCCCTACGCCAACCTGATAGCCGGTCGCCCCCACCTGGGGAGCCCCTACGCCAACCTGATAGCCGGTCGCCCCCACCTGGGGAGCCCCTACGCCAACCTGATAGCCGGTCCCCCCCACGCCAACCTGGAAGCCAGTCGCCCCCACCTTGGTAGCCCCTACGCCAACCTGATAGCCGGTTGAAGACACCTGGGGAGCCCCTACGCCAACCTGGAAGCCGGTTGAAGCCACCTGGGGAGCCCCTACGCCAACCGGATAGCCAGCTGCCACCACCTGGGGAGCCCCTACGTCAACCTGGAAGCCGGTCGAAGCCACCTGGGGAGCCCCTGCGCCAACCTGGAAGCCGGTCGAAGCCACCTGGGGAGCCCCTACGCCAACCGGATAGCCAGCTGCCACCACCTGGGGAGCACCTAATCCATTTTGATAAACTGCAGCTACTTGAGGGGTCTTCACAAGAAACCCAGACTTCAGTTGAGCTTCACAGCTGCAACCTAAAAGAAGAAGCAGCACTATAACCCCCTCATGCACTGCCATTGTCCTAGAGCTGCTAGTAAAGCACACTGTTAGGTCTGGTTTGCTTGCAGACTATTTTATAGTTGCTGAAATCATCTGCACCCGCCAGGCCTGTTCTGATTTGTCAGTATGGAATCCTCACCATTCAGCGTTAATCAGTCACTGCTTGGGCTCTAACGACTGAAATACATTTTTCTACCAAGAGTTACTTTTTTATCAGCAGTTACCAGTTTGGTGCGCTCATGCTATAATTGCCACAGCAGACATACACTGAGATTTTTGTGGTGTTTTTTTGTTTTTTTTTTTTTTTTTTTTTTTTTTTAACAATTTTGACTTTTTGACATGACTGCAAATGGTCAACAGTTATATCTAACATATATTGTATTGCGGGTATATCTACAGCCTACCCGCCGCTTTTATTATTATTTTCCTTAATTTTATTTCTTTCTGACTGCTCAGCAGGGTCGTCGTTAATTGTTAATTCGAGCTCAAGGAGTCTCTCGTCACTTTAGAGGGAGCGCTGAGGTATGAGCCCGCCTGCTAAGTCACGAGGATCCTCTAGGGGCGCTACTGATTACACGTAACTACCAGACCTCACAAGGGAAATGTTCCCTGTGTAGTCAGTGCGTCGACAATGAAGGAGGCGGTGATTTGGTGAGGGTTATAGCGCCGAGTGTTGGATAAATGGCAGCGCCTGTTAGTCGTCTTGCGAACAAATCACAACTGCTACGAACGGGTGCTGTGATTAAACTTAGATGTAATACAATTTCGCGTAGATGATTTAGTGACTACGTACATTTCCGAATGTTGCTCTATGGCGAAGCACCATGGAAGCGGGTGAAACACCTGTGTTGGAGCAGCTGTTACGATTGCTAAGCTAACGGCAGTTATTGGTGTTTTATGTGTATAAGCATTTTCGTTCATATTTCAGTGCTTTATATCATGGTCATATACACTTGTACGGACGCAGCTTTTCGGTAATATACAGACGTTTATTGGCGCCCACAATTTGGTAAGCATGTAAGTAGTAGGTATAAGGTATCGATGAGAGGCATGTTGTGACGCCAAAAAGTTGCAATGTGTATAAATCCGGAGTATCCTTCATGTCACTAAACGTGTCGAACTTTAAACTTCAGAAAGTACCGCCACACCGCTAGTGTCTTTTTTTCTTTTATCCACAATATCTCCTCTTTCGAAAGATGTTGCGGCTGTTGAGCTGTCCATTCCTTCACCGCCACTTCAGTGCTTATAAAACTCTTCCCTGATTTACAGAAACGGCCGCATGTGGTGTGCTCCACTAAGCAAATTTACTCAACGTAATGATATATTTATAGAAAATTTGAACAAAGTCGTCATTATAATGCTGCTAGTAAAATCAATCTTTAAATTTGTGTATTGTGTTATAAGGTTACCTTCCAATAAACCTATAATAATGCGAAAATATCGTAAGGAGAAAATTAATTTTGATACAGTACACCTACCTAACAAGCATTATGGACTAGCCTAGTCTACCTTAACATGCTTTGAACATTTACATTAGCTTTCAATTGTGCAAAATAACACAAATCCTATTTTATCCATCCATCCATTTTCCAAACCGCTTATCCTATTGGGTCGCGGGGGGTCCGGAGCCAATCCCGGAAGCAATGGGCACGAGGCAGGGAACAACCCAGGATGGGGGGCCAGCCCATCGCAGGGCACACTCACACACCATTCACTCACGCATGCACTCCTATGGGCAACTTAGCAACTCCAATTAGCCTCAGCATGTTTTTCGACTGTGGGGGGAAACCGGAGTACCCGCAGGAAACCCCACGACGACATGGGGAGAACATGCAAACTCCGCACACTCGACTCAAACCCGGAACTCCCAGAGGTGTGAGGCAACAGTGCTAACCATTGCACCACCATGCCGCCATTGCGCCACCATTTAATACTTATTAAAACATTAAAATACTGTTAATTTAAAGTGACACTATATGTAGCTGCACGTTTTATGTGCAAGTTAAATAAAAATGTAAAAAAATTGATGCTTTCTAGAATATAGTTATCGTAAGGAGAAAATCCATTTTAATACAGTAGACCTACCCTAACAAGCATTATGGACTAGCCTAGCCTACCTTAAAAACATGCTTTGAAAACTTACATTAGCCTACAATTGTACAAAATTAATGCCAATCCTATTTAACAAAATGTCTAATGTCCCATTTAAGTTATTGAACATGCTGAAAATCAAAAACATTCCCCATCGCAAGGTCAAAACAGACCATCGTAACCTGGGAAGCATATGTAGTGCTGATCCAAATGCTAGAAATGGACGACCAGATTGAAAATGTAAAATTGCACAGATTCTTTTGATCAGAGGAATCATTAGCACCATTTCTTGCTGTGACCACTAGTTTGTTGTAAATGTACACAGTATTTTTTACTGTAAGACAGGATATTGCACATTTCCCTGATTGATTTGAAAGGGAAACATTGCATGACAAGCACAAAGTTCTTAGCCACTAAAATCAAGGTGGACTGTTACACATCTAGGATGTGCCTTTGCTTGATGCAGCAAGTGTTGACAGAAAATACTGCAGGTGTATTTGATTCATAGCGAAGTGTGCACGAGTCATTGTGCTCCCCTCCTCAGTTGGTCTCTGCTCCAAGCACCAGCAACAGTTTAACCAGCACTTCCAGAAATCAGTATTAAGGTTTAATACCATCATCTGTTAGTGTGAATCAGTTGCTGACACTGGATTGGAATTCTGCATTTCAGTAGCAATACATGAGCCCCCTAGTGCCTGCCATTGTTAAAAATCAATGGTACACCCTTGCAAGTGCCCCAGGATGACCAAGTACTTCCATGATATGAAGGTGATGGCAAACCAGGCTGCAATGCTTCCAACCACCACATAGAGGCTGTCAGCCACTCCCCCAAACAGAGGGAACGAGGGTGGGAATCACTCCCGACTACCGTAGTCTGTTGGCACCAAGCCCTGATCCACATACAGGGAGTACCTTCCCTGAAACTGATTCCTTACTGAAAGGAACACCTTGTGTACAACCCCACCAACACATTCCATCTAAGGCAAGGTTTCCCCACAGGGTGCCATTCCAGTCATAAAATCCACAGGCAGCAAGCAGTGTGATGCGGTTGTAGAATTTCTAGGCAATCCAGAAGTGTACCTTGGAGCCAAGGAATAAGCAACTGCACCATTTCAAATACTATTAGTGCTTTATTCAGTCACAAGACAGTGCCCTTGGTCTCCTGCACAACTGCAGTCACCTCATTAGGGGGAAGCAACAGCATGACAAGCAGTGCAGAATATGCCAGGCAAGTTAGGTGGCTCCTTCCATCCAGGGACCATGCAGCTTGGTCCCTATCCCTTCAGAATATACAGCTGTCCAGGCTGACTAGCCGTGGGAGGACCCTGTTGGATAGCAATGGGGCCCAGAACACCTGTGCCTTGAGCACCTGCAAGGGCAAGGAGGGAGGGTGTCTCAGTCACAGCAACACAATCCACCAGAGCATCTTTTGGTGGAAGCCAAGCGTACCTGCTACACCTGCAAGCCCACAGCTGGCGTCACAGCAGCCACACACCTGGTCATTCCCATCCACAGACACCCACCTGCAATGGGGAATAGCAATTGCTTAGCAGCTGAACTGATCCAGCATCATAATGCTGCAGCTACTGACCTGTTAGCGGCAAGAGGGAAGGAACAAGCCTTGTGTTGGGAATCCACAGGCACAGAAGCCACTGTTGCTCTCAGGCTGCAAGTAATGTACAGCTAGGGGGACACCAAAAGCTGGTCAGCTGCCATCACAGCCAGTTCATTTAAGCACAGAAATCCTGCACAAGTGTCTGTACTCACTGAGCTCCTGCCATCCTGAGAGAACCTGAAAGCATCCAGCTGAAGCTGCAGCTTGTCATCCTGCTTTCTGGGCAGGAACTGGGAGCGGGATCCTGTCACCTTGGCATCAGTCAGGCACCTGAAGGGCAGGCATGTCAAGCAGCATTGCCCAAGCGGCCTCACACAGCCATACAATGTTACTCACCCAGAGTTCTGCACAAAGGCATAGCTAGGGACAGAGGTCACATCAGGGACCAAGGTGGCCACACAGCTGTCCACAAAGACACGCAGGGGCTGACTGTTGCCCACGAGGACAGAGGCTTCAATGTTCAGGACACTTCCCAGGAAGTACACATTGGAGGCCCTCTCATTCTGCCATGCATCTGCACAAAGGGCACATGCACTTGAGGACAAGCCCAGATACAGCAAAGCCAGATATGCTGCATGAACCCCTTGCCTACCATCCATCAGCCTCAGTGAGAAATTCAGTTGTGCCTCAGCTGCCATTGTAGCATAGTAGGGGATCCAGGTTGGCACCAGGGCATTGCTGCTCACATTCTGCTTCCTAAGGAGCAGGCATCATTTAGAATTAAGGTTTCGTGGTATGTCAATGACCACAACAGTGCACAATGAAATGTGTCCTCTGCATTTATATTATGTGACATCATGACACATCAGGGGGAGCTAATTCAGCACCAGGGGAGCAGTGCTTTGGGCGGTACCTTCAGTGTACCCCAGTGGTGCCTTGCTGGTCAGGGACTTGAACCAGCAATCTTTGGTACAAGTGTGCTTCCCTAACCATGAAGCCACCACTGCCCATTTGGGTCAGTCACTGGATGAACAGCTCCTAGGGCTAAGGAACAGCAAAGCTGACAGGGCATCCTCACCTCAAATAGTGACACTCAATGCCAACCACAGCTCCATTGGTCCTCACAATGGGGCTGCCATTAATACCACTGGGGGTGTAGATCAATGCAAAGCTATAGACCAGGGCATCAGCAGTCATCTGGAGAAGAGCAACGTGATTAGGACTAGCATAGCCAACATAGCAACCAATCAGAAGGAAGCCCTCATACCATCAGTGTACTTCCACAGGCCTGCAGCACAGACTGAAACCTCACTGTGCCAGAAGCATCCTGCCCAGTGGGTGCACAACCACCAAGGGTGATGTCTGAAGCATTGATCAGCTGGCCAATAGCTAGAAGGTCCTGTAGCACATCCACCATAACTGAATCCTCCCCACATACAACCCTCACACTATTAGGGTTCACTTGCATTCCAGTCACAGATTTAACCAGAGCAGGAGCAACTTGCTTGCCCAGATAGCCGGTCGCCCCCAACTTGGTAGCCCCTACGCCAACCTGATAGCCGGTCGAAGCCACCTGGGGAGCCCCTACGCCAACCTGGAAGCCGGTCGCCCCCACGCCAACCTGATAGCCGGTCGACCCCACCTGGGGAGCCCCTACGCCAACCTGGAAGCCGGTCGAAGCCACCTGGGGAGCCCCTACGCCAACCTGGAAGCCGGTCGAAGACACCTGGGGAGCCCCTACGCCAACCTGGAAGCCGGTCGAAGACACCTGGGGAGCCCCTACGCCAACCTGATAGCCGGTCGCCCCCACCTGGGGAGCCCCTACGCCAACCTGATAGCCGGTCCCCCCCACGCCAACCTGGAAGCCGGTCGCCCCCACCTTGGTAGCCCCTACGCCAACCTGATAGCCGGTTGAAGACACCTGGGGAGCCCCTACGCCAACCTGGAAGCCGGTCGAAGACACCTGGGGAGCCCCTACGCCAACCTGATAGCCGGTCGAAGACACCTGGGGAGCCCCTACGCCAACCTGATAGCCGGTCGAAGACACCTGGGGAGCCCCTACGCCAACCTGATAGCCGGTCGCCCCCCACCTGGGGAGCCCCTACGCCAACCTGATAGCCGGTCCCCCCCACGCCAACCTGGAAGCCAGTCGCCCCCACCTTGGTAGCCCCTACGCCAACCTGATAGCCGGTTGAAGACACCTGGGGAGCCCCTACGCCAACCTGGAAGCCGGTTGAAGCCACCTGGGGAGCCCCTACGCCAACCGGATAGCCAGCTGCCACCACCTGGGGAGCCCCTACGTCAACCTGGAAGCCGGTCGAAGCCACCTGGGGAGCCCCTGCGCCAACCTGGAAGCCGGTCGAAGCCACCTGGGGAGCCCCTACGCCAACCGGATAGCCAGCTGCCACCACCTGGGGAGCACCTAATCCATTTTGATAAACTGCAGCTACTTGAGGGGTCTTCACAAGAAACCCAGACTTCAGTTGAGCTTCACAGCTGCAACCTAAAAGAAGAAGCAGCACTATAACCCCCTCATGCACTGCCATTGTCCTAGAGCTGCTAGTAAAGCACACTGTTAGGTCTGGTTTGCTTGCAGACTATTTTATAGTTGCTGAAATCATCTGCACCCGCCAGGCCTGTTCTGATTTGTCAGTATGGAATCCTCACCATTCAGCGTTAATCAGTCACTGCTTGGGCTCTAACGACTGAAATACATTTTTCTACCAAGAGTTACTTTTTTATCAGCAGTTACCAGTTTGGTGCGCTCATGCTATAATTGCCCACAGCAGACATACACTGAGATTTTTGTGGTGTTTTTTTTTTTTTTTTTTTTTTAACAATTTTGACTTTTTGACATGACTGCAAATGGTCAACAGTTATATCTAACATATATTGTATTGCGGGTATATCTACAGCCTACCCGCCGCTTTTATTATTATTTTCCTTAATTTTATTTCTTTCTGACTGCTCAGCAGGGTCGTCGTTAATTGTTAATTCGAGCTCAAGGAGTCTCTCGTCACTTTAGAGGGAGCGCTGAGGTATGAGCCCGCCTGCTAAGTCACGAGGATCCTCTAGGGGCGCTACTGATTACACGTAACTACCAGACCTCACAAGGGAAATGTTCCCTGTGTAGTCAGTGCGTCGACAATGAAGGAGGCGGTGATTTGGTGAGGGTTATAGCGCCGAGTGTTGGATAAATGGCAGCGCCTGTTAGTCGTCTTGCGAACAAATCACAACTGCTACGAACGGGTGCTGTGATTAAACTTAGATGTAATACAATTTCGCGTAGATGATTTAGTGACTACGTACATTTCCGAATGTTGCGCTATGGCGAAGCACCATGGAAGCGGGTGAAACACCTGTGTTGGAGCAGCTGTTACGATTGCTAAGCTAACGGCAGTTATTGGTGTTTTATGTGTATAAGCATTTTCGTTCATATTTCAGTGCTTTATATCATGGTCATATACACTTGTACGGACGCAGCTTTTCGGTAATATACAGACGTTTATTGGCGCCCACAATTTGGTAAGCATGTAAGTAGTAGGTATAAGGTATCGATGAGAGGCATGTTGTGACGCCAAAAAGTTGCAATGTGTATAAATCCGGAGTATCCTTCATGTCACTAAACGTGTCGAACTTTAAACTTCAGAAAGTACCGCTACACCGCTAGTGTCTTTTTTTCTTTTATCCACAATATCTCCTCTTTCGAAAGATGTTGCGGCTGTTGAGCTGTCCATTCCTTCACCGCCACTTCAGTGCTTATAAAACTCTTCCCTGATTTACAGAAACGGCCGCATGTGGTGTGCTCCACTAAGCAAATTTACTCAACGTAATGATATATTTATAGAAAATTTGAACAAAGTCGTCATTATAATGCTGCTAGTAAAATCAATCTTTAAATTTGTGTATTGTGTTATAAGGTTACCTTCCAATAAACCTATAATAATGCGAAAATATCGTAAGGAGAAAATTAATTTTGATACAGTACACCTACCTAACAAGCATTATGGACTAGCCTAGTCTACCTTAACATGCTTTGAACATTTACATTAGCTTTCAATTGTGCAAAATAACACAAATCCTATTTTATCCATCCATCCATTTTCCAAACCGCTTATCCTATTGGGTCGTGGGGGGTCCGGAGCCAATCCCGGAAGCAATGGGCACGAGGCAGGGAACAACCCAGGATGGGGGGCCAGCCCATCGCAGGGCACACTCACACACCATTCACTCACGCATGCACTCCTATGGGCAACTTAGCAACTCCAATTAGCCTCAGCATGTTTTTCGACTGTGGGGGGAAACCGGAGTACCCGCAGGAAACCCCACGACGACATGGGGAGAACATGCAAACTCCGCACACTCGACTCAAACCCGGAACTCCCAGAGGTGTGAGGCAACAGTGCTAACCATTGCACCACCATGCCGCCATTGCGCCACCATTTAATACTTATTAAAACATTAAAATACTGTTAATTTAAAGTGACACTATATGTAGCTGCACGTTTTATGTGCAAGTTAAATAAAAATGTTAAAAAATTGATGCTTTCTAGAATATAGTTATCGTAAGGAGAAAATCCATTTTAATACAGTAGACCTACCCTAACAAGCATTATGGACTAGCCTAGCCTACCTTAAAAACATGCTTTGAAAACTTACATTAGCCTACAATTGTGCAAAATTAATGCCAATCCTATTTAACAAAATGTCTAATGTCCCATTTAAGTTATTGAACATGCTGAAAATCAAAAACATTCCCCATCGCAAGGTCAAAACAGACCATCGTAACCTGGGAAGCATATGTAGTGCTGATCCAAATGCTAGAAATGGACGACCAGATTGAAAATGTAAAATTGCACAGATTCTTTTGATCAGAGGAATCATTAGCACCATTTCTTGCTGTGACCACTAGTTTGTTGTAAATGTACACAGTATTTTTTACTGTAAGACAGGATATTGCACATTTCCCTGATTGATTTGAAAGGGAAACATTGCATGACAAGCACAAAGTTCTTAGCCACTAAAATCAAGGTGGACTGTTACACATCTAGGATGTGCCTTTGCTTGATGCAGCAAGTGTTGACAGAAAATACTGCAGGTATATTTGATTCATAGCGAAGTGTGCACGAGTCATTGTGCTCCCCTCCTCAGTTGGTCTCTGCTCCAAGCACCAGCAACAGTTTAACCAGCACTTCCAGAAATCAGTATTAAGGTTTAATACCATCATCTGTTAGTGTGAATCAGTTGCTGACACTGGATTGGAATTCTGCATTTCAGTAGCAATACATGAGCCCCCTAGTGCCTGCCATTGTTAAAAATCAATGGTACACCCTTGCAAGTGCCCCAGGATGACCAAGTACTTCCATGATATGAAGGTGATGGCAAACCAGGCTGCAATGCTTCCAACCACCACATAGAGGCTGTCAGCCACTCCCCCAAACAGAGGGAACGAGGGTGGGAATCACTCCCGACTACCGTAGTCTGTTGGCACCAAGCCCTGATCCACATACAGGGAGTACCTTCCCTGAAACTGATTCCTTACTGAAAGGAACACCTTGTGTACAACCCCACCAACACATTCCATCTAAGGCAAGGTTTCCCCACAGGGTGCCATTCCAGTCATAAAATCCACAGGCAGCAAGCAGTGTGATGCGGTTGTAGAATTTCTAGGCAATCCAGAAGTGTACCTTGGAGCCAAGGAATAAGCAACTGCACCATTTCAAATACTATTAGTGCTTTATTCAGTCACAAGACAGTGCCCTTGGTCTCCTGCACAACTGCAGTCACCTCATTAGGGGGAAGCAACAGCATGACAAGCAGTGCAGAATATGCCAGGCAAGTTAGGTGGCTCCTTCCATCCAGGGACCATGCAGCTTGGTCCCTATCCCTTCAGAATATACAGCTGTCCAGGCTGACTAGCCGTGGGAGGACCCTGTTGGATAGCAATGGGGCCCAGAACACCTGTGCCTTGAGCACCTGCAAGGGCAAGGAGGGAGGGTGTCTGTCACAGCAACACAATCCACCAGAGCATCTTTTGGTGGAAGCCAAGCGTACCTGCTACACCTGCAAGCCCACAGCTGGCGTCACAGCAGCCACACACCTGGTCATTCCCATCCACAGACACCCACCTGCAATGGGGAATAGCAATTGCTTAGCAGCTGAACTGATCCAGCATCATAATGCTGCAGCTACTGACCTGTTAGCGGCAAGAGGGAAGGAACAAGCCTTGTGTTGAGAATCCACAGGCACAGAAGCCACTGTTGCTCTCAGGCTGCAAGTAATGTACAGCTAGGGGGACACCAAAAGCTGGTCAGCTGCCATCACAGCCAGTTCATTTAAGCACAGAAATCCTGCACAAGTGTCTGTACTCACTGAGCTCCTGCCATCCTGAGAGAACCTGAAAGCATCCAGCTGAAGCTGCAGCTTGTCATCCTGCTTTCTGGGCAGGAACTGGGAGCGGGATCCTGTCACCTTGGCATCAGTCAGGCACCTGAAGGGCAGGCATGTCAAGCAGCATTGCCCAAGCGGCCTCACACAGCCATACAATGTTACTCACCCAGAGTTCTGCACAAAGGCATAGCTAGGGACAGAGGTCACATCAGGGACCAAGGTGGCCACACAGCTGTCCACAAAGACACGCAGGGGCTGACTGTTGCCCACGAGGACAGAGGCTTCAATGTTCAGGACACTTCCCAGGAAGTACACATTGGAGGCCCTCTCATTCTGCCATGCATCTGCACAAAGGGCACATGCACTTGAGGACAAGCCCAGATACAGCAAAGCCAGATATGCTGCATGAACCCCTTGCCTACCATCCATCAGCCTCAGTGAGAAATTCAGTTGTGCCTCAGCTGCCATTGTAGCATAGTAGGGGATCCAGGTTGGCACCAGGGCATTGCTGCTCACATTCTGCTTCCTAAGGAGCAGGCATCATTTAGAATTAAGGTTTCGTGGTATGTCAATGACCACAACAGTGCACAATGAAATGTGTCCCCTGCATTTATATTATGTGACATCATGACA
The DNA here is from genome assembly GCF_023856365.1 of Brienomyrus brachyistius. Lineage (NCBI taxonomy): Eukaryota > Metazoa > Chordata > Actinopteri > Osteoglossiformes > Mormyridae > Brienomyrus > Brienomyrus brachyistius. The sequence goes on from NC_064548.1 coordinate 22,897,612, forward strand.
CATCAGGGGGAGCTAATTCAGCACCAGGGGAGCAGTGCTTTGGGCGGTACCTTCAGTGTACCCCAGTGGTGCCTTGCTGGTCAGGGACTTGAACCAGCAATCTTTGGTACAAGTGTGCTTCCCTAACCATGAAGCCACCACTGCCCATTTGGGTCAGTCACTGGATGAACAGCTCCTAGGGCTAAGGAACAGCAAAGCTGACAGGGCATCCTCACCTCAAATAGTGACACTCAATGCCAACCACAGCTCCATTGGTCCTCACAATGGGGCTGCCATTAATACCACTGGGGGTGTAGATCAATGCAAAGCTATAGACCAGGGCATCAGCAGTCATCTGGAGAAGAGCAACGTGATTAGGACTAGCATAGCCAACATAGCAACCAATCAGAAGGAAGCCCTCATACCATCAGTGTACTTCCACAGGCCTGCAGCACAGACTGAAACCTCACTGTGCCAGAAGCATCCTGCCCAGTGGGTGCACAACCACCAAGGGTGATGTCTGAAGCATTGATCAGCTGGCCAATAGCTAGAAGGTCCTGTAGCACATCCACCATAACTGAATCCTCCCCACATACAACCCTCACACTATTAGGGTTCACTTGCATTCCAGTCACAGATTTAACCAGAGCAGGAGCAACTTGCTTGCCCAGATAGCCGGTCGCCCCCAACTTGGTAGCCCCTACGCCAACCTGATAGCCGGTCGAAGCCACCTGGGGAGCCCCTACGCCAACCTGGAAGCCGGTCGCCCCCACGCCAACCTGATAGCCGGTCGACCCCACCTGGGCAGCCCCTACGCCAACCTGATAGCCGGTCGCCCCCACACCAACCTGATAGCCGGTCGAAGCCACCTGGGGAGCCCCTACGCCAGCCTGATAGCCGGTCGAAGCCACCTGGGGAGCCCCTACGCCAGCCTGATAGCCGGTCGAAGCCACCTGGGGAGCCCCTACGCCAGCCTGATAGCCGGTCGTAGCCACCTGGGGAGCCCCTACGCCAACCTGGAAGCCGGTCGAAGACACCTGGGGAGCCCCTACGCCAACCTGGAAGCCGGTCGAAGACACCTGGGGAGCCCCTACGCCAACCTGATAGCCGGTCGCCCCCACCTGGGGAGCCCCTACGCCAACCTGATAGCCGGTCCCCCCCACGCCAACCTGGAAGCCGGTCGCCCCCACCTTGGTAGCCCCTACGCCAACCTGATAGCCGGTTGAAGACACCTGGGGAGCCCCTACGCCAACCTGGAAGCCGGTCGAAGACACCTGGGGAGCCCCTACGCCAACCTGATAGCCGGTCGAAGCCACCTGGGGAGCCCCTACGCCAACCTGGAAGCCGGTCGAAGCCACCTGGGGAGCCCCTACGCCAACCTGATAGCCGGTTGAAGACACCTGGGGAGCCCCTACGCCAACCTGATAGCCGGTCGAAGCCACCTGGGGAGCCCCTACGCCAACCGGATAGCCAGCTGCCACCACCTGGGGAGCACCTAATCCATTTTGATAAACTGCAGCTACTTGAGGGGTCTTCACAAGAAACCCAGACTTCAGTTGAGCTTCACAGCTGCAACCTAAAAGAAGAAGCAGCACTATAACCCCCTCATGCACTGCCATTGTCCTAGAGCTGCTAGTAAAGCACACTGTTAGGTCTGGTTTGCTTGCAGACTATTTTATAGTTGCTGAAATCATCTGCACCCGCCAGGCCTGTTCTGATTTGTCAGTATGGAATCCTCACCATTCAGCGTTAATCAGTCACTGCTTGGGCTCTAACGACTGAAATACATTTTTCTACCAAGAGTTACTTTTTTATCAGCAGTTACCAGTTTGGTGCGCTCATGCTATAATTGCCCACAGCAGACATACACTGAGATTTTTGTGGTGTTTTTTTGGGGTGTTTTTTTTTTAACAATTTTGACTTTTTGACATGACTGCAAATGGTCAACAGTTATATCTAACATATATTGTATTGCGGGTATATCTACAGCCTACCCGCCGCTTTTATTATTATTTTCCTTAATTTTATTTCTTTCTGACTGCTCAGCAGGGTCGTCGTTAATTGTTAATTCGAGCTCAAGGAGTCTCTCGTCACTTTAGAGGGAGCGCTGAGGTATGAGCCCGCCTGCTAAGTCACGAGGATCCTCTAGGGGCGCTACTGATTACACGTAACTACCAGACCTCACAAGGGAAATGTTCCCTGTGTAGTCAGTGCGTCGACAAAGAAGGAGGCGGTGATTCGGTGAGGGTTATAGCGCCGAGTGTTGGATAAATGGCAGCGCCTGTTAGTCGTCTTGCGAACAAATCACAACTGCTACGAACGGGTGCTGTGATTAAACTTAGATGTAATACAATTTCGCGTAGATGATTTAGTGACTACGTACATTTCCGAATGTTGCGCTATGGCGAAGCACCATGGAAGCGGGTGAAACACCTGTGTTGGAGCAGCTGTTACGATTGCTAAGCTAACGGCAGTTATTGGTGTTTTATGTGTATAAGCATTTTCGTTCATATTTCAGTGCTTTATATCATGGTCATATACACTTGTACGGACGCAGCTTTTCGGTAATATACAGACGTTTATTGGCGCCCACAATTTGGTAAGCATGTAAGTAGTAGGTATAAGGTATCGATGAGAGGCATGTTGTGACGCCAAAAAGTTGCAATGTGTATAAATCCGGAGTATCCTTCATGTCACTAAACGTGTCGAACTTTAAACTTCAGAAAGTACCGCTACACCGCTAGTGTCTTTTTTTCTTTTATCCACAATATCTCCTCTTTCGAAAGATGTTGCGGCTGTTGAGCTGTCCATTCCTTCACCGCCACTTCAGTGCTTATAAAACTCTTCCCTGATTTACAGAAACGGCCGCATGTGGTGTGCTCCACTAAGCAAATTTACTCAACGTAATGATATATTTATAGAAAATTTGAACAAAGTCGTCATTATAATGCTGCTAGTAAAATCAATCTTTAAATTTGTGTATTGTGTTATAAGGTTACCTTCCAATAAACCTATAATAATGCGAAAATATCGTAAGGAGAAAATTAATTTTGATACAGTACACCTACCTAACAAGCATTATGGACTAGCCTAGTCTACCTTAACATGCTTTGAACATTTACATTAGCTTTCAATTGTGCAAAATAACACAAATCCTATTTTATCCATCCATCCATTTTCCAAACCGCTTATCCTATTGGGTCGTGGGGGGTCCGGAGCCAATCCCGGAAGCAATGGGCACGAGGCAGGGAACAACCCAGGATGGGGGGCCAGCCCATCGCAGGGCACACTCACACACCATTCACTCACGCATGCACTCCTATGGGCAACTTAGCAACTCCAATTAGCCTCAGCATGTTTTTCGACTGTGGGGGGAAACCGGAGTACCCGCAGGAAACCCCACGACGACATGGGGAGAACATGCAAACTCCGCACACTCGACTCAAACCCGGAACTCCCAGAGGTGTGAGGCAACAGTGCTAACCATTGCACCACCATGCCGCCATTGCGCCACCATTTAATACTTATTAAAACATTAAAATACTGTTAATTTAAAGTGACACTATATGTAGCTGCACGTTTTATGTGCAAGTTAAATAAAAATGTTAAAAAATTGATGCTTTCTAGAATATAGTTATCGTAAGGAGAAAATCCATTTTAATACAGTAGACCTACCCTAACAAGCATTATGGACTAGCCTAGCCTACCTTAAAAACATGCTTTGAAAACTTACATTAGCCTACAATTGTGCAAAATTAATGCCAATCCTATTTAACAAAATGTCTAATGTCCCATTTAAGTTATTGAACATGCTGAAAATCAAAAACATTCCCCATCGCAAGGTCAAAACAGACCATCGTAACCTGGGAAGCATATGTAGTGCTGATCCAAATGCTAGAAATGGACGACCAGATTGAAAATGTAAAATTGCACAGATTCTTTTGATCAGAGGAATCATTAGCACCATTTCTTGCTGTGACCACTAGTTTGTTGTAAATGTACACAGTATTTTTTACTGTAAGACAGGATATTGCACATTTCCCTGATTGATTTGAAAGGGAAACATTGCATGACAAGCACAAAGTTCTTAGCCACTAAAATCAAGGTGGACTGTTACACATCTAGGATGTGCCTTTGCTTGATGCAGCAAGTGTTGACAGAAAATACTGCAGGTATATTTGATTCATAGCGAAGTGTGCACGAGTCATTGTGCTCCCCTCCTCAGTTGGTCTCTGCTCCAAGCACCAGCAACAGTTTAACCAGCACTTCCAGAAATCAGTATTAAGGTTTAATACCATCATCTGTTAGTGTGAATCAGTTGCTGACACTGGATTGGAATTCTGCATTTCAGTAGCAATACATGAGCCCCCTAGTGCCTGCCATTGTTAAAAATCAATGGTACACCCTTGCAAGTGCCCCAGGATGACCAAGTACTTCCATGATATGAAGGTGATGGCAAACCAGGCTGCAATGCTTCCAACCACCACATAGAGGCTGTCAGCCACTCCCCCAAACAGAGGGAACGAGGGTGGGAATCACTCCCGACTACCGTAGTCTGTTGGCACCAAGCCCTGATCCACATACAGGGAGTACCTTCCCTGAAACTGATTCCTTACTGAAAGGAACACCTTGTGTACAACCCCACCAACACATTCCATCTAAGGCAAGGTTTCCCCACAGGGTGCCATTCCAGTCATAAAATCCACAGGCAGCAAGCAGTGTGATGCGGTTGTAGAATTTCTAGGCAATCCAGAAGTGTACCTTGGAGCCAAGGAATAAGCAACTGCACCATTTCAAATACTATTAGTGCTTTATTCAGTCACAAGACAGTGCCCTTGGTCTCCTGCACAACTGCAGTCACCTCATTAGGGGGAAGCAACAGCATGACAAGCAGTGCAGAATATGCCAGGCAAGTTAGGTGGCTCCTTCCATCCAGGGACCATGCAGCTTGGTCCCTATCCCTTCAGAATATACAGCTGTCCAGGCTGACTAGCCGTGGGAGGACCCTGTTGGATAGCAATGGGGCCCAGAACACCTGTGCCTTGAGCACCTGCAAGGGCAAGGAGGGAGGGTGTCTGTCACAGCAACACAATCCACCAGAGCATCTTTTGGTGGAAGCCAAGCGTACCTGCTACACCTGCAAGCCCACAGCTGGCGTCACAGCAGCCACACACCTGGTCATTCCCATCCACAGACACCCACCTGCAATGGGGAATAGCAATTGCTTAGCAGCTGAACTGATCCAGCATCATAATGCTGCAGCTACTGACCTGTTAGCGGCAAGAGGGAAGGAACAAGCCTTGTGTTGAGAATCCACAGGCACAGAAGCCACTGTTGCTCTCAGGCTGCAAGTAATGTACAGCTAGGGGGACACCAAAAGCTGGTCAGCTGCCATCACAGCCAGTTCATTTAAGCACAGAAATCCTGCACAAGTGTCTGTACTCACTGAGCTCCTGCCATCCTGAGAGAACCTGAAAGCATCCAGCTGAAGCTGCAGCTTGTCATCCTGCTTTCTGGGCAGGAACTGGGAGCGGGATCCTGTCACCTTGGCATCAGTCAGGCACCTGAAGGGCAGGCATGTCAAGCAGCATTGCCCAAGCGGCCTCACACAGCCATACAATGTTACTCACCCAGAGTTCTGCACAAAGGCATAGCTAGGGACAGAGGTCACATCAGGGACCAAGGTGGCCACACAGCTGTCCACAAAGACACGCAGGGGCTGACTGTTGCCCACGAGGACAGAGGCTTCAATGTTCAGGACACTTCCCAGGAAGTACACATTGGAGGCCCTCTCATTCTGCCATGCATCTGCACAAAGGGCACATGCACTTGAGGACAAGCCCAGATACAGCAAAGCCAGATATGCTGCATGAACCCCTTGCCTACCATCCATCAGCCTCAGTGAGAAATTCAGTTGTGCCTCAGCTGCCATTGTAGCATAGTAGGGGATCCAGGTTGGCACCAGGGCATTGCTGCTCACATTCTGCTTCCTAAGGAGCAGGCATCATTTAGAATTAAGGTTTCGTGGTATGTCAATGACCACAACAGTGCACAATGAAATGTGTCCCCTGCATTTATATTATGTGACATCATGACACATCAGGGGGAGCTAATTCAGCACCAGGGGAGCAGTGCTTTGGGCGGTACCTTCAGTGTACCCCAGTGGTGCCTTGCTGGTCAGGGACTTGAACCAGCAATCTTTGGTACAAGTGTGCTTCCCTAACCATGAAGCCACCACTGCCCATTTGGGTCAGTCACTGGATGAACAGCTCCTAGGGCTAAGGAACAGCAAAGCTGACAGGGCATCCTCACCTCAAATAGTGACACTCAATGCCAACCACAGCTCCATTGGTCCTCACAATGGGGCTGCCATTAATACCACTGGGGGTGTAGATCAATGCAAAGCTATAGACCAGGGCATCAGCAGTCATCTGGAGAAGAGCAACGTGATTAGGACTAGCATAGCCAACATAGCAACCAATCAGAAGGAAGCCCTCATACCATCAGTGTACTTCCACAGGCCTGCAGCACAGACTGAAACCTCACTGTGCCAGAAGCATCCTGCCCAGTGGGTGCACAACCACCAAGGGTGATGTCTGAAGCATTGATCAGCTGGCCAATAGCTAGAAGGTCCTGTAGCACATCCACCATAACTGAATCCTCCCCACATACAACCCTCACACTATTAGGGTTCACTTGCATTCCAGTCACAGATTTAACCAGAGCAGGAGCAACTTGCTTGCCCAGATAGCCGGTCGCCCCCAACTTGGTAGCCCCTACGCCAACCTGATAGCCGGTCGAAGCCACCTGGGGAGCCCCTACGCCAACCTGGAAGCCGGTCGCCCCCACGCCAACCTGATAGCCGGTCGACCCCACCTGGGCAGCCCCTACGCCAACCTGATAGCCGGTCGCCCCCACACCAACCTGATAGCCGGTCGAAGCCACCTGGGGAGCCCCTACGCCAGCCTGATAGCCGGTCGAAGCCACCTGGGGAGCCCCTACGCCAGCCTGATAGCCGGTCGAAGCCACCTGGGGAGCCCCTACGCCAGCCTGATAGCCGGTCGTAGCCACCTGGGGAGCCCCTACGCCAACCTGGAAGCCGGTCGAAGACACCTGGGGAGCCCCTACGCCAACCTGGAAGCCGGTCGAAGACACCTGGGGAGCCCCTACGCCAACCTGATAGCCGGTCGCCCCCACGCCAACCTGATAGCCGGTCCCCCCCACGCCAACCTGGAAGCCGGTCGCCCCCACCTTGGTAGCCCCTACGCCAACCTGATAGCCGGTTGAAGACACCTGGGGAGCCCCTACGCCAACCTGGAAGCCGGTCGAAGACACCTGGGGAGCCCCTACGCCAACCTGATAGCCGGTCGAAGCCACCTGGGGAGCCCCTACGCCAACCTGGAAGCCGGTCGAAGCCACCTGGGGAGCCCCTACGCCAACCTGATAGCCGGTTGAAGACACCTGGGGAGCCCCTACGCCAACCTGATAGCCGGTCGAAGCCACCTGGGGAGCCCCTACGCCAACCGGATAGCCAGCTGCCACCACCTGGGGAGCACCTAATCCATTTTGATAAACTGCAGCTACTTGAGGGGTCTTCACAAGAAACCCAGACTTCAGTTGAGCTTCACAGCTGCAACCTAAAAGAAGAAGCAGCACTATAACCCCCTCATGCACTGCCATTGTCCTAGAGCTGCTAGTAAAGCACACTGTTAGGTCTGGTTTGCTTGCAGACTATTTTATAGTTGCTGAAATCATCTGCACCCGCCAGGCCTGTTCTGATTTGTCAGTATGGAATCCTCACCATTCAGTGTTAATCAGTCACTGCTTGGGCTCTAACGACTGAAATACATTTTTCTACCAACAGTTACTTTTTTATCAGCAGTTACCAGTTTGGTGCGCTCATGCTATAATTGCCCACAGCAGACATACACTGAGATTTTAGTGGTGTTTTTTTTTGGGGGGGCTTAACAATTTTGACTTTTTGACATGACTGCAAATGGTCAACAGTTATATCTAATATATATTGTATTGCGGGTATATCTACAGCCTACCCGCCGCTTTTATTATTATTTTCCTTAATTTTATTTCTTTCTGACTGCTCAGCAGGGTCGTTGTTAATTGTTAATTCGAGCTCAAGGAGTCTCTCGTCACTTTAGAGGGAGCGCTGAGGTATGAGTCCGCCTGCTTAGTCACGAGGATCCTCTAGGGGCGCTACTGATTACACGTAACTACCAGACCTCACAAGGGAAATGTTCCCTGTGTAGTCAGTGCGTCGACAAAGAAGGAGGCGGTGATTCGGTGAGGGTTATAGCGCCGAGTGTTGGATAAATGGCAGCGCCTGTTAGTCGTCTTGCGAACAAATTATAACTGCTACGAACGGGTGCTGTGATTAAACTTAGATGTAATACAATTTCGCGTAGATGATTTAGTGACTACGTACATTTCCGAATGTTGCGCTATGGCGAAGCACCATGGAAGCGGGTGAAACACCTGTGTTGGAGCAGATGTTACGATTGCTAAGCTAACGGCAGTTATTGGTGTTTTATGTGTATAAGCATTTTCGTTCATATTTCAGTGCTTTATATCATGGTCATATACACTTGTACGGACGCAGCTTTTCGGTACTATACAGACGTTTATTGGCGCCCACAATTTGGTAAGCATGTAAGTAGTAGTGTTAGCAGAATTACGTCGACAGCGCATAACCTTGCCTTCTTGCAGCGGAATAATAATTCTAATGATGAGTACAGCCACTTTGCTCTGTAGCCTTTATCGGCCTAGTTTATTAATCACACGAACAGACACATCGCTTAAGGTACAACACTCCACACTTCGTGAGTGTTAACAGACAGAACAAGAAAGACATTCCCTTATATAGGGGGTGCTGCCAAAAGCATACGCCCTACGAACACTGCCACCTTTTGGTCATGTGTTGGTACAGTTATATGCAATCATACATTTATCAACACTCCCACTTATGATTGACTTGTATACTGTATAACTTTAACCTAGTCAAATAAGCAAACAAAAATGATAATCAAATGCCAAGCATTTACACACCGAACATGACCCTCGCAAATTTCATTTGCTTAAGTTTGGAGATAGGCTTGGTCATAGCATCGGCAACCATGTCATCTGTGGGACAGTAAGTAAGTGTCATCTCCTCGTTCCTTATGGTGGACCTAATAAAGTGATATTTAATGTCCACATGTTTACATCTTTGCCTGGACACAGGGTTCCTAACAAGTGCAATAGTCCCCTGGTTGTCCTCATAAACAACTGTTTTCATGTATACATGGGTATCTATACCTTTCAGCAGTTGCTCCAAATAAATACACTCCTGTATTGTTAGAGCTAGAGCCATGTATTCGGCTTCACACGTTGACAGGGCTACTGTGGGTTGCTTTTTGGTCTTCCAAGAGATCAATGAACTGTCTTTAGCCATACTCACACAATAACCGCTCACGCTACGCCTGCCACTGGTGTCTGCCCCCCAGTCTGCGTCACTATAAGCTATGAGGCCTAAACTTTCGCCGCTCTTTCTGAAACAGAGCTGTCGGTCTGCAGTCCCCTTGAGATAACGTAAAACATGTTTCACTGTAGTCCAGTGCTCGTCTGTGGGGTTTGCAAAATGCTGTGATAACTTGCTTACCACGAAACATAGGTCAGGTCGTGTACAGGTAGCCAAGTATATGAGGCCGCCCACAGCCTCTCTATATTTCCTCACATCAGTCATCTTAGGTGCATCCACGGAATAGTCTATCTTTTGGTCACATGGTGTTTCCCTAGTTCTACACTCCTGCATGTCAAAACGATTCAAGATCTTTCCGACATACTTCTCTTGTGACATTTTTATGCAACCATCAGACTGGTCAAAGTCTATGCCTAGGAAATGCTTTAACCCGCCTAGATCCTTCATCTTAAACCTAGTGGAAAGCACGGTCTTCACCTGTCCCAGACTCTTGGTGTTGTTGGCTGCAATGATAAGATCATCCACCCAAATAACAACTATTACTTTACCTGTTTGTTTGGATTCTTTTGTATACACACAGTAGTCTGCTGGGTTCTGTGTAAAACCATCCTCAACTAGACATGTGTGAAGCATCTCATTCCAATTACGTCCCGACTGTTTCAAGCCGTAAATGGACCTTTTTAACTTACACACAAGCCCCTTTCCTCCCTTCTCGTAACCCTCCGGCTGTTCCATATAGATGTCACGATCGATGGGTGCATGCAGATAGGCTGTTTTTACATCCATTTGATGTAGTATCAAGTTCTCTTGAGCTGCCTTCTGCATCACTACGCGCATACTGGTCAGATTGGCTGTAGGTGAAAATGTCTCACCATAATCTATCCCTGCCTTCTGACTATATCCTTTTGCTACGAATCTAGCCTTGTATCGGTGATGTCCGTCACTGTCCTCCTTAATGGAATATACCCATTTACCCCCCACTGTCTCTCTGCCCTCTGGTAACGTAGTCAAGGTAAAGGTCTGGTTGTCCTCTAAAGACTGAAACTCCTCATCCATTGCTCTCTTCCATTCCTCTGACTCAGTTGATGCCATAGCCTCTTTAAAAGTTAGTGGAATACCACAAACAGCTCGGTAGCAATAGTCCATGCTAGTGAGTGTGCTGTCGTCCTCGTCACTATCCTCCTGACTATAATCCTTCAGATACCCTGGAGGTTTACGCTCTCTGATGGGATATTTCCCTCTGCTTGAGGCCTGTGACGTCACCCTAGGGAGTTTCTCGCCATCACCCTCTACTGACTGTGGATTATCAGTCTGTATATCAGTGTTGAGGGTACTAGACTGTGGTGTCTGTCTATCTTTACTATTTACTATGGGGTCCAGTTCTAGTTCCTTAGTCTGAGTCTCGTTTTCGCAGGTTGTCTTTGTGATAAATTTTACTAATCTGTGCTTTTGTACTTTATGTTTACCGGGGTAGTAGACTAGGAAGGCGGGGCTACCTTTGTCATGTCCTATGAACAGTCCCTTCTCGCACCTAGAATCTAATTTACCCCCGTCTGGTTGATAGGCATAGCACACAGACCCAAACTTGTACATTTTGGCTAGATCACACTTTTTTCCCGTCAGTGCTGTGTAAGGTGTAGTACCCGTGTACTTGTTAAAGCACCGATTCCTGGTGTAGGCAGCTTCCTGAACGGCATAATGCCAAAGGCTTTTGGGCAGACCACTGTCAATGAGCTTACACCTTGCCATTTCAAAAAGAGTGCGTCCCTCCCTCTCTGCTATCCCGTTCTGGTGAGGCGAGTAGGGACAAGACGTCTCGTGTTTGATTTTATTCTTTCTCAGTAGTGTCTGAAACTCTCTATTGATGAACTCAGTCCCGTTATCTGATCGAATGCATTTTATGCTGCCGTAAGGCGCTACATCGGCCAGGAACTTCTCAGTGGCCTGAACTGAATCACTCTTTGCTTTGAGAAAGTAAACGAACACCGCCCCTGTGCATACATCTGTGAAAGATTGCATATACTTGAAACCTTCTATTGATCCGTTGCTTACTGGACCAGCTAGATCCGTGTTCACCAGCTCAAGTGGTGCCTTTACTTTGTCGGTTGGCTCTCTGTTTCTTGTTTGAGTAAACTTACCCTCTATACATACACTACATTCTTTATCAGGTCTACGCTTTGCACCTTTAATGTGCATGCCTATTGTTACTTCCTGCAATTTCAATATGTCCTCGTAGTTACAATGACCCATGATCTCGTGCCATGTCTGGATATCATGGCTGACATAACACACATCATTTTCATCACCCTCAGTTTGCAAGTAGTACATTCTCTTACACACATGAATGTTAAACCTTGCGCCACCAGGCGCCACAAGAACATTTTTACCTTCGTCAAAGAACACCTTGGCACCATTAGCGGTGGCACTCTTAACTGAGAAAAGTTCTTGTGGGAAGGAAGGGATGTAGAGGGCGCTTTTTAACGTCACTGTACATCGGCGTCCCTCGCTGTCGATGAGGCACACCTGTGCGTCTCCCCTGCCCTGTGCCAACCCGTAGGTGCGCTTCCCGTCTGCCAGCTCCATGCTGTGCCTCTCGGGCCTAAAGGTGCTATCAAAGTTCTTGAACCGGCTCCTGACGTTGATTATGTGGGATGACGCGCCCGTGTCGACGAGCAGCCCTTTTCTCTGGATCGGTAGCTGTTGCCCTGACTGGTTGGCCTCTTCTGCCTGCGCCCCGAAAGTGAAGTCTTCTCTTCCCGCGGCTTCCCGCCCGCCATCTCGCCCGCGACTGGCCTTACTGCTGTCGCCACCACGGTCGCCATCTTGGGCACACGCGCACCGAGAGCCCTGTGCACGTTCCTTCTTTCTACACGCTTTATCTGTGTGACCCGTGGTTTTGCAGAAACTACACCAAACTTTCTTTGTGCAGTTATTTTTCCGGTGGCCTTTTTCTCCGCATCGCCAACACACTAGATCTGTCACGTGTGCGTCCTTCTTTTTTGGCGCCGCCTGGGCCTTCAGGACTCGCTCTCCCGCTTCCTCGGCGGTTGGGTCTGAATCTTCCGATGCTTCAAAGTTTCGCAACTTGGCTTTAAACTCTCCCAACTTCATATCCGCTGAACCATGTGTAACCATCAGCGTGAACGGCTTGTACTTTTCTGGTAGTCCCCTCATAACCATCGCCATCATCAGTCCCTCACTTGGTGCTTCACCCGCACCTCTGAGCGCCGTAATGATTTGCTCTGCTCTGATAATGTATTCGGTTACGGTCTCTGTGTTCGTTTTCTTCAGCGAAGTAAGTGTTATATACAGGGAGACAATTCGTGGCCTACCTTTACCGATGTAGTGTTCTCGTAACACTCGGAGACTCTCTCTGCCTTTGTCTTTAGTGTCTCTGAATATCAGTCCCAAGCTCGTATTGTCGAGTAATGGCGCGAGCGCGCAATATGCATCCGCATTAAGCTTGTCCTCTTGGGTCTGTTCTTCCACCGTTAGAGGTGCAGCAGGCTCGTTCAGGATTGTCTGTTTCAGGCCAACACTGTGCATGCAGCACAACATTCTTTCTTCCCAGAGCTCATACTCCTCTGCTCTCCCGTCGAACGTAGGCCATTTGGTCTTGCTTCTGTTCGTCATGGCTTTCTGTGTCTGTAGCTCAGCTTAACTCCCGTTTCGGCTTACATTTAGCTCTCCGGTTCTCTCGCCGCTAAACTAGCTATCACTTTCAGTCAACTACTGTAGCTACTTCTTGACGCGCTAGTAACTAACCGTCTTGCTATCGCACATGTCTGCCTTTTCCTGGGCCCATAACCTGTTAGCAGAATTACGTCGACAGCGCATAACCTTGCCTTCTTGCAGCGGAATAATAATTCTAATGATGAGTACAGCCACTTTGCTCTGTAGCCTTTATCGGCCTAGTTTATTAATCACACGAACAGACACATCGCTTAAGGTACAACACTCCACACTTCGTGAGTGTTAACAGACAGAACAAGAAAGACATTCCCTTATATAGGGGGTGCTGCCAAAAGCATACGCCCTACGAACACTGCCACCTTTTGGTCATGTGTTGGTACAGTTATATGCAATCATACATTTATCAACAAGTAGGTATAAGGTATCGATGAGAGGCATGTTGTGACGCCAAAAAGTTGCAATGTGTATAAATCCGGAGTATCCTTCATGTCACTAAACGTGTCGAACTTTAAACTTCAGAAAGTACCGCCACACCGCTAGTGTCTTTTTTTCTTTTATCCACAATATCTCCTCTTTCGAAAGATGTTGCGGCTGTTGAGCTGTCCATTCCTTCACCGTCACTTCAGTGCTTATAAAACTCTTCCCTGATTTACAGAAACGGCCGCATGTGGTGTGCTCCACTAAGCAAATTTACTCAACGTAATGATATATTTATAGAAAATTTGAACAAAGTCGTCATTATAATGCTGCTAGTAAAATCAATCTTTAAATTTGTTTATTGTGTTATGATGTTACCTTCCAATAAACCTATAATAATGCGGAAATATCGTAAGGAGAAAATTAATTTTGATACAGTACACCTACCTAACAAGCATTATGGACTAGCCTAGTCTACCTTAACATGCTTTGAACATTTACATTAGCTTTCAATTGTGCAAAATAACACAAATCCTATTTTATCCATCCATCCATTTTCCAAACCGCTTATCCTATTGGGTCGCGGGGGGGTCCGGAGCCAATCCCGGAAGCAATGGGCACGAGGCAGGGAACAACCCAGGATGGGGGGCCAGCCCATCGCAGGGCACACTCACACACCATTCACTCACGCATGCACTCCTATGGGCAACTTAGCAACTCCAATTAGCCTCAGCATGTTTTTCGACTGTGGGGGGAAACCGGAGTACCCGCAGGAAACCCCACGACGACATGGGGAGAACATGCAAACTCCGCACACTCGACTCAAACCCGGAACTCCCAGAGGTGTGAGGCAACAGTGCTAACCATTGCACCACCATGCCGCCATTGCGCCACCATTTAATACTTATTAAAACATTAAAATACTGTTAATTTAAAGTGACACTATATGTAGCTGCACGTTTTATGTGCAAGTTAAATAAAAATGTTAAAAAATTGATGCTTTCTAGAATATAGTTATCGTAAGGAGAAAATCCATTTTAATACAGTAGACCTACCCTAACAAGCATTATGGACTAGCCTAGCCTACCTTAAAAACATGCTTTGAAAACTTACATTAGCCTACAATTGTGCAAAATTAATGCCAATCCTATTTAACAAAATGTCTAATGTCCCATTTAAGTTATTGAACATGCTGAAAATCAAAAACATTCCCCATCGCAAGGTCAAAACAGACCATCGTAACCTGGGAAGCATATGTAGTGCTGATCCAAATGCTAGAAATGGACGACCAGATTGAAAATGTAAAATTGCAGACTCTTTTGATCAGAGGAATCATTAGCACCATTTCTTGCTGTGACCACTAGTTTGTTGTAAATGTACACAGTATTTTTTACTGTAAGACAGGATATTGCACATTTCCCTGATTGATTTGAAAGGGAAACATTGCATGACAAGCACAAAGTTCTTAGCCACTAAAATCAAGGTGGACTGTTACACATCTAGGATGTGCCTTTGCTTGATGCAGCAAGTGTTGACAGAAAATACTGCAGGTGTATTTGATTCATAGCGAAGTGTGCACGAGTCATTGTGCTCCCCTCCTCAGTTGGTCTCTGCTCCAAGCACCAGCAACAGTTTAACCAGCACTTCCAGAAATCAGTATTAAGGTTTAATACCATCATCTGTTAGTGTGAATCAGTTGCTGACACTGGATTGGAATTCTGCATTTCAGTAGCAATACATGAGCCCCCTAGTGCCTGCCATTGTTAAAAATCAATGGTACACCCTTGCAAGTGCCCCAGGATGACCAAGTACTTCCATGATATGAAGGTGATGGCAAACCAGGCTGCAATGCTTCCAACCACCACATAGAGGCTGTCAGCCACTCCCCCAAACAGAGGGAACGAGGGTGGGAATCACTCCCGACTACCGTAGTCTGTTGGCACCAAGCCCTGATCCACATACAGGGAGTACCTTCCCTGAAACTGATTCCTTACTGAAAGGAACACCTTGTGTACAACCCCACCAACACATTCCATCTAAGGCAAGGTTTCCCCACAGGGTGCCATTCCAGTCATAAAATCCACAGGCAGCAAGCAGTGTGATGCGGTTGTAGAATTTCTAGGCAATCCAGAAGTGTACCTTGGAGCCAAGGAATAAGCAACTGCACCATTTCAAATACTATTAGTGCTTTATTCAGTCACAAGACAGTGCCCTTGGTCTCCTGCACAACTGCAGTCACCTCATTAGGGGGAAGCAACAGCATGACAAGCAGTGCAGAATATGCCAGGCAAGTTAGGTGGCTCCTTCCATCCAGGGACCATGCAGCTTGGTCCCTATCCCTTCAGAATATACAGCTGTCCAGGCTGACTAGCCGTGGGAGGACCCTGTTGGATAGCAATGGGGCCCAGAACACCTGTGCCTTGAGCACCTGCAAGGGCAAGGAGGGAGGGTGTCTGTCACAGCAACACAATCCACCAGAGCATCTTTTGGTGGAAGCCAAGCGTACCTGCTACACCTGCAAGCCCACAGCTGGCGTCACAGCAGCCACACACCTGGTCATTCCCATCCACAGACACCCACCTGCAATGGGGAATAGCAATTGCTTAGCAGCTGAACTGATCCAGCATCATAATGCTGCAGCTACTGACCTGTTAGCGGCAAGAGGGAAGGAACAAGCCTTGTGTTGAGAATCCACAGGCACAGAAGCCACTGTTGCTCTCAGGCTGCAAGTAATGTACAGCTAGGGGGACACCAAAAGCTGGTCAGCTGCCATCACAGCCAGTTCATTTAAGCACAGAAATCCTGCACAAGTGTCTGTACTCACTGAGCTCCTGCCATCCTGAGAGAACCTGAAAGCATCCAGCTGAAGCTGCAGCTTGTCATCCTGCTTTCTGGGCAGGAACTGGGAGCGGGATCCTGTCACCTTGGCATCAGTCAGGCACCTGAAGGGCAGGCATGTCAAGCAGCATTGCCCAAGCGGCCTCACACAGCCATACAATGTTACTCACCCAGAGTTCTGCACAAAGGCATAGCTAGGGACAGAGGTCACATCAGGGACCAAGGTGGCCACACAGCTGTCCACAAAGACACGCAGGGGCTGACTGTTGCCCACGAGGACAGAGGCTTCAATGTTCAGGACACTTCCCAGGAAGTACACATTGGAGGCCCTCTCATTCTGCCATGCATCTGCACAAAGGGCACATGCACTTGAGGACAAGCCCAGATACAGCAAAGCCAGATATGCTGCATGAACCCCTTGCCTACCATCCATCAGCCTCAGTGAGAAATTCAGTTGTGCCTCAGCTGCCATTGTAGCATAGTAGGGGATCCAGGTTGGCACCAGGGCATTGCTGCTCACATTCTGCTTCCTAAGGAGCAGGCATCATTTAGAATTAAGGTTTCGTGGTATGTCAATGACCACAACAGTGCACAATGAAATGTGTCCTCTGCATTTATATTATGTGACATCATGACACATCAGGGGGAGCTAATTCAGCACCAGGGGAGCAGTGCTTTGGGCGGTACCTTCAGTGTACCCCAGTGGTGCCTTGCTGGTCAGGGACTTGAACCAGCAATCTTTGGTACAAGTGTGCTTCCCTAACCATGAAGCCACCACTGCCCATTTGGGTCAGTCACTGGATGAACAGCTCCTAGGGCTAAGGAACAGCAAAGCTGACAGGGCATCCTCACCTCAAATAGTGACACTCAATGCCAACCACAGCTCCATTGGTCCTCACAATGGGGCTGCCATTAATACCACTGGGGGTGTAGATCAATGCAAAGCTATAGACCAGGGCATCAGCAGTCATCTGGAGAAGAGCAACGTGATTAGGACTAGCATAGCCAACATAGCAACCAATCAGAAGGAAGCCCTCATACCATCAGTGTACTTCCACAGGCCTGCAGCACAGACTGAAACCTCACTGTGCCAGAAGCATCCTGCCCAGTGGGTGCACAACCACCAAGGGTGATGTCTGAAGCATTGATCAGCTGGCCAATAGCTAGAAGGTCCTGTAGCACATCCACCATAACTGAATCCTCCCCACATACAACCCTCACACTATTAGGGTTCACTTGCATTCCAGTCACAGATTTAACCAGAGCAGGAGCAACTTGCTTGCCCAGATAGCCGGTCGCCCCCAACTTGGTAGCCCCTACGCCAACCTGATAGCCGGTCGAAGCCACCTGGGGAGCCCCTACGCCAACCTGGAAGCCGGTCGCCCCCACGCCAACCTGATAGCCGGTCGACCCCACCTGGGCAGCCCCTACGCCAACCTGATAGCCGGTCGCCCCCACGCCAGCCTGATAGCCGGTCGAAGCCACCTGGGGAGCCCCTACGCCAACCTGGAAGCCGGTCGAAGCCACCTGGGGAGCCCCTACGCCAACCTGGAAGCCGGTCGAAGACACCTGGGGAGCCCCTACGCCAACCTGGAAGCCGGTCGAAGACACCTGGGGAGCCCCTACGCCAACCTGGAAGCCGGTCGAAGACACCTGGGGAGCCCCTACGCCAACCTGATAGCCGGTCGCCCCCACCTTGGTAGCCCCTACGCCAACCTGATAGCCGGTCGAAGACACCTGGGGAGCCCCTACGCCAACCTGATAGCCGGTCGAAGACACCTGGGGAGCCCCTACGCCAACCTGATAGCCGGTCGCCCCTACGCCAACCTGATAGCCGGTCGCCCCCACCTGGGGAGCCCCTACGCCAACCTGATAGCCGGTCCCCCCCACGCCAACCTGGAAGCCAGTCGCCCCCACCTTGGTAGCCCCTACGCCAACCTGATAGCCGGTTGAAGACACCTGGGGAGCCCCTACGCCAACCTGGAAGCCGGTTGAAGCCACCTGGGGAGCCCCTACGCCAACCGGATAGCCAGCTGCCACCACCTGGGGAGCCCCTACGTCAACCTGGAAGCCGGTCGAAGCCACCTGGGGAGCCCCTGCGCCAACCTGGAAGCCGGTCGAAGCCACCTGGGGAGCCCCTACGCCAACCGGATAGCCAGCTGCCACCACCTGGGGAGCACCTAATCCATTTTGATAAACTGCAGCTACTTGAGGGGTCTTCACAAGAAACCCAGACTTCAGTTGAGCTTCACAGCTGCAACCTAAAAGAAGAAGCAGCACTATAACCCCCTCATGCACTGCCATTGTCCTAGAGCTGCTAGTAAAGCACACTGTTAGGTCTGGTTTGCTTGCAGACTATTTTATAGTTGCTGAAATCATCTGCACCCGCCAGGCCTGTTCTGATTTGTCAGTATGGAATCCTCACCATTCAGCGTTAATCAGTCACTGCTTGGGCTCTAACGACTGAAATACATTTTTCTACCAAGAGTTACTTTTTTATCAGCAGTTACCAGTTTGGTGCGCTCATGCTATAATTGCCCACAGCAGACATACACTGAGATTTTTGTGGTGTTTTTTTGGGTTTTTTTTTTTTTTTTTTTTTAACAATTTTGACTTTTTGACATGACTGCAAATGGTCAACAGTTATATCTAACATATATTGTATTGCGGGTATATCTACAGCCTACCCGCCGCTTTTATTATTATTTTCCTTAATTTTATTTCTTTCTGACTGCTCAGCAGGGTCGTCGTTAATTGTTAATTCGAGCTCAAGGAGTCTCTCGTCACTTTAGAGGGAGCGCTGAGGTATGAGCCCGCCTGCTAAGTCACGAGGATCCTCTAGGGGCGCTACTGATTACACGTAACTACCAGACCTCACAAGGGAAATGTTCCCTGTGTAGTCAGTGCGTCGACAAAGAAGGAGGCGGTGATTCGGTGAGGGTTATAGCGCCGAGTGTTGGATAAATGGCAGCGCCTGTTAGTCGTCTTGCGAACAAATCACAACTGCTACGAACGGGTGCTGTGATTAAACTTAGATGTAATACAATTTCGCGTAGATGATTTAGTGACTACGTACATTTCCGAATGTTGCGCTATGGCGAAGCACCATGGAAGCGGGTGAAACACCTGTGTTGGAGCAGCTGTTACGGTTGCTAAGCTAATGGCAGTTATTGGTGTTTTATGTGTATAAGCATTTCCGTTCATATTTCAGTGCTTTATATCATGGTCATATACACTTGTACGGACGCAGCTTTTCGGTAATATACAGACGTTTATTGGCGCCCACAATTTGGTAAGCATGTAAGTAGTAGGTATAAGGTATCGATGAGAGGCATGTTGTGACGCCAAAAAGTTGCAATGTGTATAAATCCGGAGTATCCTTCATGTCACTAAACGTGTCGAACTTTAAACTTCAGAAAGTACCGCCACACCGCTAGTGTCTTTTTTTCTTTTATCCACAATATCTCCTCTTTCGAAAGATGTTGCGGCTGTTGAGCTGTCCATTCCTTCACCGCCACTTCAGTGCTTATAAAACTCTTCCCTGATTTACAGAAACGGCCGCATGTGGTGTGCTCCACTAAGCAAATTTACTCAACGTAATGATATATTTATAGAAAATTTGAACAAAGTCGTCATTATAATGCTGCTAGTAAAATTAATCTTTAAATTTGTTTATTGTGTTATGATGTTACCTTCCAATAAACCTATAATAATGCGGAAATATCGTAAGGAGAATTCATTTTGATACAGTACACCTACCCTAACAAGCATTATGGACTAGCCTAGCCTACCTTAACATGCTTTGAACACTTGCATTAGCTTTCAATTGTGCAAAATAATTAGCACAAATCCTATTTTATAATAAAATGTAGAATATCTCATTTACCAGAGTTGGGAACAAGTCCAGACATGCAAGTCGCGAGTCGAGTCCGAAGTCCTAAACTTTGATCCCTTGACCAAATATGGTATTTTATTACTGGGTAATAAGTATTTTTCCGAAATTATAAATGCTTCTTAAGAGGTGTATTTATTTGTCAGCAGCAAGTGCAACTAAACTTAATCAGAGGGAAAAGAGGAGTGCTGATGTTGAATTTCATAGTAAATATTAACCCAGTACAACAGCATTATTTTTGTTGCTGTCCTTTTTTGTTATACTCAACCTCATCTCTTACTGAACCATCCATCCAAACCGCAGGGGGGGTCGGAGGAAACCCCACGATGACATGGGGAGAACATGCAAACTCCGCACACATGTGACGGAGACTCCAGGCGGAGACCCGAACCCGGGCCCCAGAGGTGTGAGGCAACAGCGCTAACCATTGTACCACCATGCCGCCCCATCATACTGAACCAAAGCTTATCAAATAAAATACATTAAAATACTGTTAATTTAAAGTGACACTATATGTAGCTGCACGTTTTATGTGTAAGTTAAATAAAAATGTAAAAAAAATGATGCTTTCTAATAATCTGTGTGCTGTATGTGAATGTGTTAGGGCATTTTTCACTATTTTCAGAATTTTTCAAATCAAACAACCAGTTAATTGAAAAAAAAATAATACACAAATTGTTTCATAATAAAAATAAACATTAACCACATTCAAAATGATACAATACAGAACAATTATCTCCACGTTCAGGTGAATTAAATATCAAAGATTCATTGCTACAAGTAGAAATCTGCAAGAGCCACTTGAGATGTAGCAAAATCCTCCCCTCTCTTGGGACTCCTTGGTGACAGAATGATCTGAGGATCCTTGAGAACCAGCTAGAGGGTCGTCAGCTGAAAGCCATCCTTCCTTGGTGTTTCGTCCCTTTTGCTCTAAACATTTACGTTTATATTTCAGTGCTTGTTCGTGTTGCCCACTATTTCATAGTGATTGGAAGGTGTTTACAATGTAATTCGTTATGGTTGACAATGGGAATTGATGTATGTGAACGGTTGAGTTTAGGGCATACTGAGTTATATGAGCAGGAAGAGTATACTGTCTTCTGCAGTTTTATATTGTTTTATATCATTAATATTACTAACAATTATAAATTAAGTATATTATTAATGCTGTGTGGTCTCGTTTATAAAACTTTGCGTAGAACTCATACTAAAAGTGTACCTGCGCCCAAAACACGAAAATGACGTATAATGATTTATGAAAACTTGCGAGAAATATACGCCTTATGAATCGCAATCTAGTTCACGTACAGTAAGGTTCAGGGGAGGGGTTGCCCTGCAGGTCCAGCACGTCGCATGTTGCTCCCTTCGACTCCGCCTCCCGGACCTGGCCACTCCCCCGATCTTCGAGGCTGCTTCCGGATCTAGGACTGAAAAAGTCGTGGCGGGAGAGTAGCGGGAGCTCTGCTCATTGTTGCTTTGTTTGGTTTGCTTGCATACGACAGATTTTTGGTTTCCGACTTTTGCTTTGCCCTTCTGTACCTTTGCCTTTAGTTTGATTGCCTCCTGGTTTTGATCTCTTGCCTTCCTACCGACTCCTCTCTTTGCCTCGCCCCTCGGATACTGTGTCTCGGCTTTTTGGTGTTTCCTGTATGTTCGTGTCTGTTAAGTGCGCAAGGAGTGACTGCCCATTTGTTTATGCGTGTGGTTTACTGTATTTTTTTGGTGAGGGAGTCAGATTTAGTTTTGTGTCATTTTGTTTTCCTGTTTTCATTTTGTTTAGAATTAGCTTAGGTTGAGACGTGTTCGTTAGCGCTGTTCGTTTATCGTTTTGGCCGTGTCACTCCCGAAGTCTGTTGCCCTACTGTTTGTGAAAGTGTTTGTGAATAAATATTTAAAAAAATACAAAAAAAGATCCCTTTGTTTCCCGTGTTCCCTTTTCCCATCCCCTGGTTGTCTCGTTTTCCCCTCTCCTTTCCCTTTACCTTCCTCAACCCTAGACTGAGGATCGTAACAGAAATTAGGAGCTCGTCCGTTCCTTTCCATTTTCCGGTGTTTGTCTGGCGGTTTATTTTGTTTGGGGGGGTGTGTGGTTGTGTAGTGGAAATGGCTCAGGTCGACCTCGTTGCTTTCATCCTCTATCCCACACTGGAACAGTTCGATAAGTGCCGTAAGGACGATCTGCTAGGAATAGCAGAGTTCTTTAATGTTTCGGTCCCCGCTGAAGCCTCTAAGCGTTGCAGGACGACCTGATATCCTACCCGAGTTAGGTGGCTCGCCGAGTGTTGCACCCACTCCCGTACGGTTGACGGCTACAGCGGAAGCCGGCGGCGTTGATCTGGGGACAGGGATCCGCATGGATCTCTGCGATCCACACTCAACCAGGGAGGATCTGCTGCTGACAATTCGGCTTAGGGAGCTGGAACTGGAGATAAGGTAGGAGTACCAGGCTCAGTTACTCCATGTCCAGGAAGTGGAGGTTGAGGCAGACAAGGTGGCATTGCGCAGAATGAGTATGGGTGAACAAAAACCTATGCCCCTTCCGCGTAAAGTACAATCACCAAGTACAGCCCCTCCAGCCGGCCTGCCCGCCCGTGACCAGGCTGATGCCCCAGACACTCCTCGGTCTAGCCTTCGTTCTCCCTCAGGTTCACCAGTCTCCCAGGAAATTGGAGGTGGAAATTCTGGCTTTGATGTCAGTCGTCATATTGCTCTTGTTCCTGTGCTTCGGGAAAATGAGGTGGATGCTTATTTCGCTATATTTGAGAGGATTGCTACGACCTTGAACTGGCCTAGACATTTGTGGTCACTGCTTCTGCAATGCAAGTTAGTGGTGTGGCTGTAGAATTTCTAGGCAATCCAGAAGTGTACCTGGGAGCCAAGGAATAAGCGATGACTGCACCATTTCAAATACTAGTGGTTTATTCAGTCACAAGACAGTGCCCTTGGTCTCCTGCACAACTGCAGTCACCTCATTAGGGGGAAGCAACAGCATGACAAGCAGTGCAGAATATGCCAGGCAAGTTAGGTGGCTCCTTCCATCCAGGGACCATGCAGCTTGGTCCCTATCCCTTCAGAATATACAGCTGTCCAGGCTGACTAGCCGTGGGAGGACCCTGTTGGATAGCAATGGGGCCCAGAACACCTGTGCCTTGAGCACCTGCAAGGGCAAGGAGGGAGGGTGTCTCAGTCACAGCAACACAAGCCACCAGAGCATCTTTTGGTGGAAGCCAAGCGTACCTGCTACACCTGCAAGCCCACAGCTGGCGTCACAGCAGCCACACACCTGGTCATTCCCATCCACAGACACCCACCTGCAATTGGGAATAGCAATTGCTTAGCAGCTGAACTGATCCAGCATCATAATGCTGCAGCTACTGACCTGTTAGCGGCAAGAGAGAAGGAACAAGCCTTGTGTTGGGAATCCACAGGCACAGAAGCCACTGTTGCTCTCAGGCTGCAAGTAATGTACAGCTAGGGGGACACCAGAAGCTGGTCAGCTGCCATCACAGCCAGTTCATTTAAGCACAGAAATCCTGCACAAGTGCCTGTACTCACTGAGCTCCTGCCATCCTGAGAGAACCTGAAAGCATCCAGCTGAAGCTGCAGCTTGTCATCCTGCTTCCTGGGCAGGAACTGGGAGCGGGATCCTGTCACCTTGGCATCAGTCAGGCACCTGAAGGGCAGGCATGTCAAGCAGCATTGCCCAAGCGGCCTCACACAGCCATACAATGTTACTCACCCAGAGTTCTGCACAAAGGCATAGCTAGGGACAGAGGTCACATCAGGGACCAAGGTGGCCACACAGCTGTCCACAAAGACACGCAGGGGCTGACTGTTGCCCACAAGGACAGAGGCTTCAATGTTCAGGACACTTCCCAGGAAGTACACATTGGAGGCCCTCTCATTCTGCCATGCATCTGCACAAAGGGCACATACACTTGAGGACAAGCCCACTGAGTAAAGCCAGATATGCTGCATGAACCCCTTGCCTACCATCCATCAGCCTCAGTGAGAAATTCAGTTGTGCCTCAGCCGCCATTGTAGCATAGTAGGGGATCCAGGTTGGCACCAGGGCATTGCTGCTCACATTCTGCTTCCTAAGGAGCAGGCATCATTTAGAATTAAGGTTTCGTGGTATGTCAATGACCACAACAGTGCACAATGAAATGTGTCCTCTGCATTTATATTATGTGACATCATGACACATCAGGGGGAGCTAATTCAGCACCAGGGGAGCAGTGCTTTGGGCGGTACCTTCAGCGTACCCCAGTGGTGCCTTGCTGGTCAGGGACTTGAACCAGCAATCTTTGGTACAAGTGTGCTTCCCTAACCATGAAGCCACCACTGCCCATTTGGGTCAGTCACTGGATGAACAGCTCCTAGGGCTAAGGAACAGCAAAGCTGACGGGGCATCCTCACCTCAAATAGTGACACTCAATGCCAACCACAGCACCATTGGTCCTCACAATGGGGCTGCCATTAATACCACTGGGGGTGTAGATCAATGCAAAGCTATAGACCAGGGCATCAGCAGTCATCTGGAGAAGAGCAACGTGATTAGGACTAGCATAGCCAACATAGCAACCAATCAGAAGGAAGCCCTCATACCATCAGTGTACTTCCACAGGCCTGCAGCACAGACTGAAACCTCACTGTGCCAGAAGCATCCTGCCCAGTGGGTGCACAACCACCAAGGGTGATGTCTGAAGCATTGATCAGCTGGCCAATAGCTAGAAGGTCCTGTAGCACATCCACCATAACCGAATCCTCCCCACATACAACCCTCACACTATCAGGGTTCACTTGCATTCCAGTCACAGATTTAACCAGAGCAGGAGCAACTTGCTTGCCCAGATAGCCGGCCGCCCCCACCTTGGTAGCCCCTAAGCCAACCTGGAAGCCGGTCGCCCCCACCTGGGGAGCCCCTACGCCAACCTGATAGCCGGTCGCCCCCACCTGGGCAGCCCCTACGCCAACCTGGAAGCCAGTCGAAGCCACCTGGGGAGCCCCTACGCCAGCCTGATAGCCGGTCGAAGCCACCTGGGGAGCCCCTACGCCAGCCTGATAGCCGGTCGAAGCCACCTGGGGAGCCCCTACGCCAACCTGGAAGCCGGTCGAAGACACCTGGGGAGCCCCTACGCCAACCTGATAGCCGGTCGAAGACACCTGGGGAGCCCCTACGCCAACCTGATAGCTGGTCGAAGCCACCTGGGGAGCCCCTACCCCAACCTGATAGCCAGCTGCCACCACCTGGGGAGCACCTAATCCATTTTGATAAACTGCAGCCACTTGAGGGGTCTTCACAAGAAACCCAGACTTCAGTTGAGCTTCACAGCTGCAACCTAAAAGAAGAAGCAGCACTATAACCCCCTCATGCATTGCCATTGTCCCAGAGCTGCTAGTAAAGCACACTGTTAGGTCTGGTTTGCTTGCAGACTATTTTATAGTTGCTGAAATCTTCTGCACCCGCCAGGCCTGTTCTGATTTGTCAGTATGGAATCCTCACCATTCAGCGTTAATCAGTCACTGCTTGGGCTCTAACGACTGAAATACATTTTTCTACCAACAGTTACTTTTTTATCAGCAGTTACCAGTTTGGTGCGCTCATGCTATAATTGCCCACAGCAGACATACACTGAGATTTTTGTGGTGTTTTTTTGGGGGTGGTTTTAACAATTTTGACTTTTTGACATGACTGCAAATGGTCAACAGTTATATCTAACATATATTGTATTGCGGGTATATCTACAGCCTACCCGCCGCTTTTATTATTATTTTCCTTAATTTTATTTCTTTCTGACTGCTCAGCAGGGTCGTTGTTAATTGTTAATTCGAGCTTAAGGAGAGGAAGAGCGTCTCTCGTCACTTTAGAGGGAGCGCTGAGGTATGAGCCCGCCTGCTAAGTAACGAGGATCCTCTAGGGGCGCTACTGATTACACGTAACTACCAGACCTCACAAGAAAAATGTTCCCTGTGTAGTCAGTGCGTCGATAATGAAGGAGGCGCTGATTCGGTGAGGGTTATAGCACCGAGTGTTGGATAGGTGGCAAAGCGTGTAAGTCGTCTTGCGAACAGCCTATCTGCTACAAACGGGTGCTGTAATTGAGCTTGGACCTAATACAATTTCGCGTAGATGATTTAGTGACTACGTACATTTCCGAATGTTGCGCTATGGCGAAACACCATGGAAACGGGTGAAACGCCGGTATTGGAGCAGCTGTTACGGTTGCTAAGCTAACGGCAGTTATTGGTGTTTTATGTGTATAAGCATTTACGTCTTTATTTCAGTGCTTTATATCATGGTCATAAACGGACGCAGCTTTTCGGTACTATACAGACGTTTATTAGCCCCCACAATTTGGTAAGCATGTTTGTATTAGGTATAAGATATTAAGGAGGCATGTTGTGACGCCAAAAAGTTGTAATGTGCATAAATCCGGAGTATCCTTCATTTTACTAAATATGTCGGACTTTAAACTTCAGAAATTACCGCCAATGTCG
Organism: Brienomyrus brachyistius; assembly: GCF_023856365.1. Classification (NCBI taxonomy): domain Eukaryota; kingdom Metazoa; phylum Chordata; class Actinopteri; order Osteoglossiformes; family Mormyridae; genus Brienomyrus; species Brienomyrus brachyistius. The sequence continues at coordinate 22,924,404 of NC_064548.1, forward strand.
TTTTTTCCTTTATCCGCAATATCTCGTCTTTTGAAAGATGTTGCGGCTGAATTGCCTCATATTCCTCCCTCTACACGACATCTTGAGAGAACCTGAAAGCGTGCAGCTGAAGCTGCAGCTTGTTATCCTGGTTTCTGGGCAGGAACTGGGAGTGTTGGCGTCAGTCAGGCACCTGAATGCCAGGCATGTCAAGCAGTATTACCCAAGTGGCCTACAAAGGCAGTGCCTTCCTAGACTACACCTTGTGAAGGATGCAGCCCCTGAAATCGATCCCAACTAGATTGAGCATAAACCACTGGGGGAGTGGGGGCAATCGTGCTGTAGCCCAGGACAAGGCAACTAGGCAAGTGTAAGTACGCTCATAGTGTAGTGCTCTGTTTTTACAAGGGTCACAAAGCAATGATTGGGTTCGTCATTAAGACCTATTGTATTTAACGTGAATTTTTAATATAATAGCCTTAATGGCAGTCCGTTAGTCAGGCATTCTTAACCCCAGGATTGCCTGTATTCTGATTTTTGGAAGAGAGTTTTTGCACACTTCGGCTGGGATGGATCCAGCTGCAAGATCAGTCAGGAACTTGAATGGACGATAGATCTACGTGGTGTAAAAAGTGATCTGCCATTTCTCTCTCCACTTGCCCTTCCAGAACAGGCTCCTTCGGTCTTGTTTTTTTTTTTTATTACTCATTAGGTTTTTTGTCATTGGCCTGTTAATAGAGTGTGGACCAAAACCTGCTTATGTTAGATTAAAGTATTTACTTCGACTGAATTTTAACAAGATTCTGTTTTCAAGGAAGAGTTCGCAAACACTGACTGTGTGTGTTTGGGTGTGTGCCACCACACAAATGACGAACAAGTTTATAAACAATACAAAACAACAAACATTGTATTTATTAGTTCACACCCTTATCCCAGGACAAAAATGAATCTCATAGTGATCATCAATTTGGATGTAAAACACAACTGGGTCGAGGGATTGTGTATGGCAAGGACATTTTTATATTAGCACACAAACAGCATGTTTTTCCTAGTAATAAGTGGGACGATTACACCCAAAGGCATAGAGTGAATTTAACCTTGTTTGCTCTTTTATGTCATCCCATCTGCACAAGAGAGCATAGGCACTGTGGTGTTGTTACTGCTTAAACACCCAATGACTGTAATCATTTTTATTATTATTATTTAGAATGGACAGCCTTAATTAAGGGGAGCAAGTGGTTAGAAGATGGATGATGGATTGGTGACTTTATGTAATATGTGCCAAGTGCACTGGGCTGTGCCTGATCACTGGTATCATTTGACACAAATTCTAAACTTTATTCGGTTTTCTGTGCGAGCGAAGGATGGTACTGCAGTGGTTGGGGGGGGGGGGGGGGGAGGTGGCATGGGAGGCAGCATCGACCCCCACGATTGTCGACTGAACATCCTGGGAAGCTTCCTGCACCTGTAAGTCAAAAGGACACATCCTAGTATCCAGTCTGCTCCCACATCAAAGACATGGCCAAGCTGTGGTGCTTGCTGTTTACTACCTAACTAATGCAACAGGCCAGCAGACTGGAACTCAATTAGCCAGTGAAGGTTAACTAGGCTCCCCCATGACTCAGGTCCTTAGCTGGGGATAAAGCTGCTGAGATGCTTCCTGCTGAGATGGTACAGGCCATGGATGAAAGCCAGGCTGATACGCAGGTGCTGTGCTGGAGATCCCACGCATCGACTCCTAGTTGCCAGCCAAGGTGCCTGTTAGGGCTGAGCTTGCTGAGCAAGTGTTGCTCCACTAAAGCAATAACATCCCCTCGACTTTGATTAATTACCTTAGCTGGCACTTAGGTTTTCTATGAGTAAGCTATGTTCCCTGTGGGACCAGGGACAGCTTCTTTCTAAGGGTGTGCTTGTTCCCTAATTCACTGCAACCCTCCTGTTATTTACTGGACAGGAATACTCATTTACCTATAAAACCTAAAAGACCAGTTTGCAGTGCACGTAAAATATTTTTAGTTTTAGGGCTCTACATTCGTATTTTCGAAAAACATCATTAATGTTGTCAAGTATTGCAGTTTTTAAAATGCATTTTTATTACTTGTATTAGCAGTAAATCCAAGCAGAAAGAGATTTGTTCTCTCTGTACAGAGTGTGTCTGGAAGGCTTTTGAGTGACTATAGCATATCCATGTCCCGATCATTAAAATGATAAAATATAGAACTTGGAAACTAAACAATATGAAATCCCGATTTACATTGCTTTTTTTGTCAGGAGAACGTGAGAGAGTGATTATTCCATAGTCTGGCTATTTATTTCATTGTTTGCTCACAGATCTATATGATATACTTAGTCAGTCGTAGATGAACATGGAATGCTCAATGCCAATTATTCAATGCAATGAGGTGGAAACTTAAAATCATTCACTGTGAGGAAACCCTAAAACCATTCATAATCCATAATTACAAATAATTTGTTCTGCCTTAACAGGCATGCTAACTTCCACTGTTCCACCCAGTGACCCAGGCACTTTAAAGCCTTCTCAAAAGAAAGTTAAGTAATTCATTAAGTCTAAGGTCTCAAGACCAGCAGTGTTTCTCAATTTAAATAGCAACTTTGTATTTATTTTGTAATTATTTCCCCTTTCCCAGTATTGCCACCCCAATGCATTTAACGCAATACGTACATCAAATTATGTCCCTTTCCTGCTGTAGGCAAAACACACTGTTCTGGGACCAAGTAAGCCTATCTATCTATCTGTCTTCATTTATCTGTCTATTTATCTGCTATCTGTCTATTTATGTTTCTATCTGTCTGTCTTCATCCGTCCATTCATCCGTATGGAATTGACCCTATGGACTGTTCAGGCTGACCCACTGGGCTGCTGGGGGGGCTGTACTGACCTTATTTGGATCGGGCCCCCTGTATGAATGTGTAAACATTCCTGTGCATCCATGTGAGGATTTGTGTGTGAGTTTGGTGAATATGTCAAAGTATCACCCAAATATGGAAAAATATACACCATGATAACATTTAAAGTGGCTTACAAAGAGCAGTGGAGCATCAAGGTCAGACTGTTACATATAAAAACAAGTTTACATTTGTTAAGAATGACTCCTTGGGGGAAAGCGGTTCATCTGTTGCTGGAGGCTATTGTTTACCTGCTAAATGACTCATTTCCCGTCTGCAGCAGGAGTGGCAAACCAGAGTGAGCGAAATGACTTTGTTCAGCCCAATTAAACAACCCTGCAGGGTAGACAGCCATGCAGGGACACTTTTTTTTTTGCTGTGATGGACATGACAGAATTCTTTTAGCCCTGCTGTTCCGCGTGCTGCTTGGTGTGTCAGGCCAGATACAGCCAGGGGTCTGTATGGACCACTACGAGATCAGTGAAAATCCACAAGATGGTCATCCCTAAACCAGAACACAAACAAAAATGGAATCTTGCCATTGACTAAAAAAACGTAGTGATGGCTACTAGCTTTTTATCAAAGCTATTCTTTCAATATGTAACATCCTGATGTTTATATTATGTACATAAATACGCAGCTGATTGTATGTAGTACTCATTGTGTACCAATTCACCACAACACTGGGTCCTTGGCAGATGAAGTCTGATTCTGATCTTGATTCAAATTGTATTTGTATACCTGGTATTCCTTGTTGATATGTTTGACAATTATTTACTTTTGTTTAGATGTTTTAAATATACAGTTGTGTACATGCCCAAAATTGTGCATAATAATTTATCAGCCTCCAGGTCTGCTCAGGCCCAAGTCATCCTGGTAACCACGGATCAACATGCTTCCACACAAACAATCTGGGTCCCAGGAGACTGCAGTGCGGGCCGAGCGTTTTCACTGTAAGATAAAGGGATGAAGAAAATGAAGGGCCTCCTATTGCACAGTTAAACTAAGGGAGACAGAAAGTGTAAAATCAATAGGGCTCTGATGCCACAGGGAGATCCCACTGTTGGCATCTGCGTGTGGGCGGGGATTTTGCCGACAGGCCGTGGCTGATTGGTCGGGAGCCGCGCACAGAGCAAGAAAAACAACCGAAAGGTCCCTACTGCTCACCTGCGACACCTGCTCCAGGGAAGTATCATCCTTTCCTCCTACTCACGATCAACACTGAGAACCGGACGCCTGTCTAGGGGGGAGGGGAGGCAGGAACCAAGAGAGCATGGAAGAGAGAGAAAAAGATTCAGGTCAGACACTACCCCAGGCTCAGAGAATACTTTGGGTCCAAAGTTTTTGTTGTTAAAAACAAGGTTTATGGGTTGAATCTACTTTTGTTTGTATCAAACTGGATCTGTTGTTTTGCTTACTTCAGTTAAATGCTGCTTTGATATGCATCTCTATACACAGTATCTAAATCATGTCTGCTAACAAAATAGTTAATGCAAGGTAAGTCTTTGGACAATATCGGGCTCTTAAACAGGGAAACTTTTTATTGCTGAACGTATTCTCCTTTCACACCCTGGCATTCATTTTCTTTAGGCATCAACTTGCAATTTCTGTTCGGCTGAGGTAACTCTGGCTAATTTCCAGTAGGGTTGTTGACCATAAACAGAGATGCGGAGTCTAACAGAGAGCGCTGATGCTCATTCTTGCAAAAATGCTCTATTATGCAAGATTTATGTGTCCTAGAAGAAGACCTCAGTACGGTATATCGGTTGGGTGCCTTGGTCACCAATTCACATTGTGAAGCAAGCCAGGGAGTCAGTAGTGGGAGGCTGCCCTCTGAAGTTCCAGATAAGAAGCTTGTCTTTTACTTTCATTGTTTATAGAGTTTTGTAGACGTGGCATCTTAACTATAATTGATCCATTTGTCCGTTCACCACACGTTGCACCCACGCATGGACCAGTTTTAACCAATTACTTGGCATCTCAGCAAAATAATCCTGGTGTGTGATCTGGATTCATTCCCAGGACATTATTAACCGCACTATGATCCAGGCAGTTATAGAAGATGGATGGGCGTGTTGTCAAACAGCACTGACCCAGAGCTGTATAATAGCAAACATTTTGAGCATTATTTGACTCAGAAGCAGAGTCTAATGTTCCCAAGGTGTTTTGGTCAGCTGCTCTGACGACACGTATCAGGCACTCATTGCTTGCACTGATCCTCCAATCAGCACTAGCCATTCCATGCGATACCTAAACAACAGGGATGTGCACCATTCAGACTTGAACTGAGAATGAACCTGAAATTCTTATTTAATTCATGAATTTGAACTGAACTCCAATTGCAGTTAGAAATATATAATATGCCGATTTTGAATTTAAGAAAGTAGAATTACAATGGAATTGAATTCACATGAATTCATATGTATAGTATAGGTGTAACTAACAATACAGCTTAATTTTACAATATGAATTGCACATGGACATGTTAACATACATAACATGTATCATTTTTACAAAAATGCTTTTCAGAATGAAGGAATGCAACAATTGCAGTGTTACCTATAGTACAAATAATTTAACTATCATTTTGTGTACTATGAAGGAAGAGCACTTCATGCAGTCAGTCATACAAGTAACCCAGTCACTATCCATCTGACAACCCATGGATACTCACAAGAAAAGCAACTGCAGACTCCTCACAAACGGTAACACGCATAAAAATATGCAAAATGCAAAAACAATATATCAGCCCATGGAAAAGGACTTAGAGGGTCAACAGCTCTTCTTTCTGACATTCCAATTGAAATTACAATTCAACATCCTGTGCCGCATGGTGGTGCAGTGGTTAGCACTGTTGCCACACACCTCTGGGACCCGGGTTCAAGTCTCCGCCTGGATTACATGTGTGTGGAGTTTGCATGTTCTCCCCATGTCGTCGTGGGGTTTCCTCCGGGTACTCCGGTTTCCCCCCACAGTCCAAAAACATGCTGAGGCTAATTGGAGTTGCTAAATTGCCCATAGGTGTGCATATGTGAGTGAAAGGTGTGTGAGTGTGCCCTGCGATGGGCTGGCCCCCCGTCCTGGGTTGTTCCCTGCCTCGTGTCCATTGTTTCCGGGATAGGCTCCAGACCCCCCACGACCCAGTAGGATACGAGGTTTGGAAAATGGTTGGATGGATGGATGAATATATAAACTTTTGCCTAACTCTAGTGGACAGGGTTGCAAATTTTAGGCCTGCACCTTGCAATGAAAGTCTGTGTGATTCTCGCACCAATTGAAAATATTTGAAAAAGGCCTTTCTGAAAAATTTTATTGGCCAGGCCAATTTGTTCTCTTGGAGAAGCCAGAGCTTTCTGCATGAAAGGTTTCTGTTGAGACGAGCGTGACCTTGGAAATGCTGACCCTGCCTGGAGCTTTATTGTCTGCTTTTGGTTAAATGTTAAACATGCGCAGTAAAAAAGAAACCAAACAAACGGCCATCGTGTGAACACTTATGGTAGGTGGGTGTCTGCTGGAAGAGAATGAGTGAAAGGCCAAAGGAAACACCTCCAATTTAAGAAGTCACTAGCGTGTGTACAGAGAGATGCTGCACCACACGTTATTGTCTGTGATGCTAAATGATTCGGAAGCTTGTAGAATCTTTTTGAAGACCCCTGGAAAAATGGTAGCAGACTACATATTCAGTGATGCTGGTTTCCCTTCTGTGGATAAGTCTTATTACCAAAGAGAGTAACCCTTTACCTGAGGGGCCACAAATACCTTGTAGTAACTCAGTTACTGCTCAAGTACAAATCATGAATGAATGTAGTAGCTACTCGATATAAAAGATGCATCATGATTCATTAATGATGAATAAACATGAGATCAGTATTTCATTTGTTAGTCATGACTTGTTCCTTCAGTAGTTCAGAGGTTTATCAAGTTCACAAATATGGTAACAACTAGTTAGTGCTCGAGATAAAAGATGCATCATGATTCATTAATGATGAATGACTACGAGTTCAGTTTGTAACTGAGGCTTAATTATTGGTTAATTAATACAGAAGTAATTGCATAATACTACATTTTGTGTGCCCCCCTCAAATAAAATGTTACTCCAAAGAGTTGAGATTCAAGCCAATATGGTCTGTTTCACAGTTTATGTCATCCCAGGGCAGATATACCAAGATATTGTAACACTGCATGAGATGCTTGATCACCCCAAAATACAGGACAGGACCATTTGAAGAGGGAAACCATTGCCTCTGATGGAAACAATATTGAGGTTCTTTGTCGTTGAATCACCATGATGGTCAGACCTGAAGCTATGTATGAAAAATACACGCGTCTATTAATATTTGATTATGTATTAGGTTATTATTAGTGTATATAATAAGGGTGCAGTTTCAGAAAAACAAAAACACATATTCAGGAAATGCGTCTTCACTTTGTTCTCACAAATCAGGAAGCAGATAAAAAGGTAAGGTAATAATCTCCGGTGTGGATTTTTACAATTTTCCTCGACTGCACACAAATTTTTGGTCTTTTTCCGGTTCGAGTGAAATGGCACCTGGTAGAAACCTCTGTCATGAGTGTGGCTGCAAGGAGTCTCCGCAGGCCCGTGCTCTTTGAGATGGACTGCAAATGCTGGTCTGGCTAATCAAGGGGCAATCAATAGGTAAACTGAGGGATACCTATTGCTGCAACCTGCTGGCCGGAGACACCTTTCAAATCCCTGATCGATACCGTTCACGTCCAAGGGGAGAAGGCCAACTGAACAGAAAAGGAAACATTTCTGCAGGAGTCTGTCTTCTGCTGAATTATTAAAGAGCTGCATACCATAACCATACCCAAAATGTCAAATGTGTTTAAATCCCATTGCGGTTTCCTAACTTTGTGAAGGAATATTATTTTTCCTCTTTTTCAAGTGGTTGAGTTTATACACCAGACTGGGTCTCTGTGCTCCATCAACTATCCACGATGGCCATCTGATACCCTTCTTACTGTGTTCTGCTTGGTCTGGAAAATCTACACACCAGTAAAACTTACTGGACCAAAATAATTGAATATGTGTGCCTACTGATTGTGTATTCACATTGAATTTTTGAACTGAATAATTGAAAATGACACCTTTTCTCATATCCCTTGCAGTGGTAAAAGCTCAATATAGAAAGTTTGGGAGATTTTGCCGACTGCAGTGCATGGTCAAAAAAGTTCCGCAGATGTTCATCTTCAGCCAAGCCTAACATAAGTGGTGTAAAATCAGCCACCAACAACCAAACTCTCCAATGTGACCCTTTGCTACATTTAGGTTATTATTACATAGGTTATTAAGCAAATACTTTGAGTCATACCAAGTGTGGTGAAGTACAGTAGCCCTTTAGTCCCCCGCACCCCCATCTGTAGAACAAGCTTCTTGAAGACCGGAAGGTTTGCCAAAATTTGTCAGCTGATTTAAATTAGGACTGTTTGCTGCAGTTTTTCAATAAATGAAATCAGCAGCAGTTTATTCATGCACTGCCACTGTAATGTGACTTATTTTTAGTTAACTTTATTTATTTAGGCTTTTCGGTTTTCGTTTTTATTGTCTTTCGAATGTGATTTTGATGTCTTCTGTTTTAACGTATCCCTGTGCCTCCGTGAAGCACTTTGAATACCCTTGAATCGGAATTGTGCTGTATAAATAAATTTGCCTTGCCTTACCTTACTCCTATTTTAGACCTCAAGAGGTTACCTTCACTCCATGACCTCAGCCACCCCAAGTGTAAGAAGGCATTGATCTCAACCACTTCCACAAGTATCATGAGTCACTGCAGAGTGACACGAGAAAACAGAAAGTGACGTGCATTCTGAAACTTGCCAGGATGCAGCCTACCCAGCAATGCCGTCTGACACTCTTAAAGCACACATGTCCTGTTCAGTTCCAGCAATGACTCACGCATTGCTCATTACTCCCCAGTAAAGATGGGAGAAGGTCTTTAAATAACACGAAGCATGAAGGAAGGGCATAAGCATGCAGCAAATCTCCCAGGAGGAGCCCCAGTACAGGGGCTCAAGCATGGCACTTAATGTGTTTCTGTTTCAGTCAAACATTCAGCTTTAAGTTGCTCGAAAGCTGCATCGGAAGATGGTGGCACAGGAGGTAGTGCTATCATTTGGCAACTGGAGGGTTGTGGGTTCGAGCCCTGGTTCCTCTTGACCCTATCGAAGTGTCCTTGAGCAAGACACTGAACCCCAAATTGCTCCCGTTGAGCAGGTTGGCACCTTGCATGGCAGCCTCCGCCACCGGTGTGTAAATGGGTGAATGTGAGGCATGAAATGTAAAGCGCTTTGAGTACTCGTAGGAGTAGAAAAGCGCTATATAAATGCAGCCCATATATCATCAGCCGGATGAGCTTTGTGTTTGCTCTGCGCACTGAAATTTCTTGAAACTGAATGAAAATGGGATAACATAAATGTGCATTCTTGCAGTAGTAAGCTGACCAGATAATCCATGTCAGAGGACACTTTGAGCTGCTTCAAGTACAAACTACTTTAAAACTGAAAGGGCCCTGTTAGGTCAGGTCAGGTTGGGAAGCATGCACTGGTACAGCTGTTGCCACACCCACCACACGAAACACCTCAGGAGCCCAGCTGGCGACCGCCCAGGCCGACACACGGTCCAGTCCCACTCTCCAGAAATGGCCATCTATCTGCTGCAGTATGGTGTTACGTTGGCATCCATTGAGCCGGTCCAGCCACTCTGGTGCTCAGCATTGAGGCTCCTGCGAGCCGGATCCCCCTCAGGGAATCGCCCCACGTGGCCGTAGTGCCGTAACTGACCGTCCTCTGAATTGCAGGCAATTCCACAGAAATTGCAGACTCCCCTGAGCAACTGCTCATTCAACACGGAGTCAGACCAGCGGTACCCAAGGATTCTCCGAAGAGACACAGTGATTGGCTAAATAGTTCAGTTCTTCCCGTGTTTTGACTGGGTGTTTCCTTGACTGGAAGATTTATCTAGCTGTTTCACATTAATATTAGTGAGACCTATGTGATTATAGGAGACTGACCAACCAGCACACTGCAAGAGTGTAATCCAGGTCCTTTTAAATGAAATAGTTTACCAATCCTGCCCCAGCTCAAAGGGACCTACCTGACATGGATTATCTGGTCACTCTATAAGAGGGGTTTACTAAACATCTACAGTGATCTCCAAAAGAGGTGACATGATGGGGCTCCATGCAAGAAGACACCCAAGGAGCACGCTTTATGTAATTCCTCAGACGCCAGTATGCTCTCCAGTTCCTAAGACCTCCAGTTTTGTCACTCGTAAGCTCCATATGTTGCAATTAGGGTTACTTTATTATGTACCGTACAGCAGTACGCCGAAGGAAGCGCCGCCTGCTACCTTTCTTAAAAAGATGCTTCGACACAATGTCTTCGTTATTGGGAAATAGCTTAACAGCTCCATCTAGGGGATGGAATTGCATATATCAGCACCTGACAAAAAAAATATTTCTGAGCTGGAAGAAAGGGTTCATATGATTCCCCAGAACCCCAATGAATCTGTGTTATTCCCCTGAGGCATACTTTCGTTGTTTCCTTTCTCCCAGCATGAAACAGTGTTGCCTAATTAGCTCAAGGATTTAAAATACACAGGGGCCTTTTATCTGTACCCGTTAGCACTGCAGTTAAGTGAAGTCTTACCCTTTGTTCCTCTTGTCTTAGTGAATGTTTCTTTTGTCTGTTTTTTCTTTTTGTTTTAATGACTTTTGGTGCGGACTTAATATAGCATGTCACGACAAAGCCCTCTAGTGTTTAAAGCTTCTCGGGCAGATTATAGGATAAGGCTACACGTTCTTCGTCTTTCTGTTGGGTGATACTTGCAAACCCCTTTTGCATAAAAGGATGGTACATCTGTAGGGCACTGTCGGGATCAGAGTGAAGAACTGGCGATTCCACAGCTGCTCGATGTCTTGGTCTCGCTCAGTCAGGTGACACACCTCCCGGAAGAAGCTTTTGTCAACATTTACAACCTAGCGCAATAAGCGTCCCGCCGTGTGCAGCCTAAAATGTAACTCAAGTAGGCACAACTGACCCCCCCCCCCCCCCCAAAAAATAAAAAATAAAAAAATTTAAGAATACTGTGCCAGATCATTTATATACAGTAAATTGGTCCATAATTCCTGAGTGAGTTTGCTGTGTCTCTCAGACGCAAAGTTGCATCCTCAGAAAGCCAAGCTGTCACAGTCAGAAACCACAACTGTGTAGCACGGAGGTTTCTGCAACAATCGGTCATCGCAAAAGCAGCAATGCACAGCACCACCTAATAGGTGATATAACCAGCTGTGAATTAAATTATGTGCCTGGGGAACCACTCAGCATTACAGTGGGAGTGATAGCAAGCATAGCTAACCTCCAGCAGATGTTTCCTGAGCTTGATAACATTTGACCCATTATTTGTATATAAATCTGCCAGCATTACCAATTCCATTTAAGATACATTAACTACTGGTTTTGCACGTGGTCTGGGGATTTTCTTTAATTATTATTTTTAATTTCACAAAGTATCCTCAAGGTTAGCAATGAAGAAACAGCGGCAATGCCAGAACTAATGAGGATTCATGCCAGCTTTTCTCGAAGCATCCTTTTGGAGATAACAAGACGTTAGGTGGCGGCCGACTTCGCTCACCAGCCATTAGGTAAACGCTTTGTAAGCAAAGTTAAGTCAGCGGATCTCAAACCTAAAATTATAAACTGTTAGGAATATAATAGGAGATGCGATGTTACGGGAGCGAGTGGTGAAAAGCAGCGACTGACAGAGCCCACCCTTCAAGCAGCGTATCAGTGGTCGGGGGGAATTAGATCCCCTGGCCGTCTCTATTTCTATTTGTCTGTTGTTGATTTGGATGGTAATTATTCAGGTTTATCACAATGTGAGTTTCGGTGTGACGGAGCTAAAATTAGACTGAGCTGACAAAAAAAATCCTTCATGTGCAGCCGGGGCGCTTCATGGAGCAAGAAGATCAGCAGACAGATTACTGCTCTTCTGAAAGGAGGAGGGGGGGCTTGTTTCAGTCCTATTGGACTCCAGCACAGAAACTTTTATCGTAAGACACGCTTGACAACTCAACTGAAAGACACAGCATAGACCAGCACGATTTCCATGCTGGTCTATGCTGGTTAGTGCTGGTTTGGTGCTAGTTTAGCTTGTGGACCAGTATAACTTTGTTGGTCTACCTGCATATGAAGCTGGTCTGCCAGGAATATTTCATCATCGATGCTAGTATAGCTAACATACACTATGCTGGTCATGCTGGTAATCAGCTATGCTGGTCTGTGCTGTTTTTTTTAAGCAGGGAATATTCTCAAATCATAGATGACGATTATAACTATTAATAATTACCGGTTAATAAATATAATTAATTATTCTTATTCTGAATGTCCAGCAGTTTGCTAATACTATGGATAAAGTATAATCCTGTGTAGAAATGCCGTATAAAGATCTATAATCTGATGACGTGCGTCTGGTTTTAGCTGAGATGAAAAACGCGTAATTGTGAGTTCAACGCTGCTTAAAAATGAAATATAATTATCATGATTAGGGTGATTAATATGGGCACTAGAGAAAATACCATATTTCTGTATGTGGTGGCTTAAATATCAATAAAAATCTCATTACAGGAACACTAACTGAAATTTTAAATATGTTAATTTTTTGTGGATTTGTGTGACTCGGTTTCATAATAAATACATACTAATTAATGAATGTTCGTAAAGTCATGCTGGCTTGTATCAATAAACTAAATAAAATGTGTTCGTTAATTTTGAAAATGCAGCACGATATTCGTCTTAATTACATTACTGTTACAGCAATGGGGTTTATTTAGCTGTATAATTAATCAACAATGGACACCACCATGGTGTATTTTCATAAGTAAAAAAATTATAAAAGGCTACTATTTATTAAGATGTAGCGTTTGAGGGAACAAAAACCGTGTATGCAGAAGTATAGAAACAGATTACACAGTGAAGGAGACTGAGTTCAATGCGTCATCGAAACCTGACATTTACGGAGCCCTTCGATTCATTATTGATGCAGATTTAGCTTCAGCATTACTGCAGGGCATAGAGCGACAATATTACAGACTGAGCCAAACCAGCCATTCATCCAGATTAGTGTTTGTTTAAGTAGTAAATACATTTATAATAAATTATCATTACACCTTAATATGACTTAAACAAGCCACATTTTTAAGTATAACTTTACAATATAATTTAGTTTTGTTGAGTACGTTCCAATAACATTTTCATGTGACCTGTAGAGGGTGGAATTGCACCCCATATAAAATCGCCTATGTAGTAGCAGTGCACAAAGTGCGCATCGTACTGAGGGGCGATTCCATATCATATATATTCTATGTTAAATTGAACTGTATGTACCGGTGTCATATATACATATATATTTAGTGGATTGTTGGATGTAAAATTGGACGTAGAATTTCGTCACACTTATTTACAGTATGACAAGGTATGACGAGACGTCGTACTGACTTTGCTCTCCTTCCAGCTGCTTTCCAACAGATTTACTACAGTAATGTTTCACAGCATATAACAGTTGTATTTTAGGAGAGCAAACGATTTAACCCAAATCGAGGTAATCATAAATAATAATTACCTTCCTAAAGAAATGCTTGCTGGAAATTCATCATTTTAAATTGCGATGGATTGCTCTCACTGTTCTGTATAAGCGGTGTTGAAGCACAGATGGACATAAGTTTATATAACAGTGTATTATGGCTCATTTTAAAGGCGGTATATTTAAATCACCCCGAAGTGAGAGCGGTATTACTTGAAATATTACGGTAGCTGTTTATCCGTTCGATCTGCGCATGCTCACAATTACTAAACTGGTGTTGTGGAGTCGTGTTTGTGTGGCGTGTGTGTTACGGGAAAATACAGAGACGTGTGCATTTTTAGTTCGGCTAAGTCGCCTAGAAATTAATATAGCTTGCATTACTTTTAATGCTGTTGGGTGCCGCTAACTTTTAATTTTGCGTGCCCTTTCTGACTTAGCTCAGCTGCTTTCTAGTCCACTTTAAGGAGGCGTGTGCCGTGCCTCCAGTCCAGCGAGAAAGTGCTCAGCCCGGCCAGGCTCCTGCCGCATCAGCTGAACTGTTTTCGGTTTGTCCCTTCGCTGCTGACCCGCGCCCAGAAGGCTAATAGCAAACCCCGGAGAGCTATGGCCTCCAGAGCCCTGAGGAACCCTTACAAAGATTATGATGGGACGCCAGTCTGCGCGCAAGGCTTGTTCGACTATAAAGGCAGGGTAAGGAAGGTCCTTACAGCCAGCATCGGTGTGTCAGGGGCAGGGGGGTCTCGCAGCAGGTGGGGTGACTGGGGGGCGGTTGTCGCTAAATCGTTGCGGATTTTCAGTAATCGGGCACTTTTGATAAATTTTGCAATTGACCCCCTGTTGTGATGGGCCCGATAGGCGGCTGTCCCACTGGTTATGCTTCAACCAGTTCCGGAGGTCGGAACTTGGACCGGTGTTTCCCCGCCGAGAACTGCATGCGCATCGCGAAAAAATGGGGATGCAAATCTCAGCAGCTATAAAATTGGACTTTAATGTTCTTTTTACACACTTCAGAATCGAATGGTGTCACCAGCATGTGTTTTAGTCCGTTTTGACTTAACAGTGTTAATGTCAAATAAGCAACAGTCATCCTGGCTGAAAAAAGGGAAGCAAATCTCGGCATATATGAAATTAGGCTCTCCTAATAATGCACCCCATGTCTTAATAATTAATTAATAATAATAATAATATAATTAATTCGGACTATTTTGGCTTAGCTATCATCAGCTCGGCAATGTAATATCGTCTCTTTCAATAGACGTTCAGATTACATTGTTATTGGTTCATATTTTTGTCTGAAACACAGGAGATGCATTACTGCACAGCTATAACCAGCAGTTTATCTGACAAAGCAAACCAGTGCGTTGCAGTTCTCGGCCGGTGTGCAGAACTCGGCATTACAGCTGTACCAGCCCTCTGGCTGGTTATTCGTCATGGGAAGGCGATTGTTCATCGCCATGTAGTTATTCTAATTGTCCTGGCTTTTTAGCAAAAATGATTTACAAGGGGTGAATGGGTGCTTATTTGTATTATATAATGCCTACACTCATTTTTTTTTTCTTGGGAGTCTGTAACCTACTTTAGGCGTAGCATGACGAGGCTGCTCCTGGGACCAGACTTGGTAACCTAATTATTGTCTTTCACTTATTCCCTGGGTCTCTCTGTCTTCCAGCTCACCTCCGATTTCATTAGCCGTCTGCGTGGTAAAGTCACAGAGCTGCTATTCCAAATGGAGAATGGGCTGAGGTCTGCCGACCCCAGGGACTGCAGCGGCTACACTGGATGGGCAGGTAAGCTTATCACCATCAGTGGTATCAATTGGTTTTTAAGTCGGAGCTTGATTATTAGTAGCACATTAGTAGCTTAGTGGGTCCCACCTTCCTTCATACTTCCAGAGCTCAGAATTCACATTCTGCCCCCACTTTGTGTGTTTGAATTTTGAATGTGCTTATACATGTTATGTCTGATTCTCAGACCAAAGACATGCATAATAACCCCCCCCCCCCCAGGGGTAATTAATGTGAATGTGTGCTCCCCTGCCGCACAACAGGCATCGCCCTGCTATACCTACATCTTCACAGCGTGTTCGGGGAGTCCTCCTACCTGCAGAGGGCGCTAGACCACGTGAGCCGCAGTCTACAATGCCTGACACACCGCACTGTAACCTTCCTGTGTGGCGATGCGGGCCCGTTGGCTGTGGCAGCTGTGGTGTACCACAGGCTGGGGAGAAGCCAGGAGTCCGAGGAGTGCGTGGGCAGGTTAGTGTCAGCGCAGATAGTCCATAAAACAGCAGCATCTCTGTCATGACGTATCCATAGCAACTGGCATAGCTCGTGGTTATTTGTGTCACAGTTACCTCAATGAACTAGAATCTTTTAACTAAAGCAACACAGGGTGTTCAGTGGAATGGAACAGGAACTGAACCTGCAACCAAGTTTCACATCAAGTGGGTTTTTATTGTCATTTCAACCACTTCATTTATCCTCCTGGATAAATAAAGTATCTATCTATCGATCTACAGTTAGTACAGTACACAGTGAAAAGAAACAATGTTTCTCCGGGACTTTGGTGCTACATAAAACAGCACAGAACACTTGTACACTTAATGACATAAAGTGCATGTGTGTGCAAAGGTGTGCAGACATTGCAAGACAGTGTCACAAACTAAGGCAGTGCAGCGCTGCACAGTGCACGTCACATACTATATTTTGTCTGCTACACAGCGATCAAGTATGAAATTTCGGACGTGCCCTGTGTCTTCATGGGGTCTGGGGTTGTGGCCACTTTCCCCTCTCACCTTCTCAGGCTGCTCCAGATGCACGATTCAGTCGTGAAGGGGAAGGGAAACCTTCCAGACGAGTTGCTCTATGGCCGAGTGGGATACTTGTATTCGCTGATCTTCATCAACCAGCAGTTTGGGCATGAGAAGGTTCCCTACCAGTACATACAGCAGGTGAGCTTGGACCTCATTCAGGGTTTGCCCTGTTACTATAGTCACTGCTGAAATAATTTGACCACACACTCTGTTGCTCTCTTTACACTAATTGTGCTGTCATTTTCCATCGCTGTACACAAAGTAACGAATATGGTTTGTCTGACCGATAAAGCCCCACTTTACTTGTTAACTCAGTTCATTTGCATGTAATCATCAATACACTTAAAGGGGCCCTGTTCTGCTTTTCCGGTTTTCCCCTTTCATTTATGGTTATATAGCTTTTTGTAACTGATCTGCAAAGTCTTAAGGCTCTAAGTACACGCCAAAGGGAGTAACTCTCACCACAGAAACCACTGTCCTCTAATCTGTCTGAAATGCCTCCTTGTAATTCCAGCCCTTCCTTCCATGACATGGTGAGGTCACCTCATAACACAGTTCTTATTGGCCACCTACCTGCAAGGATCTGTCTGCAGGCTGCAAGACAGGGCAGAACGTGTAGGGCTAACTGACCTATCAGAGCGCATGGGACTTATCGGGGGGTGTGGCTTAAAGATCTAACAGCTTTTCAGGCGGAGGTACAGGCAGAATGAATAGTGATGTATGTTATGAGGAAAAATTATGTGTTTTTGGAACATGGAAGCATGTAAATCTATTCTGGTAGACCCAAAAAGAAAAATTATGAAGAGTGAAAATGAGCGCAAGTTAAGTTACCGAGATATTTGGAAAGTCTTGTCTGCACTCACCCCCGTGTTTGTGCCCCAGATTTGTGAGGCCATCTTGGCCTCTGGGGAGATCCTGTCCCGGAAGCGGCAGACTGTGGACCAAACCCCTCTGCTGTATGAGTGGTACCAGGAATACTACGTGGGGGCGGCACACGGCCTGGCGGGAATCTACTACTTCCTCATGCAGGTGAGCAGAGGGAGCTCCATTCATGCCAGCTGAATGCCAGCTAAACAGAATCAGAAGGAGAATCTCATTGGCCAGGAAATCAGGCACCTCTATCAGCCATGGGACCCTCTCACCTTTCCTGTAGGGCTGGACGATAATCCAACGATCGCGATTAAAAAAATAATTTCATGTCAGCCAATGTTGACAACTATCGCGAAAAATGTCAGATGATTGTTCATTTCCAGTTTAAAGGGTGATTTCTGCTCTTGAGTAAAAGTTGAAGACACCTGAGGGGTAATTGTGTTTTTAAACTATTCTTTATCGTCAGAATGTAGCATTTTCTGAAGGGCATTTCAGAAGTCGAAAATGTTATTTTAGTCGGCACCAACAAAACGCCGCCGCTCGCATCATTTCTAGCCTTCCTGAATTCTCTGTGGATTCTTACTGTGTGTATTTTTCATGCACTGAATTTTTCTGTGGACTTTCATGTTGGATTTCGCTGGATTACCATTATTGGACGGTTTGCTTTGGGCTTACCTGCCCTCCCGGTGAGTTGCCCTTTTTTTTTAGACTCTGTTGTCTTTAGCCTCCCTGCCTATTGCATTATCTTATTTGTTCAACAAATCTCCCGTTTGAGTTTCATGGATATGACTGCAGTCACGGAGGAAATGTTCTCATTTCACTGTGACGCAGAACGAGTCCTCGGCGACGCGTCGGGTCTCCATTCATATAAAACTTTCATCAAGCATCAAGTTATGTTGACATCGAGGAAAATTATATCGCAATAATTATCGTTTTATCGCCCAGCCCTACGTAAGTTTAGCGTGCACAAGTATCCAGCAACGAAGCAGCACCTCTCAGAGGAGCCTGAAGGTGCAATGCCTTATGTGTATAATCCTTCGAATATATAAAATGGAAACTATGGCCTGCCCCCCCCCCCCCCCCACAGTCAGGTTTCGGGGTGGGTGAGGAGAGGCGTCTGAGACTCATAAAGCCCAGCGTCGACTACGTCCGACGGCTGAAGTTTCCGTCGGGGAACTACCCGCCATGCATCGGGGACTCGCGCGACCTGCTGGTTCACTGGTGCCATGGCTCACCCGGCGTGATCTACATGCTTCTGCAGGCCCACAAGGTGCGTTCAGGCGCTCTGAGTGTGCGGTCCCTGTCAGGTTCCTTATCTGTACAGCAGTGACCCCTTGTGGCTATGTTAATGACTACATTTGCAAAAAGCTGATTTCCTTTTTTCATTTCAAAGTCTGACAGTCGCCTTCGGCAACAAAAGCCATGTACCTATGATGTTATCCTATATTTGTTATACAGTCATATTTTTTCATTTTAGTGTCAGTGAGGCTATTATCGTGTATCCATTTATTTTTAGCATAATTTTTCATTTGTTGTAGGACAAGGAATAGAGGCAAATAGTTTTATCACCACCAAATAGACATATAGCTCAATAAGGAGAAAGTATTGATGGAGGCACGTGTTATGTCATCTTTAGTGTATTGTGCTGGCAGCTGGCAAGTGGGGCGAGGTCACCTTTTATCTCTGAGAAGGTAACGTCCACAGGGGCTATTCTGGGCCTGCAGGAATCCATGTGGCGTATCAGGAGAGACCGAGAACGTAGCTCCGGGTTTTTTTTATTTTTTCCTTTTTTTTTTTTTTTTACACTCTTCCTTTTTTTTACACTCACTTTCTGAGTCTTGCTTGGCTACAGGTCAACGGGTCAACACATTACTACATGCCATGTCACTGCATTGCAACTAATTCATCGCTGCTACCTTTGTTAGCACTAATCGAAAGTACAGTTCCTTTATTATATTCTCAAGATTGAGTGTAGTTGGGCTTGCTGAAGGATGGGGGGGGGGTGGGGGGCGGAGTCACAGGGTGTGTCCAAAATCACTTACACAGTAGGTTCGTCAGAAGTCTACTGCTTGGCCGTTAATGCAGTACATACTGTATGTATACATGAGAATAGTATGCATGCACTTGGACACACTGCAGTCGCTATTTCTCATCCTCCTTAACCCGGATGCTTGACACCCCCACCACCCCCCCACCAAAAAAAAATACACGTTCGAGTCGACTTGTGTGACTGGGTATTGCTTTCTACTTAACCCTCTGGGGTCTAGGGTTTACTTTTTTGCCGATTTAGCCTAATTTTCAAAACAATGGACATTTCCATGTCCCACAGTGGACATTTTTAAAAGAAGACCGATTACGGATTTAGTCAGCATTTGGCGGAGTACGGCTCATCCGAATCCTGGGGAAAACCACCATCGACAGAGCATCTTACCAGCAGCCTTTTTCTGAAGCTGTACTTGTATTGATGTTTCCCCCGGGCAGGTGTATGGCGGTGATGGCTACCTGGCAGACGCGCTGCAGTGTGGGGAGGTCATTTGGACCTGGGGCCTCCTGCAGAAGGGCTATGGCCTGTGCCATGGGACAGCAGGCAACGCCTACGCCTTCTTGGCTCTGTACAAGGCCACGGGACACCTTAAGCACCTCTACAGGGCCTGCAAGGTGAGCGCTGCCCTCCTCCCGAGGTTCCTTCCTGTCTTCACAGGCCGTTCATCACTCACCATCACGCAAAAGCCTGGTTCTAAGCTAAAGAAATGACTAGATCATTCTGTCGACCGTCACTGAGGTGCGGGCGCGCCGTGCTCAGGTAAGGTGAGTACTCGCAAGAGTAGAAAAGCGCTATGTAATTGCAATCCATTTAGGTAGCGGTGAGGATTAGCGCTTTTGAATTGAATTGCGTGAGTTTTTCAGTGTTTTTCTTTATAATATAAAGTGACAAATTCTTGAGCTTTGTTCCTCTCCTGTAGTTTGCGGAGTGGTGTATGGACTACGGAAGGCATGGCTGCCGTACTCCGGACACGCCCTTTTCACTGTTTGAAGGTATCGGGTGCCGTACTTCTGTTAACGTCATTCTGGTCTATGTGGGACCAAATTCACCGAGAGGACACCCCCCCCCCCCCCCATACAGGGTTTGGCTGTCCAACCCTTTGTAACTGAGGTAATATGACTAGACGTTCAGGCTGTGTGTCGGAGTTACTCAGGACTCTGCGGCCATCAAGAGCTGTTGCAGCAAATCTAGTCAGTGATGTAATAATTATGGTGAGTAATGCACCTGCTAAGTGGTGTGCATGTTAACGGGTCCGTACTCCGGGTTGCATAATGAAATGCGAAGTGATTTCAGCAACAGAGCCCTTATGCTCAGACCCCAAAGTAGTTATAAGCAGGTTTCATTGCGATATTAAGAGATCCATTATATACCAGGGAGGTTTTCATAAACCACGGCTTTAGGCCTGTTAATAAATATATACTTTATGGTTTAGTTTCAATACACATGGGTTTTTTTGAATATTTTTAATTTACTTATTTTTTTTAAAAGGTGTCAATAAATAAAATTCATGAATATGATATTGGAATCTAACATTTAGTCCAAACACATTGATAACTTAATTTGACAGTTATTAATAAAAATGTGAGGTATCTCTAACAGTTACTCGAGAGAGCAGAGCATGATGGTACTTGTAATCACCACACCGTCGGCCTTCCGTCCCGTCTGCAGGTATGGCTGGCACAATCTACTTCCTTGCTGACCTGACTCAGCCTCTGAGGTCAAAGTTCCCAGCCTATGAGATCTGATGGATCCCCCTCCCTCTTGGCGGCGTCACCCTCGCTATCGCTGTTCATGCCTGCAAGCAGATCCCGCTTTGACCCCCTGGCAGACGCCGCCCCAGAGCCCGTGCCAGGGAGCTGCCGGTGTCGGGGAGTCGGGCTTGGTGCCCCTGTAGGCCACTCTCTGGGTCCACCCCCATGATTTTTGGTTTGCAGACACTGAGGTTCAGGAGATCTGGCAGGCTAATGCTTGGCACCTCTCCTCCCGACGGGCGAGTACGGAGAAGAAGAAGGACGGGGTAACCTGGTTATGGTGGGTCGACTAAGCATCCCTTCATAATTATTTTTTTACTAATATGTGATAACACTTCTTTTTTGCTGATATCAGTTTTTATATCTAAGTTTCACCTTAACCTTTTTCCATAACAACCAGCACTTCTCACATAACTCGCCTAGATGAAGAGTCTCCTTTCACTTTTGTTAACAAAATAGTGGTGTTTAGTTTTGTGGGAATTTTTGCCTTCGCTGAACAGCAAAATCAACAGTTTTAATGTCACTGTCATTAAGCTGTTGGACCATTTCAGTTAATAGTTTTCACAGGAGGTGGCTATGACCTGTCCTTTAGGGTGTTTACCTATTTACTGGGTATTAAGGTACTTTACTAATGTAAAAATTAAGATGGAAGAGTTCTGTAGCTTTCATTCGCATGTAGCTGGTAGGTGTTGAGACGGGATGCTTGGTACATGGACTTTACCGGATGTTCGGTGAGCTTTGTGGACATTAGCGCCTTGGGGCTTTGCTCAAACCGCTTTGCAGGGCTGCTACTCATTGGAAAAAATAATAAAGTGTTTGATATCTGTCACACCAAACCACTCTTGTCTGCCTTTTTTGCAATTCCAGTGCAAGGCCTGTACTGTGGTACCATCACCACACTGGGCCGAAAATCCTGAAAATCTTCACTGTGGACAGGGTTTTACAAAAGCTCCGTTTTCAGTGACGTGAAACACCGTTTGCGTGTGGACAGAAGGCCAAAACGCGTAGGAAATCTACCTGGAGTTTGCACCCTAACCCTTGTAAACATCGACACAGCATCCCAACCCACTGAGCCAAACCTTCCTTAGTTGAACGAATCCCCTCCATCTACAGTGTACAGAGGTTTGCTAAAAGTGCTAAATTAAGAATATGATGTTGATGAGGGAGACCTACAGCAGGCTTGCCTTCCCATGTATCCCTGGTTCAACTCTGACACCAACAGAGTGACCAAGGAACAGTGGCACCACTGGGTGAGTAGGGGCATTGGAGGGTCCTACCCGGCCTTGCTACTGAAGCCCTATTTCTGCGTCACTGTGTAATTATCTCTACTATCCTGTCAAGTATTAAGTTGCAGGTTGTAAGAAACAACTCAACTATTCAAAGAAGATACCACGCTTTCACTCCAAAGTTAGAGTTTACTTACAGTTGTCATTATGCCACACTGTGCTTATCGGACCAGTCTATTTTCTTATGAATGGTGAATGAATTGTGATGCTAGACATGCCGCTGGGACAGGATAGATGTTCTCTTACACGATTAATCATGAACAAAAGCAGAGGATGCCGACAGCTCAGGCATGTGCTTAAACCCTGGCACTGGAACATATCGATCTGTGATGGAGACAGTTTCCAGCATTCAGATTGGGTTTCCCTGAGGACCCTTTAAAGGACCGCTGAGGTGTGGTCTCGTATGCCATAATCCTCAGCGGCTTTGTGGGCGGCTTTTAGCGGCGGGCTGGAGGAGTGAGTCGACCTCCTTAAGGAGCTGTGGCCCCTGGGAGAAGCCACAGGAAACTTCACACCTCCGGGGGGGTGCCCTTTAAATAGATTGCATCTGTCCTGGGGTTCAGTTTCACTAACATTCCTGCTGTGGCGTGCAGTGGACCCCATCCACAATGGGCCCCCAAAGGTCTAGGTCACTGGCCCCACCCCGGACCCCAGAGTTGGGGTCCTGCTGACCAGAAGTGTATGGTTTTGGTGTGGTCTTGGTGAGGTCTTGGTGAGGTCTTGGTGTGGTCTTGGTGAGGTCTTGGTGTATGCCCTGACCAACTATAGGTCTATAGACATAGGTGAGGAATGTCTGAGCAGCCCTTTCACTGTTACCCTTCTATCGTTTAGCCAAAACCTGACATCATTTTTTCATTTGTGTGTCCAAAGTTCCTTTACTAAAGTTCCTCCCTAGCTTTCAGGTACTCGGTATGGCCACAATACTCATTCAAGCTGATGCCCAGACTGCCTCCATTTTATTACAGCTGTCCAAATGGCCCCTTTCTGCTCACTGGTGCTGTGGCTCCATATACTTTCTTTGGCGTCATTTCAAAGCGACAGTCGGGTGACCGTGGTGAGTGACCCGGGTGACCGAGTTCTCCACGGCTGGCACTCGTCTCTCGAGGAACTACATGGGCAGGGTGCTGATGGGATAGGGTGACCCATCGGCCGCTTCCCGTCTGGCTGAGCGTAACCTTTCAGAAACCAATGGAAGCAGCAAAAGCAGAAATCTCATCTCTCACCCTCAGTCTGAGGGGAGATGCGCTTTATGGGACGACCTCTAGGGGGCGCAGCGTGTGCTAACAGCCCATTACTGGAAACTTGAGCATGGTGATAAGGCATCTCAGCGACATGACACTTTTGGGCTGAATGGATTCCATGACCTAAATGACTTAGCTCACTATGATTTTCAATCACAATAAAATATGTTATAACTGCAGTGATTCTTACACTGCAGTGTAAATGAAATGTCTCTATGTATCCCTTTGCTATTATAGCTGTTCATCAGCTTAATGAAACTGATGAAAAAAAAATTGCACACATTTTGAAAATAAATGTGTTCACATTTGTTACCCAGGAGCTCAGTTAAGAAAATACCCAGGATTTCTAAAATCTGCTGGAAATAAAACCTTCTCTCTCTTCTAACTCCTCATTGCGTTGTGTTGTGTTGTGTTCAAAAGGTTCAGGGTACTCATGCTTATTAAGTTTCCTATTTCCTATTTTTTAGATTTTATGCGAGCATTTTCAGTAAAGAATAACTGTCATAAGCTTTACATTTGCCTGTTTTAATGACTGACCTGCTTATTAACATAAAGACGGGATTGTTGGTTTGTAAAATACTGGATAATTTATGCCTATTGGTGCGCTGCATGTGAGAAGTTATTTACGGGCTAACTTTAAGCATGCTAATGTGATTATGCTTGTTACTTGCAGTATTTTCATATTCCAAGCTAATCTCTGTGAGCGCAGTGAAATCCACTTGGGAGATTGCAAGACTTCCAAAGCAAGCATCATTTCTGTGAGACTCCCTTGGCTTTTTTGTCTGAAGGGTATCGGCTGTTCTCGCTGCGGCACCAGCTCACACGTGGCTTTGATTAACCAGTCGATCAATTTTCCAATGGAGCAGAAGGACCTTTGACCAGATATTTTTCAGAGGACCGACAAACGTGACGTCGACATTCGCTCATCCCTGAAATCAAGCACGCTTTGAGTGTTTTAACGTTGGCCTTTGGTTTGCTGTAGTGGCAGGGCGCAGACTTGGAGTTGGGGGGGGGCATGGGGGAGTCACCAACCTCATTCTTGTGGTTCTACACATGATCATGTGTTTCTGTGTCTTCCCCGCTGGCCAACCAAGAGCGTAACAGTTTCATCTTCGGCAAACAAAATGATGTCCCCCATCCCATTATCCATTATCCTGTTTTTCCATCAAGACATTTGAAAGAAAGTTTTGTAAGGCTGAGGTCACAGTTGCCTCCATAAGCTATACATACCCTTTGTTAAGACCATGGCTGTCCTGCCCTGTGTCCCCATAAGGCAGGAGGAGGGGGGGGGGGTCCTGACTCTAGTATAATTAGAGTGTCAAGAGTGTTGGGGGCTCTTGGGACAGGTGCAGGTTAGGAGGTCCAGGAGGACATGCCATGGGACTCCGTGGGTGAGCGTCGATGACAGCTGAAGAAGTGAGGCTTTCTGTGGTCCGGTCACCCCCCCGGGGGAGGGGGGTTCAGAGAAAGTAGGGCTGGGATGCATAAGAATGTCTTGGGGCTCCTTTTCCCCTGTCTCCTGCCAGGGGGAATAGCGAGGCCTCAGGGACCAATATAGACAAGGGTGAAGGAACCAAAAGTCATCTAGTTGGCCCTGCCTAGTAAGTGGCACTGGCAGCTGACTGTCACAGCCCCCCCACAGAGCAGAGGGCTTTATGGGCTGCCCAGAGCTGATCTGGGGGGGTGCGTGTGTCCTTCTTTCAGAATCGTCTCCACCCTCTTCACTTTCACTATTTTCCCAACTAGGGTGGTGTGCTAACCAAGTGACCCGCCACATGACTCGGGTCAGAATGCCAATTAGACTCTATCTTTGTTTGCAAACAGTTATTTCCGGAAACTTTATGTATTTTGAGCGTACGGTTTCTTACATGAACACTAATGGCAAAGCAGCAAACAGATCACCTGGATTTGACCACAATGCTTGTGTTTTTTTTTTGTGTGTGCTAATAATGCTCTTAGAGTATTATGTAATTTGCGTTGGATCTAATGATTTGAGTTCACAAGACGCCTAGGTGAATGGGGGGGGGGGGGCGCTGGCCGTCAGACACCTCGCCACCATGACACAGCTTCCTTAGGCTGGACGCGCCATTTCTTAGAATAGAACACGCTTACCAGTGTCCACATGCTCCTCTTTCATTTATTGGTTGAAATCCAATTGGGTGCATATTTCAAAAACCTGTCCATCTCCCCATGTCACTTTCTGACTCCTCTTTGTAAAAGGGAGCAGAGCTATTTAAGATTAATTCACTTGTAATGGTAATACTTTACTTGACAGGGCACAAACCATATAATATTATGGTATTACTTATGTATTAATTAACCACAAACTAAGTATAAGTTACACACTAATCTCATGTTAATTAATCAATAATGAATTCTGATGCGTGTTTCATCTATAGCTATTACTATATTTGTACTATATCTGTTAACCATGTAAACCTTTGTGAACTACTGAAGGAACAAATAGAGTGATACTGATCTCATGTTTGTTCAACATGAATGAATCGTGACTTTTTAATCTTTTATCTCAAGTAGCAGCAATTTGTTCATGATCTATAATGATTTGTACTCCAGTAGTAACTGAGTTATTATTAAGCATTTTTGCACCAATAAAGTAAGGCGTTACCCATGTAATTATCAACACCAAACGCTGGCTAATGTCAAGAGAGTATGCAGCCACTGCAAATATGTATCCAAAGAGAAAAGAAGTTCAATTCAGTTAAGAGGCTGCTCTTAAGAGGATGATGATGATGATGATGATGATGATGAAGAATGTTAATTTCCACCGATATTCCATCCAGTTATTCTGATCACGTCGCAGTGATAAGAATTATTATTATAATAATTATTACTTGTTATTAATAATTATTAATTATCACACATTAGCCGTTTCAGATATTTCAGTTTTCATGAAATGAGTGGACATGATCAACAGCTACCCCATACCGTAAGTGTCTTTAAATAGGCCTAAGGATTTGTTTTATGAGCCGTCAGGGCGATCACGTTAATCGTTATTAAAACTCTTGGCTCGGTGGGTAGGCCTATTCATTCTGAGTCAGTGCCAGCAGCAAGGCGGGGTTTGACAAGCTGAACGGTTTGCGATGGGATGTTGTCGTATATGAAGGGGATGTGATCAAATGATCAGACGACGTTTGATAACACTTTACTTGAGTGGCACAAATAATGTAGCATTATGCTATTCCTTCTGTATTAATTAACCACAAATTAGTCAAAAAAAGTCATAGTTACTCACTGATCTCACGTTCGTTCGTTCATCATCAATTAATCGTGACGCATCTCAGGTAGCTGCTATATTTATTCATGAATTGTACTTCAGTAGTAATTGAGTTACTACTAAGTATTTGTCCGTTTTGGACGGATTCTGCCATAGATCTTTGGTTAGGATATTATTAAAGAAACTAGAGATTGTCTAACTAGGCTCTATACACACACATACGCACACATACGTGAAAGATTATTTAAAACGAAAATATGGCATTTTATCCGAACTACAGGAATAGACGGGTTGTCATCGTCTGTTTAAGAAATAATAATAAAATGATATGGTGCCCACAGTGGTAGTCAGTGCTAGTCATGCTGTGACACTGGAGTTGCAGTTAAATCCGCGGCTATTATTTGTCCCATCCATTTATTTTATATAGGCCTATATAAAAAATGAACATTATTCATTAATAATAATATAGACTGAATTTCCATTCCACCCATCTGCAAGCCGTCGATGCGGATGGTAGAAACTTCTAGGGAACACAGTGGACTAACTGGCTTCCACAAAAATAAACCATGAAGCAAAATGAAATATTTAACTGTATTTGACCGTAAGTCGTATTCTGCAAAATGTTTAGTCACATGCGGCGGTGAAACGCACGAAATAAACACATTCTTCACCATGGACTTATAATAAAGCTAAGGAACGGGCTGCTTGTCTACGTCAGTGCCCAGGGATACCCCCATTTATCATTTCCCGTGCAGTTTCTACGCTCTAAATAAACAGGTTGTAGAGCGGTCACACTATCGCGGCCCAATTCCATTTATAGAGCAGGCACACACCCTTCTCCAGACGCTGTCCAATCCGTTCACAAGTGTCTGTACGACGACGAAGACTGAGTAAAATATGCACATATATATACTGCCATTCTATTCTTTAACGCCTTGTGTGTCGTCCAAGTTCCGTAAGCTGCAGCTCACCAGTTCTTTTGGCACCTTGATCCCGGGCAGGAGTCGTATATATTCTTCGTCTTAAATTAAATTCTAAAAGAACGAAATGGCACCTAAAAAAGACGTCAAGAAAGCTGAGCCCGCAAAGCCGGCTGCTGCACCCGCACCCGCACCCGCACCGGAGCCCGCACCGGCACCCGCTAAGCCTGCCGTAGACCTGTCCGCTATCAAGGTAATATTCATTTTGCTCTCCTCTATTGCCCAGACCCATTTTTTGTGCGCTGAAAGTTGCACCGATTCATTCATTCAAAGAGCAGAGCAGTTCCTCCAAAATTAGCCGTCTACGTAGATGATTGCAATATTTAGTATTAGTAATAGTATTTAATTGTCTGATCGGTGTTTGTAAATGTGATATAAGCAAAATATATCTGACTATTATTCAGTGTCTGATATTAAATATAGAGTGATTAATTGCTATTTTTGTGTTATCAGGAGACCGAAGTTAATTGATCTTTCTGGATGATTACCACAGATTTTCCGCCTGGGGCCGTCAAAGACCTCGGAAATAAATGGAACTAGATCACTAGATTACAGACAAGTGGCATCGAGCCTATAAAGATTTTTTTTCTTTTTATTTAATTTAGTTATTCTTGTAGGAAATTATCCAACACACAAATGTGTGTCATTGTGCGCGTATTATTGTTGACTATACAATTATGTTTAGTGCCGAAATTAATTTACATTTTGTTCATTATCAAAGTACAGTTTTTTTATTCTAAGTAGGTTTCCAGCACATATTTAACTCTATATAAATTGACACACTATGAAAAGTAACACAGACCAGAATGGTTTCTTCATGAAATACGCTATGATTTTGTTAGGGATAGGACTGAACTGTCTTAATGACTGAGCTCCTTACAGACTGGAGGCCTATGACTGCGTCCCTTTGCTTCACCTTAAGCCGACAAGCTCCAGTTAATCAAGATTGCGTCAAAACGCCGGGGGGCGGGCCGGTCAGTTCGGTACCATACCAAATGTGGAGCAACGATTGCATCCAAAAAAAGGCTCAGAGCTTAAGTGATCACTCCATTTAACTAAGGAAAGAAGGAAACAAAATAGAAAGCTTAACTTTGCATGACCATGATGTATCGCTATATATGTACAATATACTTTCAGGCAGTAATCTAAAACACAAGATGTAGTCAGGTTGGTGTTTGGCCTAATTATTGCATGTGCAGTCTACACATTGTACGCCGTAAAATAATGCTGCGTATTTCAGTATCGTCACTTCCAAGAGCCAAAACTTTCAATAGCCACTTAATTCATACACACGCGAAAAAAGTGGACACTTAGAAAATGAATGTAAGTGTAAAATGTTTTGACTTCGATTGGCCTAAGTACTCGTGCTTGGTAAAGTTAACTAACCTTGTTATTTGTCCAGCAGTAGTATTTAGCTGGCGTCAACACGTAATGACACGCCTGATGATGAAAAGTTCGTATAGGATACTCTAAGTTGGGATCACAAATTCATGATATTAACATTAACGGATGATCGATAATAAAAAAATTATAAAAGTATACGCTCTATAGCTCTTACATTAGGACACTATAGCTTATTACATTAGTAGAAATAAAAGGAAATCGTACATTTTTAAACCAGTGATGTGTGACCAATGCATTGCTCCGCTGCTCGAATATGTTTGAAATACGCTGACCAAAGCGAATAACTGTAAGTGACTTTGGGCAGTTCCTAAATATAGCACCCATCCTTCTAAAGACCCCTACAGTCAGGAGATTGGAGATCCGCTTTCAGGTTTCCGCAAGCATGTTGAAGAAGTCAGGCGCCATTTGTACTTTTGTCCGTGTAATAAATAGGAAAAGTTCCACACATTCCTGCTCGGATACTCAGTTTTTTATTTGCGTAGTAGATTTTGAAAAGTTCGAATGACGTCACAAGTAAAGGTGCACTGCGATGTGAGGACTGACAAGACCCGCTGGATTTTATATGTTTCTTTTTTCTTTTTTTATTTAAACGATTGCATATTCACATTTTACCATGTATTAATATGAAAATATAGGTGTCTCCCTGTCCAAATTCCATCTCTTGAAAGCCAGGATATAAAGACTAGAATCTTCTCTGTCCCATAATGTGCAGTGAGGTCACTTGGGATCTCCGGGACACAAAACGCTGCTGGGAAAACTAGCGTGAAGCAAAATAACGGCACGTCTTTTATGATTTGCAACAATGAGGGAGGGTGGGAGAGCAATACATTCTTTCCATATTAGTACAGCATCGCCTAGCGATAATAAATATATAAATTACTGGTGTAATTGGATCCATCACTGGTACACGTTCCAGTTCTCCTGTGCATTCTAAGTCATTTTAAGGTGTGAAACGTTCTACTTTACACTCACTTATAAAATATTCCAGCTGCGAGATGGCAATTAACCTGAGTGTAAAACACAACCCACATCAAACGGGTTATCCTGCGAACTCCAAACACACAGAGCGTAGGTAGGATTCACACCTCCATTACCCACTGAGCCACAACGACGCCCCTCGCCATTAGCACGGAGATCTCATAAAATCCCAAAAGTTGGTATGAATATGCTCAGACAGCTGCACCATGCAGTGTGTGTTTGTGTGTGGGGATAGTTAGGCTTTAGCACCTGTATGTATGCAATGTATGTCCCCCCCCCCCCAAGTAAAGACTCAGCCTCCTTTCCATTCATATCCAACTGCATTCCTAGTGTGACTTACAGGAGTGTTCTTATATCAGAAGGTTTTGCACAAAATGGCTGGTTCCAAATAGTTTTGTTTCAAAAGATCTGTTCTCTGTTCTCTACAGGTGGAGTTTTCTTCTGACCAGATGGATGGTAAGTAAATTCTGGAATGTAGTATATGTTCAGAAGCCAGATAAGTTTGTATGTGTGCATGTAATGTATCCCAGGAGATCGAAGAGTATTTATCGTGGGCACAGCCCTCCATGCGGTAAAATGGATCGCTCTTGTCCAAAAATTAATTGTGGGGACACCCCCTCAGCAAAATGTACGTGGAGTCGCAGGGTTCCCCATGGTCCGGGTCCGAATTTTAGGCCCAGTCCAGCCTCGTGTGTCTTAGATGTTTTACCTTGTTTCGATTGTTTCAGTAGAGCATCGATCCCACAGCGCAAGTATTTAATCAGAAACAACTAGCGTAAAAATAAATTAATATAACAATGCAATCGCTTGTAGCCTGTTGCACCAGTAACTGGTGGTCCCCATTCTGTAATATTACAGATGCTCCTCTACTTACGAACTTTCAACTTACGAACTTTCAGACATACAAACGAAAAGGACTGTAAGTTCAAATTGTGTTCCTTGGGCTCCCGTTTCCTGTCCGCAGCATAAATTTTAGTACGACTTCTGGCCGCTACTCCCGCCGCGCAGCAGCGTAGCGTGCAGACCCCCAGCATCCTAGTTCTTTGTACTTGCTATAACCTTAAAATGCTATTGAATAACGACTTACCAACATTTCAAGTTCCGAACAGCCGTTCGTAACGTATAGCTCGTTAGCAAGTAGAGGAGTGTCTGAGCTGTTCTCAGGTTTGCCATGTGATGATTTATTGGTTTACTGTTGTGTGTAGGAAATTATTGATGTTCCCGAAAATACAGATCGAGATATTTTTGTCATTTTCCTTTACCAGGGGCGCTCTAATATTGTAAAAATTGCCTTGCGTGCCGTTTGGTGCAATCACACGCACAAAATAAAATGTATGGAAACAGCACGATAGTGGTAATGAAATTGCTCCCATATGCATATCTGCTATATTAATTATAATTCCTTTCATGAACGCGGGCATGGGTTGGGGACGGTTTTGGTACTCGCGGAGGTAGGGTAGGGATAGGGATCGGGACAGATGTCATCCCGAATAGCTCTCTAGTGTGCATGATACCATGCACCGTCACCTGGATCCCTCCTTTTCTTGGCCAACAGGGGGCAGTGTTTTCTATTTTGTTGCTGGGGGAGCTTGATATGTACGCGCCGGTGTTCTGACGAGTTGATCTACCTATCGAGACGTACTATCGAGCCTTTTCGCGCATGTGCAGTTCCACCATTTGGGGGGTTGGGTTAGGGTTTACGTAAGGGTTTGAGGGGGTTTTGGGGGGTTAGCGTTAGGGTAAAGGTTAGGGCTATCGATTTGCACTACGGTAGCCTAACTCGACAAAGTAGCTCAACTCGACATAACACCGGCTCTGCCTGTTCCTTATCATAAATAGGATAACCCTTGTTATGTGAAAAATGCAACTACAGACTAGCGAGGAGACAGGCAGTCAGCCTCGATGGGTTTATGCACTGTTCTCTAATTTTCTTTGAGTATATTAATTTCCTTCAGCTTGTAGTCCAATACGCAGCTAGCTAGCGACTGCTCGTGGTCGGAGCTCTTAAAGCTGGATCGGTTAATTATAAAGAGTTTATAAGAGGGTCCTAGTGCTTTGTAGGCTGTATGTGTTTACTGAACGCTTGGCCATAGCACCAGTATGCAAACCCGTGTGGCTGAATTTAATTAAACACGAACATAACAACAACTATAATATTATTATTATTATTGGGGGCACTAGGGGGAAGGACGTAAACAGAGGCATCGAAGCAACTCACACATACACATAGGAGGTATTCCTACTGAATAAAATAAAATGTCAACATGAAACAAGGCGAAATCCTGAAGACTTCAGGCAGTTCAGAAATCCCAGCTGGACACATTTTTAGGTCCCAAAAAGAGGACAAATCCAGGAAAAAGAGGACATATGGTCACCTTAAATTAGATACATGGATACTGAATATCGACAGAGTGATATAGTGATTGTTCTGTTTTTTATTAGTCTACCATATTTGTGCCACACAAACTGGTTAGAGGGGTTCAATGCAGCTCTACCCCAAAACTGTGCAGGTAATGTTTTGTGGAATTCAATGAGTAGCTGAATACCCCATCATTAGAGTAAAGGTTTGTCTTCCTCTGACTGTTCTGCCCATAGACTACAGAGAGGCCTTCGGACTATTTGACAGAGTTGGTGATAGCAAGGTGGCCTACAATCAGGTGGCTGACATCATGCGCGCTCTTGGACAGAACCCCACCAACAAGGACGTAGCGAAGATCCTGGGAAATCCATCTGCAGAAGGTGACGAAATGCCCCCTCCCTCATTAACATTCCCAGGCCAAGCCCCCACTTCTCCAGTTACCAATATGTGGGTCCTTCATATGGTGGTTGGGGGAAATAGACTGCTGGTTTACAGTACTGTAGCTGCTTCCTACCAAAGCATGCAGCTGCAAGCTGCCCCAGTTCTCTGACTGTCACACTGTTGAAAGCTCACTCTCACAGGGAGGTGTTTATAAAATCCCTCCAGCAGCATAGAAACGCCGGTTTGGTTGTACATGTATGCAGAAGTGGAAGGTTCAGGTTCAGAAAGAAAAAATCCAGACCAATATTTTGTTTCAACCAACTAGTTGAGTATAAAGAATCATTCACAGAGCACTTAGCTGGTTGGTTGAAACAAAATCTTGATCTGGATTTGTACTTTCTGAACCTGAACTTTCCATCTCTGCATGCATATACCTTTTCTTAACACCCTGGTCCACTGTCTCCATGCAGAAATGGCCAACAAAAGGGTGGACTTTGAGAGCTTCCTGCCCATGCTGCAAGCCATCGTCAACACCACAGAGAAGGGAACCTTTGAGGACTACGTGGAGGGTCTGCGTGTCTTTGACAAGGAGGGCAATGGCACAGTGATGGGCGCTGAGCTGCGAATCGTCCTGTCAACACTGGGTAAGAGTAAAGACTGGCTACTGGCAGCATTTGGATGCAGTGCTATTTTAACACCATTAAGAGTTAAGCGTACAATTCAGTGAATTTTTTTTCATACATTTCAAAAATTTTGTAAAAATTTGAAATAGTACATCCCCCGTATTGTAAATTACCTACAGAGTTGTAAAATCCAGCACAAATTTGAAAAATAAAGGTCTGAAGATCAGTTTGCCGATTAATGCTTTGCAGGTGTTTCTATGTCGCGGATGTTTTTGCTCTAACCGGCTGGTCCCATCGATGCATCCGCAGGTGAGAAGCTGACTGCGTCCGAAGTCGATGCTCTCATGCAGGGACAGGAAGACGAGAACGGCTGTGTCAACTATGAGGGTCAGTACCAGGGCCCTTGATCTGCATGTCTCAGTCTGCAGGACTCCATCAGAAGACAGGCATCAAATTACTAACTACATCATGCCCTGCATTATATAAAACATGGTGGAATAGTGTCTTGCTATTACCAGACTTATTATCTTTTACGCTTGTTGAAATATAGGTATTTTTTTACGTCTATATATTTGCACTCTTCCATTTACTTGCTCACGCGTAACAGTGCCTTTATACTGTGTTTTGCTAAGTTCACTGATCATCACAAATTTGAAAGACATACAGGCAGACAGATAGACAGACAGACAGATAGACAGACAGACAGATAGATAGATAGATAGATAGATAGATAGATAGATAGATAGATAGATAGATAGATAGATAGATAGATAATCGATTGATCATCTGACTATCCGGTTCCAAGAGGATTACGTTTGATCTTAAAAATCTTAAATCAGATTGTTATGATACTGCAGTACTTTGAAACTGTTTTCCTTCGATGCGTAAGGGGTTTCAGTGGGTTGGGTGAACATCCAAAGAGAATCCAGTGTTTCCCACGGGTGGTGATTTTTTTGGTGCATACGGCACAGATTATGCCCCATGTGTTTTGTCGCCCCCCCTCCATCCTCCCGTCTGTCTCCTTGATGTTGTCTCTCACTTCTCCCACTCTCTCTTCCTCCCCTCTCAGCTTTCGTCAAGCACGTCATGTCTGTGTAGGACGTCTCCAGCAGAAGTCGCGGAAGCCGACACATACCTGCGGACCCCATGGTCTCGGGACGCCCACTCATTGTTTCTAAGACCAGCCGAGGAACAAAAAGGACAATGGGATGTCAGCTCTCAGCCATTCGCTTCCCTTCTCCTTTTTGCTTTTCTGTCCTCTCCCTCTCTTTGGAAGCCACCTTTCCACAGCAGAGCATGCCCACGTTTAACCTGAACCCCCTCCAATTTGCTGCTTGTGAAGGTTTGCCTCCTACAGAGGGATGGACCAGAGGATGTGGCAGAGGTGGGAGTCGCCCCCCCCCCCTTGCCCCACCCCACCACATCACTACTGTACTCACTGGTGGTGCTCAAATACTTGCCATGACTTTGTACTTGACCTCCCATTCCCTCAACATGTAATTTATTTTTGGTCTGTCATTTCACAAAATAAACTTGTTAAAGGTACAACATAACCTGACCTACCTCTGTTCTTCCCTTTCCCATTTAAACACCTCCATTTATTTTACATATAATATAATAGCATTGATAATCTGTTCTTGAACCGGTTTGATTTACACTGCAATACACATTTTTCCTTTACATTATTCATACACAAGTGCTGTATCCTTTATATAGAACAGAGTAGAATCGCTGTAATTTATTCATGTCCTTGGGGAAATTGGGTTGTTTCTGCGCACCCCAGCTTGCTCTCCATGAATGACACAGACAAACATGTTTTTATATACAAACGAGAACAAGTTTTGGGGTCAGTGCCCATTATTGCTCATTAACAGAATCAGATAAGAATAATCGTGGGCGATGAATTTGAAATCCTTCCTCCCTGCTCCCATCTCCCACTTCTTTCACAAAAAAAGTGAGCACTATCGGTTCCTTTTCGTTTAGCCGACGCCATTACATATCGCTAGCGACATTTTTTCTAATTCCTACAGGTTTACATTGGCTTCAAAAATGAAGCTAGATTAACACCAGAGTGACCCAAAGTGTTCTGCTAATCATGACTTGGGTCAGGTATCAGACAAAGTGAGAAATTGCGATGTGCTAAAAATAACCTTATTGGTAATGCTTCCCTTGTGATGAAATTGTCACGGTTCCAAATTTTCAAATATATCGATACCACTTTCAACACTAGGTGGCAGTGTTCATGGTCACATTTGTCATGTGGCGTGTCCTGTCCTCCAAAGGGCTGTCAGTCACAGATCAAGTTAAAAAAAAGTGAGATGGGGCAGAGGGACTCTTCAGAAAAAGACCAGCTCAGGTGGTTCATGCAGTGAAGTCACGAGGCAGACCAGCGTCTGCCATAAGAGCAGGCTTATATTCCTGGTCATTTTAATGGCCAGATTATTTCATAGGCTATAAGTGCAGGGCTCCTGCAAAAACTGTAACCTATTAAAAGTGCCTGATCAATCCATCCCCCCAATTTGAGAAGTTTTACCACAGGCACAACTGCTGATTTGCAGATTACTGACGTTAACGTCGTTTTTAATTCTCTCGCTTTTCCCTTTTGGCTGAAAAAGTAGCTCAAGTGGGCTTCCTCCCCACATCAGCCTAGATCTCCCGAAGAAGTTAATCCATCCCTGTCTGACTTGGGCTTGCCGAGATAATAGTCCATGATAAACCATGAATAGTCATTAGTCATGTAATAGTCATTGTAAATCATGATACTTTATCAATATCAATTGGAAAGTTCTCTCTTCACCTATCCCATCTTGCACTCCGCAAAACGCACACACACATATATAGGTTAGAGCAAAGTTAGGAGAGTCATAACACACAACAGCCCTAAGGAAATCGTGGGATAAGGACCATGCCCAAAGCCCCAAAAGTGCCATCAGTCTATTGGCACAGGGATTTGAACCAGCAACCTTCTGATTTGAAACAGCAACCTTAGTCCTAACTGAATAAGCCAGATAGTGATGGCCATGAAGTTACTTGCAGGGATGATGTTAACCAACTGGCATCATAGTGCCAGGAGAGCAACCTCTTTCTAAACATCGGCAAGACTAAGGAGATGATTGCGGACTTCTGCTCAAAGCAGATCAGCGTACTTGCTCCCCCTCTACATGTATGAGGCTGCAGTGGAGAGAGTCGGCTGCATCAAGGTCCTGGGGGTTAACATCTCTCAGGACCTGTCCTGGTAAAAACTAAGACAGCGCAGCCCAGCAGTACCCGTTCTTTCTTTGTGGGGTAGAGGCTTGGCATGTCCTCCCACATCCTGAGGAATTTCTACATGTGCACCATGGAGGCTATCCTGACTGGCTGTATCACTACATGATATGGAAACTGAACAGCCCGTGGTCAAAAAACCAGGAGAAGACAGCACAGAATATCGCTGGCTGCAATCCGTCTGACATCCAGGACATCTACACCAAACGACCAAAACAGTCGTGTTTATCTTCAAGGACCCGGCCATCCCAGCCACAAAGCGCCTTCAGTAGGACCCCCAGACAAACAGTATCAGAGAACCAGCTCATTAACAAACAGACTCTGTACCAGGCTATATCTCAGGCAGTAAAGCTGCTCGATAGCTGCGGAGGCTATTAGTATGGAAAATGTGTACATTTCTATTTATTACTCCTTTTCAGGGGTGGCACAGTGTTGCCATGGCAAACACTGTTGTCTCACACCTCTGGGACCAGGGTTCCGGTCTCTGCCATGGTGTTATGTGTGTGTAGATCACATGTTCTCCCAGTGTCATCGTTGGAGTTACTAAATTACCCTTAGGTGTGAGTGAATGATGTGTGAGTGTGCCCTACAGAGGACTGGCACCCCATCCTGGGTTGCATCCTGCCTTGCACCCGTCGACTCCAGACCCAAACCACCACCCCCCCCCCCACCCCACCCCAACCCAACCCAACCCAACCCTGAATAGGACAAGCATTTTCAGAAAATAGATGGATATTCTATTTCGCAATTTGATGTATTAGTTTGTCTATCATATATTACTCTTAACCGTACTTATTTCTTTACTACAGAGATAAATCAATTTTGATTTGGTTTCACTGTCCGACTCAGGGCCGCTTGGTGTGTTGAGCGAAATAGTTAAAATGTCCTTTTATTTCCCCGTCGAAAGGGGGCGCTGTCGTGTCGATTACACTTTAGTACGGAATCAGGTCATTCAGTCACTCTGTGCCGTGTAACCAAAATGTATGGGCAGAAGCTTGTAAGGAGCTGCCTCGCCGGCCTAAGAAATACCGCTTTTAAGTTCCCCGTCCAGCGAACGGCCAGTGCTACATGTGTCAGGTATGGATTCACATGTGCAGGTTCCCTACGTCGCACTGCATCTTACGTATAATACCGCCGGAGTTCAGTCCGAAAGTACTGGTCTTTAAACTTTGGTTATGCATTAAAATGCACCCGCTTTGTGATCTGCAAATATGAATCTGTATTGTACTGCTGTCTATCTATATTGGCCGTATTACCCCAAGCGAAAGCAGGACGCGGTGAGTGATCCGGCCGAGGTTGTTGTTATTGAAGGTACTTATAAAGAAAAGTAACTTGTCTGTAATACGTTTTCAACTGCCAACTAACCGCAGTTTTAAGACATTCACCTTAATGTGTATGATCGCCCCGTTTCGTATATGTGCTCCGTGTTTTTGACCTTCGACACAGCGCCAGGCTGTTTACCCGGATCAAATCCAGTGACGAAAGCGGAAACATTTCTGTTTCAAAGGAGATTTATTCAGTACTACTTGCACACTCACATTTCTAAAAGTTAATCTTTGTAATTAAATGCCGTGCTTATGTGTGCACTGGTGCCCGCCATTTTAAAAAAATCTCATGGTGCACGGTGATGGTGATGATGATGATGATACTATTATTATTATTTTATTTTCGATTAGATGGATCCGTAAACACTACATAAATCAGCTGAGACTGGTTTCTTTCTTTCTTTCTTTCTTTCTTTCTTAAAGAACAATTTGTATTACATGCTGAGACACGGACAGATCCAGTTACATACACAGGTCACTAAGTGGAAAGTCCAAACCCTGACTGCGCTCCCCCAACGCTTGGTAACGATCAGTACTTCACTATCTTGTACTTAAAACCGATCGTTAATCGATCGCAAATCCCTTCGTAACCAAAGTAATTCGTTTCGTCCATTTATACTCGTTATTATTTGTTACTCTTAATCTGAACTTTTGCCTGCTGTCTGGTCACGATCCTGTCAGATCGCCAAAACAAGACAAAAAAAACACTGACGGTTTTTATGGACAAGGTAATCATTCTGATATAATAAGAAGTAAATATTGCAATATAAAACTATAATGTTAGCTGTAAATTAGCGTAAAAGTGGTTCGTTGTTGTAGCACTTGTATGCAGTTGCAGTACATACGTAACATGGTTCACTATTCAGAAGTGACCTTGAAAATCAAATTCAATTAATAAAACTCGTTGAAAACACGGTGCAGCATCGCTATTCGACTTGGAATATTAAGGAGTAGAATTAAAATGGAATTCCACATAAATTCATATACAGACTGTAAGTGCAGCTTTAACAACATAGCTTAATATTTCAATATGAATCACACAGCATGTTAACAGAAACAGCCAGCATAACCCCCCCCCCCCCCGTCCCCCACGCGATCACGATTATTTACTTCAGCAAAAAGCACCCGCTGGCCATGTCCCCCTGTTCGAGCAACTACCTGTTATTCATAAATGCCATACCTGAAGTTGTCACCTATAGAATAAACCATTTAACTGACTTTTTGTGTACCACGGTGGGAGAGCATTTTAACCCTAACCACCTGACAATCCAGCGGCACTCATAAGAAAAACTACTGCAGACTGTTCACAAATGGAAACACGCATAGACAGTTAAATATGCAAAAAAATAATTCCACTCCAGCAGACCGTCAGTGATGTGCATGGCTTCATCAAGGCTGCTGTGTCCTGCGACTGTGCATGCATTGATCACATTTCTACTGCACTGTGCGCACAACTGCATACAATTTCCAGCAGGAACAAACATTGGCACAAACATTTGTTTTCATGCCATTATTTCTTATGGGGAAAGTTCGATCAGAACTCGAACTTTTTAGGATTCGAACCCGAGGTCTGAATGGATTAAGTTCGAGTTTTGAGGTACCATTGTGTTTTGACCCCCCCCTCAGTAAGCTGTTTTAAGGCTTCTTTCGACGAGTGTTACTTCCTCATCCTATTGCTACTTGCCATTGTGCTTTTTTTGCAAACTGGAAAATGTTTGCAATCATCGTCAGTCACACTGTATTGACCAAAGATTGCTGTCACCTAGCTGTGGTTGAATATTAAACCTTAAGTACTCTTCGTAGGCCTATCTGTAAAAGCAACACTGAGTAAGTCATGCATTTGTAAATTCCATGCGAGAGCTCTGTTCCCATGAGTAAATGCCTGTAATCATCGCAATTACTACAGAACACTTCATACTCATGCAAAAATTAGGTAAATGGTCATAATGTTTAAACGTGATTTTATACGACAAAATAAACGCACGTCTTCCACATCTTTTAAAGCATCAATGACCAGACAATCAATAAGGTTAATGTTTAGGACAACTATCCATACATGAACATATGAATAAAAAATGGAGTTTAGCCTCCTGACCCTAAACCTTGGCTACTGTTAAAACACCTAATCTGAGTTATCAGCTAATTAAGGCCTTAATGAGCTGGATTCAGAGTGTTAAGAAATCTTTATAAAATTCGACATCAACACTGATAGACTGGCAGCAGAAGCACTGTGACATCTAACGTTAAAGTGATTTGCTGTGACATCTAACGTTAAAGTGATTCGCTGTGACATCTAACGTTAAAGTGATTTGCTGTGACATCTAACGTTAAAGTGATTCGCTGTGACATCTAACGTTAAAGTGATTCGCTGTGACATCTAACGTTAAAGTGATTCGCTGTGACATCTAACGTTAAAGTGATTCGCTAATCTGCACATCGGATAAGCTAGTTAGATGAAATTCAAAGTTGTCAGTGTGTCTGATTTTGTTTCCCACATTTTGCAGATTACTGCCCCCACCCCCCCTTTTTGTACTAGTCATTCGCTTAAAAAGTTTAACATTTTTGGTATCAGGGCTGCTGTGGTTACTTAATGCTAGCATACTGAACTGCGCTCACCAACATCTCTCGGTTTGTCTGTCCCACGGGTGTGTTGTCTGCGTTATTTATGGGTGCATACAGTGCAGTACTTCTAAGGTTCTGATAAGAACTGTGAAAAGCAACTGTGGAACTGGTGGCGATGGGAAAAAACACGCTGGATACTGCTATTAATTCCAGTGATGGAATGTACGACTGCGTTCTAAAAATTGTCGTAAGACTTTTTTTTTTTTTTACATTTTTTCAGTATAATGTAAAAATCTGAAAAAGCATTTTGCTGAATGTACTATTTGCCTCACTTGTATCTTACTTTGGGTCAAATCATATTCTAAATATAGTATCTACGCGTAAATGTATCATGTCATTTTTTAAACTGAATTGCATGTATAGTGTATGTATATAATATAAACTTGAAACAATAATTAACGTATACCATGCTCACCAGTGCTTCTAATCGCCTTTACGTATCTAAGATATGTAATATTTCTTTCTTTCTCCTGGCTGAGAGGCTGTTCCCACCTTCTTTACCTCCCTCCCTAGGCTGCAGCACTCCCAGCCGGACTCCGGACTTGTCCGCTCCTATCGGCCAGAGACAAGCAGTGCCAAGACCCTGATGGACATTGGCACTCGCAGGATCTTCTCTGAGGATCATGACCTCTTCCGGCAGAATGTGCGTCGTTTCTTCCAAGAGGAAGTGGTACCTTACCACAACCAGTAGGTGCCCTGATGCCGGACAAAGTCAGTGGGTAGCTGGTTCTGGCCCATTGTATGAATCACTGTTTCTTACAGTGATTACCGGTAGACCACATATTTAGTAGCTTGTGCAGTTTTGAGGAAGCTTCAGGTATTATTGCGAATATCATGTGGAGCCATGTCTAAGGTGGAGTCAATATGCAATGTATTTTGAGTCAGGATGCATTTTATTTCTGGCAGTGTTTTGGGCAGCTGCAGAGGGCCTGTATGTATCGAGTGAGTAGCATGTGATGGTTTCTATTGACTGTATTCTTGCTCTTGCTCCCCATGTCTCAAGGTGGGAGAAGGCAGGCGAGGTGAGCCGGGAGCTGTGGGAGAAGGCCGGGCAGCAGGGCCTGCTAGGAGTGAACATCTCTGAAGAGCAGGGCGGTGTTGGAGGAGATTTGTTCTCCTCTGCTGTCGTTTGGGAAGAACAGTGAGTCAACAGGTCCTATACGTTTGTTAGCCAAAGACTTCCTTGAATATTTTCACCTTTATTAAACTAAATTG
Organism: Brienomyrus brachyistius; assembly: GCF_023856365.1. Lineage (NCBI taxonomy): Eukaryota > Metazoa > Chordata > Actinopteri > Osteoglossiformes > Mormyridae > Brienomyrus > Brienomyrus brachyistius. The sequence goes on from NC_064548.1 coordinate 22,966,280, forward strand.
TTCTTGTTGAGTTTTGCCCTAATAGTATCCATTTTTAATAGCCAGTCAGTGAATAAGTTGTTCGTAACCTTGTTTGAGATTTTTTTTAGAATCTCGCTAATGTGTCTGCATGTATGTGTATGAACACCCGTCTCCCAGGATGTACTGCAATTGCTCCGGCCCTGGCTTCTCCCTGCACTCAGACATCGTGATGCCTTACATCTGCTCCTACGGCTCCAAAGCCCAGGTCGAGCGCTTCGTCCCGCAGATGGCTGCTGGGAAGTGCATCGGCGCCATTGCCATGACGGAGCCCGGAGCTGGCAGGTAAGGCCAAGCGAGGCACTGTAAGGTGACATGAAGCATAGTTCTGCGTTCCATTTACCCCGGAGCACCCGAGTTAACCGCGTTTCAGTGCCACAAGTCGGAAAGTCCCTTAGCAATACCGGGGACCTGTTTCAAACAGCGCGATCTTGCTTAGCCAACTAACTTGTCAGATTTAAGGTACCCCAACTGAAATGACTTTTATCTTCGTTCGCTTACATTCAGCCCAGACTACCTTACATCCGACAAGTTATCCAGCTGAGCTCTTAATCATCCTTTGTAAAACAGACCCCAATTCTAGCCCAGTTAACTGTTAGCCGTTGTTAGCAAAATCAGTTGATAACACATTACGTGGTATTTTGCGGATACAAACAATATAGCAACACGTCCACAGATAGCGGTTGGACAGTGCTGTGTATACGACCGATTTAATGATACATTAATAAGATACAAGTGCCTATAAATGGTATAAAGCTACAGCTTTCGCTGTATTCTGAGGTCGGGGTTGCAGAGGATCCACCGACTTTACTAGTCGAGATTCCGACTTCAGAGGGTTTTCTAGTTCAAACTTCCGCCTACCGGGTTCGAATGGAGCACAGCATAAAACAGCACCTTCCTCTGCCTCCTCCCAGGCACTGAATTTGAGCAGACAGCTTTAATAGGCCAACTTATATCGTGTACACAGTGTTTCATGTGATTTTGACCTTGACATTTTGAGCCTTTTGCTTTGCAGCGATCTCCAAGGTGTCAGGACCTTTGCCAAGAAAGATGGCAGCGACTGGATCCTCAATGGAAACAAGGTGTGCTTTGGATGGATTGCAGTTTGGTGTCTTGTACAGATAACCGTACCAAATGGGAATACTTATCCAGTTGGAAAATGTTCAGGTCCCTCCCTCCCCACACTGCGGCAGGTGTTCATCACAAATGGCTGGTTGAGTGACCTGGTCATCGTGGTGGCTGTAACGAACCGGGAAGCGCCGACAGCAGCCCACGGGATCAGCCTCTTTCTGGTGGAGAATGGAATGAAGGGCTTCCACAAGGGTCGCAAGCTGGAGAAGATCGGGCTCAAGGCACAGGTGAGCGCAGACAGCTGAATTGCCACCACCTTCCTGTTCTTCAGAAATGTACGAGGAAGGATTCGCTTCTCACACGCCTCACATAGAGTCTCACACCCCATATGTCCCGGCACAACCTCCAGGCCCCCTGGTCATCAGAAATGGGTTCTCTGATGAAAAGGTGGCCGTGCATTCTGGGTCACAGCCCAGCCATCAGATCTGCACCCTCTGTTCATGTTTTTCAATCCCATCCTGATAACTAGAGAGTATAAATGGGTTTTAAGTCGTATTAACAGTCTGAGGTATCCCCCTCTGTCAATACTCATAATATCTGTCTGTGTTTGTCATGATTTTATCTTCTCTTTATACCCCTTTATTAGTTTTATTTATTTTATTTTTTCTTTCTGACTTTTCCTTTTGATGATCCTGTACAGCACTTTGGTCAAGCTTATGTTTTTAGATGCGCTTTAGAAAGAAATTTAACTTTGACTTTTGACTTTGGCTTGACCCCGAGCGGAGTCGTGACTTTCTCCGTGCCCCTAGGACACGGCTGAGCTGTTTTTCGAGGACATCCGCCTCCCACCAGAGGCTCTTCTGGGCCAGGTCAACAAGGGCTTCTACTACCTGATGAATGAACTTCCCCAGGTAAGACCGTCCATCTGGGCAGGTATCTTCTGGGAAACGAAAAAGGTGTTGATATTCTCCAATGAAGGTTCTCATTTTAATAGGATATCAGTAGGTGAGAGATCCCTTTACGCACTTAGCCAGTTAGGATTATTTTAGGGGTGTGAAGACTGAACGCTTCTCAGACTGGTAAAAATTTTATTTTACTCCCCATCAGGAACGCTTGCTAATCGCCGATATGGCCATCGCCAGCTGCGAGTTCATGTTTGAGGAGACCAGAAAATACGTGACTGAGAGGAAGGCTTTTGGCAAGACCATCTCTCACCTGCAGGTGGGCATCCGACGGCTGGTTCACGGACAGGTGCACCTTGTATTTTCCCGTGTGTTGGGTGGTAAGACCCTGCGTCTGTCGCCCCCCCCCCCCCCCCCCCCCGTGCAGACAGTGCAGCACAAGCTGGCTGAGCTGAAGACTGAGGTTTGCGTAGGGCGGGCCTTCCTGGACAGCTGTCTGCAACTGCATGCAGAGAAGAAACTGGATTCTTCCACCGCCTCCATGGCCAAGTACTGGTGAGCAGACAAAGGACTAACACACACACACACACACACACACACACACACCTCTGCCTATGGCTAACTGCAGTCACGTTAGTGCTCACTGACTCGTGCTCTTGGTTTAATCTCTTCATATGTCACTGAGAACCTTCTCTCCAAACAGGGCCACTGACCTCCAGAACAAAGTGGCTACACAGTGCCTGCAGCTTCATGGAGGGTGGGGCTATATGTGGGAATTCCCCATTGCCAAGTAAGTGACCACCCACTTACCATTCATAAGCCTCACGGGGGGTGGCGGGGGGATAACCTGATAGAAATACTACCCTTATGTTAATGACTGTGACTTACACCATGCCTACTCATTCCTGTTTCTATAAACCAAAAGTCTTGGTCCTCTACTGACCTGCTTTCTCCCTCAGGGCCTTCGTAGATTCTCGCGTCCAACCCATCTACGGTGGCACCAATGAGATCATGAAGGAGCTGATTGCCCGTACCATCGTCAGCAAGAACTGAGCCTGTGAGAAGCTGATTTGATCAGCTCGACACTCTGTGTGCCTTACAGTTACTCCTCTGATGTTGATAGACAACCAATTACTGCCTTTCTATTCTGGAAGATGTTTAATGATAATTGATGATGGAGGCCATCTACGTAACCTTGTAACTATGTGAAACTGTGCGGCAGAACATAACATTAAATATTTGAACTAAAATAGTGTCTGTATTGCGATGGGCTGGCCCCCCATCCTGGGTTGTTCCCTGCCTCATGCCCATTGCTTCCGGGATAGGTTCCAGACCCCCGCAACCCAGTAGGATAAGCGGTTTAGAAAATGGATGGATGGATAGTGTCTGTATGTAAAAGTAATTAATAATGGTTTACTGGTTTATTCCTGTTCCTATATTAGTGCTTAAAATCCACCTTTGCTACATCCAGTCATGGAATGTTAACTATTTTGGTTTGGTTTTTTTAAATGTAAAATTACGTAAGATATTTCTAAATGAAAGTAATTGTTGAATAAAACGTCTTTGTTTCGCATCTAACTGTATTTTATTTAAGGACAAGCAATTTTGTTACAACTTTATACATTTAAAGTTGGTGCCAAAATACCAATGCGCTATACTGTCGAAACACGGTTTCAACTGCGGGGATTTTACGAGAATATTAAGACATCCTACTGTTTGTCAGTCAGCTTGGTAATGTATCTAGTCATGCTACCTTGATTATATTTAGAATGACATTATCCGACCTGTTTATAAATCTATCAAGGAAACGTTAATGATATGCGTTAATGCCGTTATCCTTGTAACCTTATGAAAGACGCAAGAATTTTATGTTTTTGTTTGGTAGCAGTTTAACCAAGAACCTGATCAACACATGAAAGACCTGGCGTATGAAATGTGATCTTTGATAACGGACAGGATTGTAAACTGTGGATACTTTGTAGTTAAGGGGAGTAATTTAATCTATGGATTTCCAAAATATGGGATTTGCTGTATTTAAAAGGTGTAGATAAATGAAAAAATTTTAACGAGAACAACTTTTGTTGGTTGTTATTGGCAAAGTAGTGAGGTCTATGTACGGTGATATTTATTGCTTGTCGCCTGACGTTCTCTTTATAAACACTGGCGAGTAAAACATGTATAAACAATCTATCCTATTATGTGCTTTTAAACGACTCCACATTTAAAGAAGATAAAAGAAGTTAATAACTTATAAAGGTTTTAATGGGTATTCCAGCAAAAATAGAGCTAGACTGAAGAGATTGGGACTAAGAAGCGGGTCTCGGGGGAGAATTGGGGAAGCTTATGGGAGGGGGTGTGTGGCATGTGGGCCCGGTTGAAGAAATTTTGTCCCGAGTACGAGAATTATGGGCGACAGACCGTCTACGATGATCTAATTCAACTGGTTTTTAGTAGCGAGAATTGTGAGTGTGACACCCTTGACTGGGCAGTAGGAGGCGCTATATATGAGATTTCTCCACATGGGGACACTGGATGTGAATGCGTGCAGTGCCAACTGGGCTTGCTGGAGGCACTGTGTCTCCTTTTATTGTTCGAGGAGCAAAGTCGGCGTGAATCTGCCGCTCGTTTCACTATAACCCTGCGATCAGTCGCTCCGACATGGCGATCGTGGAGAAGCGGCGTTACGGAGCAGCCAGCATCTGAGTTCCCCTTAAAAATCCAGAGGCGATCGCTATTTTGGGAAGAAGGGAATTATTGTACCTTAATCCTTCGGTTGTTTACACGTGGAAGGTCTTAAAAAAAGGTGAGTGCAATTGTGCAACGTAATTTGGTCCATACAGATCCATGTGTTGCAAGCTAACTTGTTTGAAGGGTAGATTAGTGTTACGTCTCCTGTTTCTACCTAGGATTTTGTTTTATCTGCCACCTTGCCTGTTATCGATGCGTGCATTTCACGGCCATAGTTTGTGAAGTTTACACGATTTGCACGTCTTGTTGGAGAATCTGTTGTGCGCGCAAAACGTTTTGTTTCTGGGCACTAAGATGATGTTTTGCTTTTTCTGATTTATCTAATAATATATCGAGTTCTGAAGCACCGATTGCAGAATAAGACCAAGTAAACACGACGAGTGGCTAGTCTGATTTTTTTTCCGTATCTCAAGGACGGGTGATAACCCAAATGCGCTTATGTGGGCTATTGTGGTTGGCTGTATCATACCCCTTGTTGTCGGAGTAAACGCATACAAGGGGAGATCGGTGGTGGTGGACCGCCTGGAGTCTTGTTTCCGAGTGATGTGATTATTTTACAGAAAATAATCCGTTTGAATCGCCCATTTATTGGGGTGATCAGTTCACGGTGAACACATCCCGCCCCACGTCATTCAGGTTAGCTGATACTGTCGGGCAGTATATAGAACGAGTAATATACCGGGATCATATTATTTATTATATTATTGTAAACCAGGGAACATGAATTTTCATTTCTCCTTTTTCATAAACACGACGTGCTTGAAATCAAAGACATCCGTAGCTCTACGTGCCTCGTTATTCCCCCGATAGTCCGTTTTATTTATGTGATAACTCATATTCACAATGTAGTGTCTATACAGCCAATATACACTATTGCATCAACCTAAAAGATCACTTTGATAATATACACTCTGGGAAACCGGTGCTTATAATTATGAGTATGTGGAGGCTTCCCACATTTCCATAATAAATGAATAACTGCTGTGGAGTGTCTGTCAGTATGCTTACGGTATATCTCAAATGCAGCTGTGAGGCCCATTTTAAAGCTTTTTATTCGGAGGAACGTCTCCGTTACAGAGCACACGGCTAGTTGGAAGGGAGAGGTCTTTGCTCCCTTTTCTCCTTCATCCCAAACAAATGCGTTAAAAATTGCGTGTAATTCTTAATGGGAAGTGTTTTTTTTTGGTTTCGTTTTAGCTATGTAATACCGTGGGAATTATGTTGTGTACACGTATGAACATTGGATAGTATTTGCAAATGCTTTTGAAATCAAAATGTGACAATGTTCATGTTCCTGATTTCGCTCGTACTGCTTTCGCCCGTAAAATCGGTAATATACAGGGGATTAGACCCCATGACTTACTGTAGAGTGGTTCAGCCTGAGGTAGTTATTATGCTTTTTAGCAATTTGTTGTAGATTGTCAGTATCTCTCAACATTTTGCCTCTTAATCAGGTCAGACCAAAGTGCAGTAGGGACTGGCGTTAACAGCTCGCTCTGATATTGGGGTTATAGTGAAGCTTTTGTTTATACGAATTAGGTTGATAAAAGTAACACAGAATCCTGCTTAAAAATCACATGATTTCATCTCCTTCCTTCACATTGTACTGTTTTTTTTTTTTTAAATGGTTGCAGTTGGCCTCATTTTTCATCCTCTCTGCGCTTACGCATATTTTCATGAATGGTTGCTGTGTACATTTGCAAATAAGACCACCGGATTGGAATGAGCTCCTTCGTAAGCCTACAGGTCTGCATGTTCCTACACTCCTGAACTGTCACTTGAAGCAAGTCAGGCTTTACCAGAGCAAAACATCAGCAACTTTAGCTAAGTCTAAGAAAAAGATGAGAAGCCCGTCATTTACTGAATGCCTGATTAAACCAGTGAAATAAAAGCATTAAAGTAGCACCGTCAGATCAGCTTTTACGGCAATAAAACCCTTTTTAATATTCACATCTTTTGAGAAATAGTGTGTGGTGTGCACATACATATATAATCGTTTGATTATGTCTGGCAGCTGAGGCTTCTGGGACAGGTTCACTGTGATGCAAGACACTGAATCAAAAAGCACAGCTGAGGTTTAGTTGTTATTTAAACTGCGACTTGACTCCGCTTAGATCTAAGCTTAATGCTTTCCCCCTGAAAAAACATTGGGTTTCAGCACTAAAAATAGAAGTTTGCATTTGGGGGGGGCGGGGAGTAGATCTCTTGTGGCCGTGAGACATTTTTGAGGAGAGACAGAATAAGTTTGAGATCCTTTGGAAGGCGTTCCCTTTGAGATGTTTGGTCTGTGCTGATGAAGTTGACAGGTGTTGCAACAGGTCCCAACACGTGACGCTCTTCTGGAGGAGGTGGTCTTGGGGTGGACTGTTAACGTGGAACTGGCTGTAATGCAGGCCAGCTGTGTGTATTCCACACACAAGCACGGGCTTGCACTGCCGCTAAACGCCCCGTCCAAACTCACCAGCCTCCCTGACGGGGGCAGTCCTGTGGGCATTTCTGCTCTGAATCCGAAGGTGTCCTTCACGCAAGGCTTCACGTGGCCCCATGTCGGACAGGAAACAATGGAGGCGTCGCATTGTTCCGCGTCCGCCCCTGAAACAAAAGCCGGGTTAGTACAAGAGAACACGCTGTCGCTCTCTAACGAGCACTGGCCCTTTCCTAAGCTGCGGATGCGCACAGGCTGTCCGATCCCCGAGCTTTGTGGCAGAAGATGAGCACATTCAGCCCAAAATAATCTCCTCCTGTGGATCCGGCACTTTCCGCATCCTCCGGAGCCCCGGCAATGCTTTGTGTGAAGCGATCTGGAACCTTGGCGTCTGTATGAGGTGGCCAAGCAAGCGTAGGGGTCCCATCGGAGCGTCAAGAAAAGCTGAGGAGCAGTAGGTGGGGACATAGACCCATGAGGGAAATTTAAGTCACATTTGAATGATTTCTTTTTTATTATTTAACAGACATATGAAAGACGAAACAATTTAGATACAGCAGCAGTTGTTGATAGTTCGGGCAATATGCAGACACTGATCTGCAAGGCTGTGAATGTATGTTGGCGAAAGGATGATTCACTACAGCTCACTTTTTGTTATGTCGCAAGTTAATAAGTACATGTTGCAAAAAATATGTATTGGTTCAGTGTAGCACTGCAAGGGTCGTGTAGTTGTGGGGTTCATCTGTACCTATGCTGACTTAATCTTGACCTTCACGCTATGGGTTTCTCTTGACATCTCGTTGCGTGAAGGCCAAACTCGTCACCATAAACACAGCTGTGTCGTCCATTTACAGTCAGGCGAACCGCTAGTTAGCGCCAAGAATTTTAACGGGGGCGAACATTTCAAAAATTCCCACGAAGGCAAACTATCAGGCTTCTGTTGAAAAATACTGCCCTCAGGGACAAGACACATTTTATAGCTGGTCTATAAACAGTGGCCTGATGAGTATCTACAAGATTCAGGTAGTCTAGCTTCTATGCTAACCAATAACTATGCCTCCAGGCTCTTTTTAGAAGATATCTGATGGTTTAAGTCCTGAACACATGCCAGAAAGCAGCAGAAGTCCAGCAAAGTGGCATTTTGTGCCATTTCTGCATTATATTTATGGGCCAGTAGGTGGCATGATGGTTAGGGACTTAATCTCAAATCTCAGTTTCTGGGTGTAAGTCCTTCAACCAACGAGTTGCAGTGTCCAGCGGTGGGGTGCACAACCTGAACTGTTCCACTGAAAAATATATGCACCGTTGGTTAATAGTCTTAAAGACCTCTAATCAGAAGCAGTGAAATCGCATAGGGAGGGTCGGCCCTGGTCCCCTCCAGAACCTGTTCTGCCTATTCATTTACCAAGATCATTGTGTCAAAATCTCGCTAAGGTGAGAAGAATAGCCCTTTCATTTTGGGGGATGTTGCTGGAGGGGGATGGGGTCAGGCTGCGCCGTTGCCAGGCTGGGGTCTCTCTGAGTTTATCTGATGGTGAAGCACAGGCTAAATCTAGCATCTGGATTTTGATGTCACTCTCCTCTGTAGATAACAGGCAGGCAGGAAAGGGAAGCGACAATCATAACAAATGCAGAAATTTACCATTTTATAAATCCGTGGGTGCGCTGGGACTTCTGCTTTTTTCTTTATTACGGAGTGGTGCTTCCTCTTTGGAATTGTATGTGGGAAGTTTCTTTGTATAAATTCAGAGATTACACACTCCAGCTTTTTCAGCTTTCGTTTCAAACCCACACCAGACTGGGCCTCCCTCAGTCTCCGTTTCTGCGGTCCGGCCTTCATGCAGGTCTAAAAGCTTAATCTGGAGGGCATTCGCCAAGGTTCTGATTTGAATATTGTGCCCTTACGCCAATGCGGTCGCTTGTCCCGTTAAACATACAAGGAAGGTTTTTTGACGGGCTGACCTGCAGACAGTGAATGAATGTGTTTTTCCTTTTGACGCTCCCTCAGCCCAGCAGGAGGGATGGCCTCGGTCACCTGGAGGTCACCAGTTCATCTGTGTCATGTGACTGATCTGTTTCTGAGTCCGCTGAGTGAAATAACTGGGTCCTGTTCCATCTGCCCCGCCCTAGAGTGACCCCTACTGCTGGCTGTATCCTCCTACAAGGCTTTTTGCATCACTGCACAAAGCCTGCAGTGTGTCAAGTGAAAACTGGGGTGACTGACTTCACAAGTATAAGGAGAGCGTGCTGGTGGTCTTTGTCCCCCCCCCCCCCAAACTGACGCTGAGGTCATGTGTTAGGGAATGCCTTTAAGCTACAGTCCTGATTTTTAAATTAAACAGAGCCGGTTCACTCTGTATTTTGAGAATTCCCCTTGTCTTTGAAGTAGTCTAATGTTGCACAATTTCTCCCATGTCTCGCTGGATGCCGTGAAATGCTGTACTGGTGGGCTGAGACTGTTCCAATTAGGCGTCATTTTGAAAAATTTGGGGAAACTTTGCTTAACAGCATGGTTCTTGTGGCACCAAATATATATACACACGTTTTTTTGTTTATCACAATAAGCGATGTTAGCTTCTCTCATCCTGCTTTGGGTTTCTGTGCTGATTGAGGTCTCTGCTTAGTGTATGTGGCAAATCAGCAGGGGAGCTTGTTGTAATTTTCTCTGCGCTGTTACCTAGTGGTAAACTAATTCTGTACTTTCATTTAAAAAGGTTGCTGGCTTTTTTTTTAAACATCTTTAAGTAAAACAGGGTTTTTTTTTCCAGTGTGTGTATAATTTGTCATTGTTAGTGTGTGAGACTGGCATCTTAATATGTGTGAAATGATACTCGAATGAAATGTGTCATGATTTCAGCGGTTCTGGAATGAACTAGTGGTTTTAAGAACTGAATTTGCTCAGTTCTTTCCCCGTCGCTGCCTTTGCTCTGCTGTAGAAACTCGCTCCTCCATACAGTGTAGCTGGCCAGTTCCTAGGGAGACCATCACACATACAGACAGAGTGTCATGTACCTTCGTCTCCTCTGGTGCCCTCGGGGGACAGGAGCACTGAGAACGTCGGGGGGTTGGAAGTCAGCGGCATGTCATTGGAAAAGAAGCTTTGAGGCTGTTGGGCATAACTGGAGGTCATTCATCTACATTCATCTGCTTTTCAAGCCTGTGCTCGTTTCACCCTGGTGCCGGAAGGGATGTGAAGGACAGGCCTGAACCAGCATGGGGTCCTGAGATCAAAGGCAGGGTTGACCCCCGCTGGGTTTTGACACTCTTCGCTCTACGGTCCCAAATCCATCTTTGTAGTCTTGACCTTGTGTACTGGTTGCCTTCTCACATAGAGGGCTCTTTGAAAGACCTTTCTGCTGCTTTGGTTATTCTTCAGTATAGAGGGCAGCTGTCTGTTACAGACAGTCGCAGGTTCTACTCCAGCTCTCAATCTCGAAATCTCTCTTGGTTCCAGCTGGGGAAAGGATATTGGACACTGCCAAGAAAAGAAAGTCTCCGCCTCTTGCTATTTGTCCTTTATTGTTAGCACACCTCAACCTTTCTGCCCTCTCTTTGTTGATGAGAACTTAAAATATTTACACATGAACAGGATGGAGAGCATTAGGAAAACCGGTGGTTCTTATGTATGGATAGATATACTTATTTTTTTATTATCTTTTTTTTTTTAAACACCGGTTTCTCCTGCGTTACCATGGATTCAGAAAGACTCAAGTAAGGCAGGTCGACCGTATGTTTCGCTATTGAAAATACACTGGTCATTATGTATATCACGGTCTTTCCAATATGGCTATCGCTCTCACCAGATGCTGAGTTTTAATGAAATTCCAGCCAGGAGAACCCGCCGCCTGTTCCCGCCCTTTAATTCTGGTGATGGATTGCGGTCCCGTCCCATATCCCATCACGGTGCCTCCCACTTTTGTCAGATTTGGTCCCTTGAGATCAAGATCCGTAAATTTCCATGGTAACCTGCTCGTCTATGTGCTAAACCGGTTGATGATACTAGCACTGCAAACTCGGGTGAGCGATCCGTCTTTGAATAGCTGTCATATATCAGTCGTCGGTAACAAATAAAGACCAAGTAGGAGCTGGCAGTGGGATGTGGTGTGTGTGCGTGTGACCTTACCCTCTGCTGCCTTCCGTCCTCTAGGCAGGAGCGAGTCTGACGTGGAACCATGGTGGAGCCAGAGCAGAAGCCTACAGCGGGCCAGCGCCTCGGTGCTCCAGAGACCCTTGGGATCAGTACCCTGGAGCCTGGGCACAAGCCGCTTACCATGCCTCCAGGACGTCAGATCTCCATCAGGGTCCACATGCTGGACGACACTGAGGAGGTGTTTGATGTTCCGGTGAGTCCGGTGGCCGTGATCTCACTTTAGCATCTTAATGCTCTGCCCTGCAAGCCCAGATTTAAGGAGCTTTGGGCAGAGTGTTGGTTGATTTGGTAACTTAATCACGATGAAATTATGAAATGCTGTAGTGCTCAGGTTATTGTGTGTCTGTCAGAATGCAAATACCATGGCTTAGAGTTTTACCGTCGGCTCCTCTGGAGCAGGTTTTGGTAGTTTGCTCTCTAGCAGTACAGTTTTTAACACGAATGAGCCACATGTCATTTTGGATGGGGATAATTTTGGCGGTTTTCCGTTGCAAAGAATCTGATCCGTATCTGAACCACACCTGAGTCGTAACCATGCTGACCATGACCATGCATGCTACCAGTGCCCAAAGCAAGACCGAAACCCAACTGGTTGGTCAAAATGCATGGAGATACCGATGTTCTGCGCATGGGTAATCTGAAGGAAAAAGCGTATATTCTATATATGATTCATATATAGATTCTATATACGTTTTGATAACTCAAAACATGAAAATTTTCAAACTCCCACTTGGAGCGGAGAAAGCTGGGTGTCTGGCTCGATTACCCATCTTACAAGGAGGGTTAGCGTGTCCTAGATCAAGGAACGTCCAGAAGTGACCCACCCGCTTCTTCACTTGGTCCTAAGGCTTGCTACATATTTAAATTCCATTTAAGTTTAGTTTAATTGACACTTGACACCACTGACGACTGTCCAAAACTATCCAGAGCTCGTTGAGTGTAGATCATTACAGCAGGGTGAAATTCAGTAACTGCCTTAAGGGTAATTCAGAAGAAATGAGCCTGGAATGTCCTCGTAGCAGCTCTGCCAACTGCCCCAAACGTTTTCAGAAGCAAGATTTAAATCCCTGCCTCCATTCAGAGAACTGGATGCTCATTAGCGCCGGAGGCCGTTAATCGTCAGCCTGGAACCTGGCCCACTTGGTTCTCCTAATGAAATATACTTTCCGACAGGATTGTGTGTAGGTGCATTTGTGTGAACATGGTTACCATGACATCAGCGATGCTGGCCAGAGGATCGTGGGATTGCGCCGTGTAAGGTGGAGATGTACCGCAAGATATTTTTATTATGACTAACTTCCTTATGTGTTACGATTAATAAACATGCTAACAAACTCGCTACACTGGCAGCTCTCCCTTATGTGTTTAAACATTAAATTTGAATGCTGGTTGTGTTCATCCTACAGGCGAAGCGAAATGAAAACTGCCCATTAAGGCTATTAAGCTTTTTCGATTAACTTACCTCGCTGGAGGCCTGCTCTGCCGTGAGATGTCCCAGTTAATCACATTAACCACGCACTGGCAGTTCTGTTCCTGTTTGTAACACCGTAGTGCCTGTGCAGTCCTCTGCTTTCCCACCTTTTTTCTTTTTGTCATCTAAACGGAGCCAAACATTTTCTGGATAGTGTTAGCTAAATTACTTGAGTAAGGGAACGTGAATTTGCGCTCCAGCAAACAGGAAGTAAATGGGGAACACAGGCCGCCACAGAAGGATGCAATGTTGTGACCTCAAATGACCTAAAGCTCTGATTGCGTGATACATAATTGCAGAAATATAAGTATGGATGGTGCGTCAACAATGAATATTAATGGCCATGTGACCAGGACACCAAAAGCATCTGTTCCCCTAATGGTTATTTTTTTGTGCAGCGTGACCAATATGCTTGCATAATGTATGATCGCTTGCATCTGCTTGTTAGGGATGTACAGGTGCCAACTCCACAAACACAGGAAAAAAGTGGGGATTCGAACCCACGTCCCTGTGAGAGTGAGACAACTGCAGTAACCAGCCGGGGCCAGTGTTCTGCCTCTGATCTCTGGTATTTTGTGTGATTTTTCACGGCAAACATAATTTATGGGAAGTTGTTGTCCGAGTGCTTTTCCCACCGAGGTCATATGGCCCTTTGAAGGCCACTGAGAATTTAGCTTTTTGGCATTAAGGTGTAGATATGGCTGGTTTGGTCTGGCGGTCGCTGGTGTCTAGCTGTAACCCTGATTCACTTCCGAGGATTTAAGGAATTTTCTCATAATGACGTGTCTCCTATCAGCTGTCTGGGAGCATTAGAATCATAGCAGAGGGGGGCGAGCCTCATAGGTTGTCGTCTTTTGACGACTATAAAACAAGAATGATAAAGTTTGGGATAAAATGTTTGATTAAAAAAATAATCGGACGATATTCAGGACAGATAATCCAGCTCAAAGCTTGGCTCACAGAGACAGGCTGGGGGAGGAATTTTCCATCTACTGTGTGCCGTGTTTCTCGATGCCCACTGACTCATGCCAGTCTGTGTTTGTAATTCCAGTCTGCTATGATACCGTGATGAAAAGGGTCTAAACACAGTTGTCCATCTGGCAAGAATTGGAGGTGGAGGGTTGGGGGCTGCTGGTGTTTTTTATTTATTTATTTATTATTATTTTTTTAAAAAAGCTTTTGGAAAAGTAAAGAAGAAACCCTGCATCTGTAAGCGAAACATTTTTAGTGTCCGGCGGTTCTTATTTCACGGTGATAAAACACAAGGAGTGAACATCCATGGAACATCTGAAGTATCCCCAAGAGTAGCTGAAACCGAAGATCATTTGTGGCATGAAGGTTTTTGGGATCCTCTTCTTCCTCAGTAACCAAACAGCCTTGTGGAATTAGCCTCCTCTTCCACCAAACATGCCCCCCCCCCCCCCCCCCCCAAACCTGAGTGATGATCAGGATATTTTGTGAAGGAGGGAGTAGGAGAAGCGTGGACATCATTAAAAAGGTTTTGTAGCTGCTGCTGAGGACATGTTTGAAGTGCTTGTGTACTTCAGCTGGCAGAAGCTAAGCTGCAGAAACCATGAGGTGGTCCTGGAAGAAATGATCACTTTGCTCCTTCGTGAAAACAATGTTTTAGGGCAGTTTTGTCTTTCTTGGCGTGGAGATCTCTGTTGATTGCAGTTATTAATGTTTTGTTCGGGACTAAATGAAGATGAAAAATCTATCCCAGTGATGTTTCTGCCAGAATGACAAGGCGCTCTCTCTCATAAAGCAAGAGCAAATCACAAAGGTTTTTCCCCTGGTTGCTGTTTTAAAGGCGCTCCTGTAGGAAAACGTTAATTAAACACAACACATGAGATCAATGGCTGTTTTTGCAGTTTCACAATCCGTCTCGGGTCTCTAAAATCCACGGAAATTTAAATGCGAAACTCCCCGTGTGAATGACTAACATGAGCCAGCTTGAAGATTAAAGCCACTGCTTATTTCGATCAGTCTCCGGCGAATGTTCGGAGTGGCAGTCAGGCTTGGCGCTGAAGATATGAAACAGGGATCATTTCATAAAAAAGGCTATAAAAGTGCCATGACAATCTTATTCTTTCTGTGTGAATACTGTAGGCAAGGGCTTGTGTTTTAAGTCTGTAAAACTGAACTATTGTCTCAACATGTAAACATTAGTCTTAGATAAGATAGCAGACTCTAGTCCCAGAGGATCAGATAACCTGTGAGCACAACCCCCCCCATCTGTTTGCATGTAAACTCCATTCGAATGACGCATCTGCAGGAGAGCGTGGGGATCGTCTTGTGTACTCGTGTTGCGTTTCGGTGTTTTCGGCTGCTTAACAGTGTGCCGTTCACCGCGGCTAATATCTGACGGAGGTTAGCAGGGACGTTTGATCCCGCGTTTGCGCTTTGAAGCTTGACATGCGATATGGGGGATCCAGACAGACTCGATCGTGGAAGTCACTCTTCGTTTCCAAGCAGAACACAGTGAATCACATCCATTCATATGCCCTGCTCTTGACAGGAAATTCCACATGTAATGGCTCCGTAGATAAGTCCAAAACATGACCCCTCCTTGTAGCACACAATTCCTTGTGTGAAATACTGTTTTGAGTACGGTTCTGATTTTGCCCACGTTTACATTCATTTGGAAAGCCAGTTCTGATTAGAAATAAAAACATGTGTTTGTATAGTTTGATTTTCATTGGTCTTATTTTTGGAACAAAAAAACGTTTTTCACAAATGTATCCACACAGTGGGTTTACTTACACTACAGCCCAAATTGTATTGGCTGTTTCTCACAATGCCTGAGTTTTCTTTTTTTTTTTTGACTGATTCAGAGACCAGTTTGCAGTTGATATGAACTCAGAAGAATGAGTGGGAGGAACCAGATGAAGACACCAACTGCTTTTTATTTATTTGTCTTCCCTGTCTCTCGTTCGCTTGGTCTTTGGGATCGTCTGCTTGGATGGAAAGACACCAAGAAATGGCTACAAACAAAAGCTGGTGGATTTCACTAGTTTCCAGAAATACTATTTTTTAGTGAGTGTTGGCTTGCTTGCTAGCTGCTTTTGGCCCGTGTGGGAACGCCCCGGTCTGGCGTGCGAGGAGAGCGGGCCGTGGACGGGGAAGATTGCAGTTTCTCTTGGAATACCGAGGGGGGGGTGGGAAACCTGTAGCCCACATAAACGGCGTGCGGAGGGCCTAATCCATGGTGACCTGGACTTTGGTCTCAGGCCAGATTCTGGAGGCTTTGCTCTCCTGTTTGGGGACGAGGCCCACAGGGAGTCGGGGGGTGGGGGGTAACCTCTCAATTCTCTCTTCTATTTTGCCCCCAACCTCTGGAAGAACTCTAATCCATATGTGAAATGAGTGGCTTTGTTGAACTCGGGTGCTTTAAAAAAAAATTTCTGTATGACCTGTATGCATATATGGTGTTTAACATGTTTGCTGGGATTTAACTACCATGTTGGGGGGAGGTCGTCTGTGAGCCGGCTGTTAACCCCTGACCGGCGGGACTCCCTTATTTCCTAAGGCCTCTGTAATTACAGGAATGCTTGTTGCCGTTTTCGGCTGCTGTAATTGCTGCTGGAAATGTAAAGTATGTAAGTGTGGGTTCATATATTGTGCTGGGGGGGGGGTGCAGATGCTTGATGGTGGTGTCAGAGACCCATCTCTGGGTGTGTGGGGGTTATGTGTATGTTAAATTGTGAGGACACATTTTATTAAAAATATGTGACTGCAGTCAAAATACTAAAAAGGCTCTTGTATTCTGTTTGGTTCCTTATGGTTAAGGTTAGGACTGGGTTGGGATTAAGGTTGTCATTGTTGGGATTAGCACTTCTCCTATGGAAATGAATGGAGACTCTCCAAAGATACCCAGTGTGTGTGTGTGTGTGTGTGTGTGTGTGTGTGTGTGTGTGTGTGTGTGTGTGAGCGAGTATACCTATCCTTATGGGGACACAGTGTCGCCATAACATGATAAATATCCATTTTTTCCCTTCTGGGGACCGGTTTCCTGGTCCCCATAAGGGAAAACTCTGTTTTATAAAAATCAGTGACTGCTATGAAAAAACTAAACTTATTACTTATGGTTATGGTTAGGGCAGGGTGGGGGTTACGGTTGTCATAGTTAGCATTAGCATTTTTCCCATAGAGGTGAGTGAGCGGGCCCCATAAGGATAGGTATACCCTACATGTGTGTGCGTGTGTGTGTGTGTGCGTGTGTGTGTGTTTTCTAAGGAGGAACGCCATGCGGGTTCCAAAGGCCATCGCCCCCCCCCCCCCCCCAGCCCAGTATACAGCAAGCATTCAGGCAGTTCGCCCGTGCGATTTCACGCTCTTCCTGGATCTTAACTACCGTAGATTTCATCTTGCTTCGCTGTACGCCTCTGAGGATAAGGGATCCCCACTGTGCCCCTGTCAGCCATTACCTTGGCCGTTCGTTACTTAAACTCCTGCTTGCCGCTGCGACGAAGCAAAGGCCTCTTATCTCACCGACAGATCTGTCCGTTTGTGCCGGACGCATCTCATTCCCTGTTAAGATCTTGTTGTTTTTTAAGTCAATACCTGAAATGCGACCAACAAATGTAAAAAAAAAATGCCCTTTTTTGCACACATGCTTACGCCTATTGGCTGTGTTTTGCAGACAGACGCATTTGCTGGCGTATTTTTTAATAATCTACATGAAAGTATACAATCAGCCTTTCTCTGAGGACTTTGTATCCATGAGCTAGTGCAAACAGATCTGTTTCCCTGTAATATATGAGCAAATACCTTCTCTGGCTGGAACTGGTGCTTAACTCGCTGAACATGAAAACGCCTTCCCTCGTGGTCAGTAGTTAGTGCTTCATAAAAAGGCTCGGTGATAAAAGCAGGTTTATTTCATTTCTCGGCGTTGCTCTGTGTGCAGTGGTTAAATATTTCATACTCGGCTCTGGATAGTGAAGCTATTTAATTTCAGCTGACACTGATTCATGTCAGTTTCATGCAAGGTTCCATGTAACCATCAGGTGCTATCATGGCCGACACTTTGATTCCCAAGAAAGAATCTGATTCCTTTAAAAGGTTTATCCTGGCTGTTTATCCTGAGATCCGGAAAATCCCAGAAATGAGTGCCGAAGATCTCCCTGTTATCACCAATTAGCGCAGAGGTGCTTTTCTGCCAAAGTCTTCTGTCTCTCATGTGTGTTATTCTGTCCTCATGGGGTTTCTGCTGAATACAACCGAGTTTTTTGGCATTTTCATAGCTTTGAGGGTCTTTAAGAAGAGAAGTGCACTTGGAAGCTGAAACTGCTCTCCGTAGAAAGGTGTTTGTCATGGCATTTTACGGCATGTTTCAAGAAGCGGCTGAATTGCCTGCCGTGCAGAGTGATGGGTTTGATAAAATCCTCAATATCACCCTGCATAGGAACCGTAAAGGATGCACTCCATGTCTTTGCTGCGATTTCCATGTGCAGTTTCCATCCACAGTGAATGTTGTTAGCCTTTTATATTCAAACTCAGCTTTTGCGGCAGGACTGAGGCCATGCCCTGCTGTTGCCAAGACACATTTAAATATACCAGTGTTGACAAGCCTAGTCCTTGGGGACTATAGACAGTCCATGTTTTTGCTGCCTCCCAGCTCCCGGTAGGGAGCAAAATTGTGGACAGACTGGCAGAGAGCTCAGAAGGAGCAAAAACATGGACTGTCTTGTGGATCCCTGAGGACCGGATTGTGAAACACTGCAACGAACGAAAGGCGAATGACGAAAATGAGGAGCTAAACTGCATCATCACATTTGTCCTCGATTTAAATGAGTTCTGTTTAGTTTTGGCTAACGCTCTCCCTCCGAACAGATCGCCTTGTGCTTTCCTGCCGTAACCTGTCCCCATCTCGGGGGTGATCTAGGGGGAGATTACGGATTTGTTCGGCAGAAGATTCCTGGCGCTGCATACCTTGTCTCCCGATGAGGAAAGCCCCCCACCATCCTCGGAATAGTCACGGCCCGGGATTGGGCCTGCTTTTGGCTCCAGAGTGACTGTCTAATTAGCTGAAGATAAGAGGGGTTGGTAGATTGAGTAATATAATGTACTGGCTGGAGGCGTGGGAGGTAAACGAATGGAGGCAAAGGACAGAACACGTTTGTTTTGACAGAAAACAGAATGTTTCAGGATCCCAGGGGGGGGGGTCGTTTGTTTAACCATGTTAACAAAATAAACTGCCTCACAATGCCGCAACAGTGCATTTTACTATTTAAAGCACGTTTACTGCAGTAGTCCAAATTAAACATCCTCGCTATTTTTAAATAAACCCTCACCTTCCCTCACCATGTGTGCTATCAGCTTCAGTCGGTGGGGCTATCAGAGCCGGTGTTAGACGAGATGTTGTGCAGGTACACATTTCTTAATTCCTTGCGCTGAATGTGTGTTTGTTTGCTAAATGGCTTTTTGAGTTCGATGTTGAACAGGCGATTTAGTGTTGGCCACCCTGCCTTGCCAATCCTCCTGAGTGCAGTGCTGCAGAACACCCCCCCCCCCTGTATTCGGTCACCTCTGTGCTCACTGTACCTGTGACAGCTCTGGGCCTCACCAAGCTTCTCGAATCGGCCGGCAGGGTGGCTGGTGAGTGATGTTTATGTTCCATGGCGATCCCTAGTAGACCAGCACCCTTTCTGTCCCTCCTAAGCGGATCCCCATCCATTTGTAAAGATATCTGGAACATCTCCTGCCGCTGGTCTGCACCGAGATGTGCGCGTGTGTGTGTATGTATGTACGTATGTATATATAATGCTCTCTTATTCCCTAATGGGAATATGTTTGGATCTGTGGAACCGCTGGCTCCACTCTCTGCCATTAGAGCATGTGGCGGGGGAGGTGTGAGCAGGATCATGAGGTGAGGGGGGGTTTCACTAATTTGTCCTTGGTTACGGCTCGCCGGGAGCCGCATTGTCCAGCCCCACCCCCACGCTCCTTTCGCCCCACCCAGAATCCATCCCAGCGTCCAATCGCAGCCTCCCTGGCAAGTGGCATGTTCTGATGGGGACGAGGCTCCGGTCTCATGCAAAAACTCCCACTCGTTTCAGCACCTATGCCTGCTTTTTCTGGGTGTTGGTCTCCTAGCAACCACGCTCCAAAGCTCGTCCCCGGCACGCACGCGTGGATGGACAGCGCGATTAAGCTCTCGCTGGATGTGCTCCTTCATTGAAATCGGCCAGGCTTTTTGGATTTACATATGGTTAGATTTTCTACTTATTAATGAGGCATTTTTACTGCATAACTCAAGGAGTCAACATTTGATGTTTAGAGCCTCACGGTTGGGTCCTGTTATGAGGAGATAACGGTTTACTGCTGTCTCAGCGATTATTGGCGAACCCTACTGACATCATCTGCATCTCAAATGTACATGCTGTTTGGTGTTTGGATAGCTCTCACTTAAAGACAGTTTAAACTGCGGTTCCCAACTCGCCATTGTAGATGCAATTACCTTTCTGGATGATTAGACCTGTATTTAATTGTTGCATTCATTATGTAGTCATTTTAGCCCCTCTGCTCCTGTTAGTGCTCCTTTTAAACCCCTCTGGTGGCAGCAGGCACCTGGACCCTCTGATGTATCTGTGCCAGATTAGGTTCTCTGGAGCACATGCCAGATGGCGAACCTAAGTGGTGCCTGAGTTTCTGTTGTTCATCCAGGTTCTCTGGTCGTCACATTGACTGGAGTGCCTACAGGCTGTATTTTAGGCTGCAGAGGTGGTCTGTGTGGACCCTCTTGGGGACTCTGGGGATGGATTAGAGGGGGGGCCTGGGGGAGGGGCGGAGCTGGCTCCCCTGGGTGATTTGCAGAGGACCTTGTGGGAGCAGCCGAGGTCTGACACAATTCGGTAAACCAGATAATTACTGGTATAGCGCATCATACACTCCTGTTCTTTACTGGTTTAGTGCATCTTACACCCTGTTCTTTACTGGTTTAGTGCATCATACACCCTGTTCTTTCCATTAGCCACAAAACAAACTGGTTTTTCACCTAATGTGCAGTGCGTTGAATGTAAGCATGTGCTGAGCGACGCACTAAATCACTCATTGGAGGAGGAGGGCAGCCAGAGATGTAGCAGAGATCGTGTTTATGCTCATCATTTGTATATCTCAGGCCTTTGTGGCATTTAAAAAAATATATAATTCATTCACATGAATATATTTCCATCAGCGTTTGTCTGTTTTGGACTCTTGGTATAAATCTGTCAACGGGGGCTTTGACGGGTATAAATAATGTGGGCTGTCATTTTTTTAACAGTAGTCTTGCTACAGAAACTACCAGTAGGGCCCTGATTTTGAGACCACAGCGGCCCAGTTGGGGATCGGGTCAGAGCCTTTTCTGTCATGGGCTGTTAAACTCCGTTTCAATCCAGTTGGGTCCCCGAAGAATTCAGTTTAATTTTTGTTTGATTCTTGCTCGAATTGGCGTTTAGAGGTAATTCTGCAGGGGCCTAGTCATTAATACTCACCCACTTAGCCGTAAGATGATGAGGTCTTTCAGTCGCCCCCGTTCCCTCTGCGGACAGCAGCAGATCATTGCGATAAACAGCAGTTACAGCATGAAGCAGTGCTCTCCCGTTTTAGTTATGATGGATACTAATAAGGTCTCCAGTGCCCTCGAAGGAGATGCATGATGTCTAATACATCTCAGAATCTTTTTTTTTGCTATAAAATATCACTTTAAATGAAAGGAGGTTACAGTCCCATGTACTTTCAACCACTGGCTGGTTATACTGGCTCTCAAGCAGGCGATGACCCAGAGATGGAGTGAGCACTGCCTCTGGTGTCCAGTGAGCAGTGAGTGCATTAGTTGTTGGATGTCTAGCCAAGGTTAGTCGAAGTCATGTTTCAGCCAAGCTTACACAGATAGGCCGCCAAGTGTGACAGGAGAATGACATGCTCCTTGGTGTTGCATCAGTCCCTGTAAGTTGACTTTCCGTACGATGCATTTGTCCTTGTCATGGGACATGCATTAGTCATAAATGGAGCTAAATGGGCTGCGTATCAAGGTTGACTGTGGCTTGCAAGACACACACATTTATCACCAACTGACCGAGGTTCACATCTTCAGTTCAAATATCGTATCTTCTAGGAGTTTCGAAGAACCTGAACTGAAAGTCAATCAGAACCGAAATATGTACAACTTTTTAAATTGGATCCTCAATCTACTACTAATGCTGTGGGATCAACATCCGGAGATGTCAGACTGGTTGTGATCACGGCTGACTGTTCCACACACCGCACAAAAACGCTTCAACCAACCAACAAAGATGTTCTACCAACCAGTGGTATGCAAACAAGGAGGAGTGCTGGCTTTGGTATCCCCAACTCCCCTGGCTGGGTCTGGATGTTTTTAGGGATCTGACTGTAAAAAGCATTTAGGACAGACCTAATTCCAGATTTTTCTTTCCATCACGTGGCCTGAGGGCTCAGTTGGACCAGAAGTCATGTTGTGATGACGTTGGTGCTGGACAACTAGCGATCAGCTGTCCTGTCTTTCTCGATCAAATCTTTTAGCGGAGAGTGTTGCAAGTGTCTTTTTTTTGTCTTCTAGATTGTTCTCTAGTCTAGGAACACGAGACTGTTAGATGTATGTGCTTGAGGTCATGCTGTTGATCTCTGGGTAAGGAGAGCCATGATTCATCACGTTCCAGTTGTGCTCCTGTAATTCTGTTCTCCGGGCATAATCCAGAACAAGAACTGCAATAGTAGACATATTACTTCTTCATTTTTTTCAACTTATAAATACTCCAGCTACTGCCATTTCGTACCCCTGTCTCCGACGCATTCGGTCGCTGTCAAATCCTGCAGCCGCCGTTGATTTTTCTGCAGCTCAGCGGTGCGGTTGAAGGGCGGCAATAATGTTTCATCTTTGTCTACTAGCCGACGTGCGTCTGTGAAGCCACGCGCTGCCGATCTGGCTCTCGGTTGCCATGGCGAATTCAGCATACGTGTCCGAGGAGCCCGTGCCCCCACCCTCTCTGTCTTCCCGGTAGCCTGCGTTGCTACACCCTCCAGCTTTTAGTGCCTCAGTAGGTCATTCTGCTGCACGGGAAAGCCGACGTTTGGCCCTGTAAGGAGATAATTACCCCCAGCGTGATTAGCATGAGGGCAGACTCCCCCCCCCCCCCCCCCCACGCGCATTTTTACATTTCAGTCGGCCCTGCCGTGGTACGCCTTGATCACTTTATAGCTGCTTAACCCCTTGGTGCGCTGAATGACCCACTTTTTCCTTGGACGGGGGGCATTGTTTTCTGCCCGTGCTCTCTGGCAGCTGGGTGAGGAGCTGCTGATGTAGGTCCAGGGAAATATAAATGTCTCCCCTGGGATGTAAGCGGGGTGGCATTTAGGGCTCTCTATTCTTGGCTTATTCCGCGTTTTCATTGAGAATATCGTCTTCGTGGTGAAACACACTTTTTTTCCCCTAAAAATGTGCTATTTTTCAGTGTCCCAAATGGTAGCTTCTGTACTGAATTGCTTATGTACTGAAATAGCATGCGTATACATACTCATCCCTCGTTAAGATTTTGAGCTTTTCGTCGATTGTGCTCTTGAAAGATTGAAAGAGTTAAACTCCTGTGTTGAGTGGGAAGTCGTGGGTTCAGTTTATTGATTTATTTGGCTCAGCCAGGGGTCCTGGTCGCTGTTTCTTAGCCCCTGGCTCCCCAAGCAGCCTGGCCTGCCTTCCTGCTCCCATATCTCCATGCGACGAAAAGCTGGGTCACGCCAGAGGTTGCCATCTGTCTTTGTGGCTCCCCCCTGCAGAGCAGCAGCGGAGGTGCTCCTGTGGGGAACGGCTACGCTAAGCGATCCGACAGGCCGTCATCCTTCATCGCAGGCTGGAGCGTCCCCCGCCGATAAGGACGAGAGGGGAAAGCTGGCGTTTAGCCTTTCTCACCTTTTCTGGCTGCCATTTTCGAATCGGAGTGGCATTAAAAACGGGACAGTGCCTCTTTGGAGAGTACCGAAATGTGTCGGTAGACTGTATCCTCTAGGCTTCCCAGCAGTGATGCACACTGGGCCTCGTAGCTGTGGAGGCTTCCTGATTTACACTTGAAGGAAATTTGCGTGCATTTCCTTGTTTCCTTTTCAGCAGTTCTCAGACGCATGTCGATCTGCCATTTTTTGTGTGTCGCCGTGGTTCTGAGAGACAGCACCCGCTTAGCTCATGAGCCCTTGGAATGAGCGGCTTTGCGTGTCCCTGCCAGCCCAATTTACAGACGGCGGGGCGCTGGGGGTGACGTGCCCGGACCTCGGGCCTGGCCCTCTCCTCCGCTCTTCCCGTATCCCAGGGAGATCGTCTGAGCTGGCTCATACACCGCGGCCCCCCCCAGCGCGCCACGCAACAGGGGTGGGAGCCCATCGTTAAATTTTAAACTGAGCCAGACAGTGGGATGTCTCGGGGGGGGGCGGGGGGGGATGGTCTGGGAGGGTGTGGCGGTAACAAAGGAATTGGCCCATGCTGCAGAAGTTAAGGACCTGGATTAAAGGGTACTGGGTTCAAGCCCTAGGAGGGAGTCTACTGTACCGCAAAGTTCCAGTGAAATATCCCGCTATCTGAATGGGTGGAATTGCAGGCTGCACCAGCTGAGCAAGAGATGGAAATAAAAAGCATTGATGGGGGCTTACAGTGAGGCAGTAAAATGTTGATGGGTGTGCAGTGTTGCACCACAGGGCCTATTAAAGACACCCAGAGCTTAGCCGTTAATAAGGCAGCACGGAGATTGTGCTGTATGGGGGCGCGCTGCCACACTCCTATACAAGTTAGCAATTTGCTGCTCGTGCCTCTCGTGCAAATATAACCTCAAAATGCCCCCTGCCTATGGAATGCATTATAAACTCCATCCCCCTGGATGATTGCCTCTCCATGCCAAAGGATTAAAGTTAAATATAGTTGTATAATGACTAGGTTATGTTAAACTACCACCGGTTTACCGTCAGCGCTAGCTCACGTGCACAAGAGTGCCGGCCGCCTGCCGGGGCTGTCGCCATGGAAACGGAGGAGCCGATCAGCAGCCGGACCAGCCCGCCTCGGTCTCTGCCTCTAGAAAGAAAGATAACGGCGAGGATGTGCAATCGCTGTCGCTCTGCAGATGTTCTGTAAGCTGCGGGGGGATTTTACATGCAGCTCATGGCTTGGGGGGTTGAGATGACACTGGAGCTTGCCAGGTCTCCAGATTTAGAGCCTTGCGATGCCCCCCCCCAGCCCTCCACCTCCTGGGGTGCACATGCAGTTGTCCTCTCCTGCCGGAATGCTAACGAGCCCATTAGGCTAATCGTCGCCACGTGGCTTTCGTGCTGCGCTACCCGCGTCTTCACCATCACCGTCATTTTTGTCTGGTTCACCTGCTCACCCTGCAAGCTTAGGGTTAGGGGTTAGGGTTAGGGGCACCTTGTTTTTGAGTCGGTCTCCTTGTATCATTACTACTATTACATCAGTCCTCCTAAAATAGCTCCTCCCTACAAATGTAAAAAAAGAATTAAATAACTAAGGAAAGCAGAGATTGCAAACTGGCTTCAGGTGACAGAGAGAGGCTTAGGCTCCCGACCCTCTGCGGGGGGCTTTTCAAGGGAGGTTGCATGGGGAACATCAGGTGCCCTGGACTTTCTCGGCCAGCTCCATGTTTCCGGCTGACCCTGCCACTCGCCCCAGTGCTCATTAAGGTCCTTGTCACCGTGTCAGTCGGCACATGTGTGAGTATCATCTGCGGTGCCCCTACACTCATAAATTATGAATGAGTAATTAATTTGCAATACGAACCCGTGCCAAAGCAGCACTGCCTGCTCTGTAAGGACCTGAAGGGCTGCTGTAAGGCCAGCAGGTGGCATGATGATTAAGGGCAAGGCAGTTACCAGTGCACATGCCTGGGAATGTCTGTCAGCCAGTGCCAGCTAAACAAAACAAGAAATATTAGTTCAGTGTCTGTAATCAACACAGCGGTAAGATGTCTGTGTCATTACGTGGCAATTTAAGTTTAAAGAGTTTAAAAATAAACCTGTATATTTTATATATCTTTTTTAAATGTCGTAGTACCAGTTAATAACATACTTACGCCACTTTATTTTTTAATGAGGGGAAAAAATATGCTGAGAATAAGTTGAATTTCAAACAAATGCACGTTTCTGGAACACAGCACCAGCGTAAACTGAGAGCCTCTGTGAGCCGTTCGCTGTTCACGTCAGCAGTCAGGTCTGTCATCGAATCATCACCGTCAGGAAACGGGCCTTCATGTACCGAGGAATGGAACGTGGTCTGAGTCTGAATGTTAGTCTGCTGCTTTCGTGTTACTGCGACCGGGGTGGTTAGCTAGGGCGGCCTTTTCGCAATGGCTACCCCTCTGCCATCTTGTTGCTGTCCAGATCATGTTTTCGGTCTCTGTGGGAGTGACTCCTGAGGCCTTGGCCCACACGCACATGAAGCTTTTTTTGGGGGCTGACACGTCTTTTTCCATAACCTAGGAACCCCCCCCCCCCCCACCCAGACCAGCTGACTGCCGTTACGTAAAGCTGCCAACAGCAAATCGTGTCGAGCAGCGATGGGTAAAATCAGGAAATCTAATTTGGCCCTCAGGCATCACAAGTCCTGCCAAGTTCCCGATGTTCTGCAAATCTCCCCCTTTTTTATCAATGAGCCTCTCTTAGGCTCCTTTTTATTTTAGCTCTCTGGAACAGGAACAACAAGAAGCCTTTTGTGAGCCCTTCCGGTTTTCCATTCTTGTCAGAAGGCTGGTTTTAGGCGACTCATGGTGAGCCCGTGAAAGCTGGCTTTCACCAACTGCGCTTACATAATGGGATCCGTTCCTATAAAGGCCGTTTCACAGATTCGGAGGCAGCCGCTGGCCTGGTCAGCTTGGCCGACTTGGCCTGGTAAACGGCTGCTGTGGTCTGTGCGCGATCTTAGCCTCTGCCAGCAGGACGAGTCGCCGCAATCCGGCCATTCGTCCAGTGGTGAGCGACAGCAGACCACGGCAAACGGGGCACTGGAGCACTCGATTGGAAATGAAGTGAAGGAATTGGAGTGTTTCAGTTTCGCCACCCGTGTCCAGATAACAGCTTTGCAGCAGTACATTTAGGCAGAATACATAACTTGAGTTGATCCAGCTAAATAATTTGCTCTTCAAGCTGACTAAACTGTGAGATTCTTTGAAAATGAGCTAAGGAGTTTAAACCAGGGTTTATGTTCCATAGTAACACAGAAAGACTGAATAGCAGTTCATTTGCTGTTGGCCTTTCTTGCGTAGAAATTAGATGATGCTGGACTGTTATTGATTTCAGGTCATCCTGACCGGGTCCTGCTCAGTCTGTGACACGTCACCATCGCTATGGTGTCACCATGACACCCAGCAGTCCTGTGAATCATAAGCGGCTCCTGTTAGTCATTACATAGGAGTCCTTTCTCCTGTACATGTCACATATCGGCTGACTATATGCTTTGGTGCTTAGCAGTCGCTAAAATCCACAGAGATCAAGTGAAATGAAACGTCTTAATCGGCCAGCTATTTTGGATAACTATTTAAGCCTGAAAATGCTGTTTGTTTTGATTGCGGCTGCAACCAGATGATGATCTCATGGCATGTTCTGAGGCGCTGAGTATTGAGAGTTGATGATAAATCACGATAATCCTGCTCCTCTCAGCCTCGCCTACATGATCACCTTATTAGCGAAACATGTTGGACAGTTTAAGACCACAAACCCTTGCATGATTAGTCCTTTCATTTCTCACTACCATCTTCCTTTGCTCTCGCTTAAGGTGGAAAAACCCAAGAATAGAAGATGGAGCTGAAGAACGTGCCCATTGCTGTTAAAGATTTAATCGGCTGTTTGAAATATTCACTGACATTCTTTTCTCTGTTGCTCACTGGCCTCTTAATTCTCTTTCTGTGAAGCATGCAGTAAATCACAATCATTTTAATTGCGCAGTGGAATGTGACCTCATATGTGGTGGCAGTTTCAGCCCTGGGCGATTTTAAACATGCAAACTTCTGGTCACCAGTCCAGCTGCCACACGTGGGCACAGTATTGTCATGTGTGCAAGCTGTGTGATGAGAGTGTCGCCAAGTTCAGCCCCTATCAGTGTCGGTGAGTGAAACGCCAACATTCCTCAGGTACAAAATGGGCTCTGTGTTCAGTGTAGGGATGGAAGTCCCTTTATTTTCCAATAGTTGCATTCTGCAGAACTGAAGAATTGATGGTCCAGTCTGTTATATGAGGTTTTTAAGAAAGTAAAGCTGAATTCCCTCCTCATATGCTCCTCACCGAGTATAGTGAGAACCTCTTCATTCCAAGGTCCATTAAGAGTGTTTGGGAGGAGGTGATGAAGCACTACGTGGCCAGCGATTTGGATAGACAGCCAGACCACTAGGAGGTCTCTCAGCCATTAGTCTGTCAGGTGATGCCATACAGGTGTCCCGGTTCATGTCCCTTTTTACTTAAATTCAAAAGTCATTCTTGATGGAAAGATTGTCTGGCTGTTGATTTGTAATGTCTACTGGGGTGGCTGGCAGTGACGACTGGGGTTTGGTCACAGCTGTATCTCATTCTCTCTCTGTGGCATGAAGGCAAATGGCAAACCATTGGCTCGAGTTCCCTTGATGTATTTTTAATGCGGGTTTTTTTTGGTCGTCCTGGGTATTCTCACTAGGCAAACCCCCCCTCCCCCAGCGCATCCATGGACAGTATGGTCTCCTCCGTTAGACTGGCTTGAAGCCAACTTGTACAAGGATGAGTGAAAATCTGCAGTATTGTTACAGGTGAAGAAACTTTGATGTCGGGGTGTTTCCGCAACAATGAGCTATAGCGATGTAGTTCTTTGTGTGGCAGCTCATGGTTTGTCTGTCTTTCTGGGAAGTGCCCATATTCAGGGTGAGATTAAATGTAAAGAAATGAGGTCAAGTTGGTGGGCAACATGTTCTCCTAGGATTTGGAGTCCCGGAGTCCCCATCACGAGGCCATGTGACACGTACTCTGCCTTACACAGCATCACCCTTCAGGCTCTTTTGGTTGGCTTTTATGTTGTCTTGATTGGTTGGAGGAATTAATCTGATTCATTTCCTGTTGCTCTCTACCTGTCAAGCCTTTTTGTTCGATAACAGTGGAAAACATTTGTGGAAAATTCGTTTTATCTGCGGGAGTACTCTCTTCCAAACTGTTGGCACACGTGGTCGAGTAACACTCCACTCATCTGTCTTCATTTATGATGGACGGGGTCATGGGCAGGTCCCTGGAGTCTGTCTCAGGCAAAATAGTAGACAGGGCTTGTCTCGTTTGATATAGCAGTGAGTCAACACGGTATTCACATATTTGTCGGGAATTCATGAGATGACTGAGTACTTGGACATCAGTTATCAAAGAATTGGCTTGCAGGGGATTTGGGGACAGCCTTCAAGAGAAGCTGTGATTCTCTTATTTGATGGTTGGTTGTCAACAGCCAGCTGTTAGTTTGCCTGTCTTCCAGATGGTACCTTGGCAGTGACTCGGTATTGGTACCACGCCTCCCATCAGCATTTGCTGTGGCCTGGCTGAACCGTCGCAGCCTGTTTCACAGGAAATGATGAGGCGAGAACCGTCCAGCCTCATTGTTCACTTCAACCCAGCCTCCTCCTCTTGCCGATAGATCTCACCATTTACTGCCTTGGCTACTGACCTCGCTACGCTGCTCTGCATGAACAGTCACATGTAAAAATGGGAGTGGCCCCGGTGGGCACTGAATGCTTCAAGACATCCAGCTTGGCTTCGGATAATGATGGGAAAACGTGGCCGTTAAAACTGGAAGGAACCAAAATTAAGCTCAAAAATAGGGGATAAAAAGTACCACAGATGATTGATGCAAGCTGTGCCAGCAGCCATATTTATGTTAAATAGCGTGTTCCAGATATGCTGACCAGTGTGTTTTGCTCGAGTCCTTGGGCTGTGCTCCATTAAAATGATAAGTATGTAGGTAGAATGACCCATTGCATGCAAGCCGCCAAACACCCTCGGTAAACCAGACTTTGG
This sequence comes from Brienomyrus brachyistius, assembly GCF_023856365.1. Lineage (NCBI taxonomy): Eukaryota > Metazoa > Chordata > Actinopteri > Osteoglossiformes > Mormyridae > Brienomyrus > Brienomyrus brachyistius. The sequence goes on from NC_064548.1 coordinate 22,996,063, forward strand.
GAGTGATTTGTGTTTTTATGATTGCTCTGGGTTTTCCATGATCTTGAGAGGTGTGGAGCCGCTTTTTGCCCTTCCCTCTTACTGCCACACCCATACCACTCATAGCTGGACTCCCAGTCCGGGAGAACCTCCATCATGTTGGCATTACAGACGGTGCCCACCTTATGCCCCTGCTCCCATGACTAGGCACCTGTTCCGCATGCTAGACTATTTACAAAGACAGGCGTGTAGCCAGCCAAGCTTAATCTGCAGCAACTGCTTCTCCAAAGCGAAGCGGTATTAAGCATGACCATCAGTGCAGATTAAGACTGGATGAAGATCATATCAAAGAGCTATTTGGTGTGAGAAGGTTTCAGCTGCCAGAAGTTATTTGCCATTATTTATCAAGCATTTCGCTTGCAGGTTTTATTGAAATATCCTTTGTGATTTATTGTTACTCCCTGTTACTTGCCAATCGGTCACATTTCTTGTCCACTAAACAGTACATCTCCTACTGCTGATCTTGGACTTCTTTCTGTCTGCTAAAAAGTTAATTTTGACCCTGAATTAATAATGACAAAGAAGGTCTTTGCTTTGAATGACCAGGGTGTATATCTGTTTGTCAAGAGATGAGTTTTCATTACATTGACATCTGGGAGTGACACTACAAGACGAACGTGATTATTATTGTTGGTAAGCAGGGAGGTGGTAATATTTCTGTGACTATCTGATATGGACAAAACCCACAGATGGTATTTTTAAGACTGGGAATCTGGAATCTTGTGTTTTTTTCCGTGTCAGGTGCATCCCACAAGGAATCATTTGTATTTGTCCTAGATGCTGTGTTTTCCTGACAGAATGAGCATTTTGGTCCGTTTTTGCAGACAGGTTGTTCCTGCTAATGACTCCCTGTACTCTACATGGGAGCCTGTATCTTCAGTGAATTGACTTGGCGAGAGAGAGAGTCTCTTGGCTTGTTTGCTGTCGTGGTGGTCTAACAAGGAAGTCACAGGTAGGTGTTATATAAGCAATAATGCCAGGATGCCTCTGCCCAGTGTCCCACGGCCAATGGTTTAGGGCCCCATAGTCTGTAGGTCTCATGGAGTGTAATGTCAGAGGCCCTGGATAAAGTGTTCGCTCAGTGAGCGAAATCTCTCTCTACTGAAGGGTCTTTGTTTTATTTTTACACCTCACTGTTCGTCATTCCCTGGCTTCCTCTGAGCGGCACTTAAGCTGTGCTGAGACCTGCTGGCTTCTCTGTTTTCAGAGTTGTTCTTCAGAAAGTTCAGAAAAAAACAGCCCTCTGTGTTTTTAGAGGGAAAATAATTTATGGCCTAAAGTTTAACTTGAGGGAAAAACGCGGAGCCCTTTTCTTGCCCCTGCTCCACACCTCTGGACCTTACATTTTCCACTAACACATCATTCCTGTGTTTATCTTCTCTGCGTTGCAGCATATCGCTGTCGTCCACCAGCAGTTTCATATGGCAGGGAGGTGCAGTTCTGCAGTGGTGCGCACAGTTCTGAATGCACATGCAGATTGCGTCCCCTGCACTTAACTTGTAATTAAATTTAATTGAATTGTAATTAATTTCGGCACATGTCACAGGGAATAGTGTGTCAAACACCTACGTCTTGCAGTTCTAATAAGAGTCTCACTTTGAGCTCTGGGAATCGTTCCTCAGTTTCTCTGCGTTATAGAGACACTGCGGGGTGAATGGAGTCGATGTCAGAGTCTGCGAGGCAGCAGCTGGCCTCATTTTCACAGAGACGAACACGTTTGGTTGCGTCTTGCTCAGGAGCCTGTACTGGCTGGACATGCCATGCCTCCCCTGTCAGTCACAGGTCATGGGGGTGGGAGGTGAATGCACGTTCGGCTGGCTGGACCAGGTACTGTTTTAACTTCTCCAATGCAAAGTGCGTATTTCCAAAAATCCATTATTTCAAGGGCATGAAAGAACACATTTTCTCAGAAACTGCTTTAGAAAATAAACCTAAGACAATGGAATGAGACACCCTTAGCACTTCGTCAGAAAGTGGCCTTTCCATCTGACAGTGACGATAGGCTTTTCGTCCTGCCGAATGCCGTCCTCTATGCTTTGTTTACTGCAGTGGCGTTTCCTGTAGGATTTCCCCTCGCCCGTGCCCCGTGCATCTTCAGGCAGACCCTGAGCAAGACCCTGGTCAGCAAGGACCTTGTGCTGGACACAGATATAGAAGTTGCATAGATGAGTTAATTTTTTCATCACATCTGAAATTATTCTGATCTCAGGCAAAACATAAGCCTTGTTGGAGAGCTAACAGCCTTTTCTGAGCTTATTTGTGTCTGCTGTCCTTTTACCGTAGATTTCCATGCTGTAATTTTCAGTTTTTTTTTTTTGTGGTAGCATTTTAGAGGGGTCTAGTGAATGAATGCTGACTTTTATCCTCAGGTCATGGCAGCAGTAGAGTGGCTGAGAACGTTCCGGATCTGTAATCCGAGTCCCTTACAGGCACACACTGAGCAGCCAACCTTTCCTTTGTGTCAGAAACCTGTTTCGCCCCCTAAGCAATTTTTTTCTGGAAGGTAGTATATTATCCCAGAATCAGACTCTAATCAGTGTTGTTGTGCTGAATTAATGGCCTTTTCTTCTTCTGTGGTGTCGGGTAACTGCTTTTGTGACTCGAGGTGACAGCCAACAGTCTTCCGATGAGTAGTGTAATTCCTTTCTTGCTTTATTTTGGTTGAATACCCTATTTTGCCCTCTGTGTCGTGGGCTGCTGCTGTTGTTAATGGCTGTACAATACGCTTTGATGTTGAATCCTCTTTGTTTTGGCCATGTGAATTCCCATGCACTTCCTGTAATCTGCTGGCATTTGTTGTATCTTAAAGCAGGCATGCCTGCTCCCACACACTAACGTCGTCCGGTAGGTCTTCACTCCCAGACTTTCTGTCTTCTGTCTCTTGGCTCTTCACTATCCATTGAGAAACAGCAACCTTCACATGCCTTCGACTGCCTGCACAGAGCTATGGCGGCCTGCACAGAGCTATGGCGGCCTGCACAGAGCTATGGCGGCCTGCACAGAGCTATGGCGGCCTTCACAGAGCTATGGCGGCCTTCACAGTGCTATGGCGGCCTTCACAGTGCTATGGCGGCCTTCACAGTGCTATGGCGGCCTTCACAGAGCTATGGCGGCCTTCACAGTGCTATGGCGGCCTTCACAGACTTATGGCGGCTTTCACAGGCCCATAGCTGCCTTTGCAGGCTCACAACTGCCCATGGGAACTCATGGACTTTTATAGGTATATGACGTCCTGTCAGACACTGAGGCTACCAGACTGAAATTTACCACTCCCATGCTGTCTCTGTGGCCTACACCCCCCTTCATTATGACAGACCTTCAGGTCAGGTGGAGGTGCCCCCGCCTTCATGCGTCACCCCTCGGTGTGATGGTGCCTTGGCTAGAGGCGTGGAGCCAGTATCCTAACCTGAAAATGTGCTGGTGGAGCTTAGTGACTGCTTAGCTCAGGTTACGGCTGTAACCCACTGGTAAAATCAGAGCATTTGGCACATTTGACTGATTGATTGTTTTCCTGCCCGTGAGACTGACATCACTGGGTAAATATACATGTCTGTACCGCTCATCTGATTGGGTAAAAATGACCATGGGGGACACAGGTCATGGGAAGCGGGCCGCAGCTTTATACTTCCTCCCTGTGCACGGGATTCCCCAAGTGCAGTGTTGCCGATTCCCAGCTGAAAAGGGAATGACCCCTGTTTTAGTCCTCTAATTAAATCACTGATGACAAACGAATCATTTGGGCTAAGGAATGTAAATCACTGCGTGCCCCCATGCTGTGTTGGAGGAGTCGACGTCCGAGGGCAAGAGTTGGCGGGCCAGTATCTGAAAGGGTTCTTCTCGTGCTAGACCCTGGGCAGAATCAGGCGTTCCGATAAACTGGTTTGTGGTCCATTTAGAATAAGGTGATGATGAGTTATTCATCTTAACGTTAAATGATGGACTGCTGTTTAGGAGTCACACAGAAGGGGAGGAATGCCTTGGCTGTTTCTGCTGCCGCTTACTAGGACAAAGTATTTAACTTTGGTGGGGTGGGGGAGAGGGGCTTTCTCGCTTACTCTGTCCATTTGTGATTGAGACCACAAAGGACAGGGGCCCTCTGAGCAGCCATTGTGCCGACGCATTCCTGTGATTCTCAAAGTGGGAGCTCAGGAATTCCGCTGGGGATGAATCGTACCCCGAGGTGTGTGTGGCTAAGTTAGTATAGTGACCATTTGCACTTGCACAGGGCGCCCTGCGTTTGGGTAATGTTTGGTCATCCTCGTTTGCTCGAAAGTTCTTGGTGGTGTGGAAAGCAGATAACCCCCCCTCCCCAACACACCCCTGAAGCCCCTTCAAATTGTCAGGCTTTTTTCAGTTGTTTGTGCTTTCATTTATACAATATATCTGTGTGTGTGTGTGTGTGTGTGTGTGTGTGTATAATATGATTAAATTGCAGTTTCTGTAATTTGGTTGAACCATTGAATATTTCCTTGTTTATCTGTTGCTGGTTTTTGGTTTGTCTTTTTTGCCATTTTGGATTCTGTTTTCTGTTATGACATTTCTGAGCCCTTTTCTTTTGCCTTTTAACACTAGAACTGCCAAATCTACGCAAATTTGCGTAAATTCCCTGGGCCTAACACCTACTAGCATCCCTGCTGAGAGTTTCTTGGGCCATTGTCCTCCTGCTTTTGTTGTGCAAACACACCCATTACCTGTGAGGCCTGGCACATTTGCATTTTTTTACTCAGAGCAGCTAAAATCCAAGGCAGGCTAAACCTCTGTGTGTGACATGGAAACCTTCACAAAAGTCTGCCATATCTATACCAAATATCCCACATGCTGACTGACCTGCAAATATGAAAGACACACATTCACAAAATATATGGAAGCACAAGTCTGTTTTATTTATAAAAAAAATTGAGTGTTTCAAACTTTGCAGTGTTTGCAGACCCAGTGACCATCATCCCTGCATTTGGCGCAAGTGAATTTGTAACACTTTGCACTGGTAAACCTGCTGCGGTTTCTGTTGCAGTTCTCCTGTACCTGACACTGAGTTGTCCATACAAGTCCTGGCACAGCAGCAGCCTTCCTCTGTCCCCATAGCCTTTTGTGGCATAAATTGGCAATGGAGTTCCTTGGCTAGATGACTCAAAAATAATCTTCTTTTGCCTTCCCACCCTGTACATGCCTTGTACAGAACGTAGGAATTTGCCACCACCAGGTCCAGCATGTTGTAAAATACAGCTACTGGCCACCTGCATGTTGCTGCTCTTACGGAATACATGCGCGCCATTTGGTCCAACACATTTACACCACACTATAACAGCAGAGAGAGAGAGAGTCATGAGTGTATTTGCTTTTTTTCTACCTTCTTTCTATATAGGCCTGTATAGTACATATCAGAAAACATTGTAGCACTGATGTAAAATTATACACACATTCACATACCTTCATGTGGTTATAGTCTGTTATCGTGTTGGGTTTCCTCTTTCTGCCTTCACAGATCGCCACATCTTGGTCCAAGGAACTCAGAACACACACAATCTTGTTTTTTTAGGTGCATAAATTGTCAAGGAGACACTGCCACTTCTAAGCACTGACGCGGAGAATTCCTCTTGCTGTGCAGTGTCCTTTGAAATTGGAGGAAGTTCATACCAAACTTTATTCCCTGTGCTCAGTAGTGTTGTTTTGCGCTGAAGCAGTCTGTGTGACAGTGCCAGTGAGGTGAAGAAATTGTCCGTTGTGACATTTCTCCCGTCATCCAGAAATGGCTCCATCAGACTCATGACCATGTTCTCTGCCAGCCTCTCCCTTTTCTGGTGACTGGGGTCCTTTCCCAAGTTAGGGGACACGTTGCAGACGTATTTGGTCTCCAAATCCGTGGCCATCCAGAACTTGATCCCAAATTTGTCCGGCTTGGATGCGATATACCAAGTGACATGGAATGGATCCACATCTACTCCACGTTGTCTTTCCACCGGTGTCCCTCAGGGCTCGGTTCTTGGCCCTCTCCTATTCTCCCTCTACACTAAATCTCTTGGCGAAGTTATATCCTCACATGGCTTCTCCTACCACTGCTATGCCGATGACACTCAACTCATCCTCTCCTTCCCTCCCTCAGACACTCATGTCTCCACTAAGATCTCTACATGCTTGGCAGACATCTCATCTTGGATTACCACTCACCAGCTAAAACTCAAAACTAGTAAAACTGAGTTGCTTTACATCCCGGCTGACTCATCCCCCCTCCAGGACCTTGCGATCTCCTTTGACAACTCCCTGATCCGTCCTTCGGTTTCTGCTAGAAACCTTGGAGTTACCATAGATGATCGGTTGTCATTTTCCTCACATATCACCAGTCTTTCTCGCTCTTGTCGGTTTCTCCTCTTTAACATCAGGAGGATACGTCCATTTCTTTCCACCCAGGCTACCCAGATACTCGTCCAGTCCCTCGTCATCTCACGCCTTGACTACTGCAACTCGCTTCTAGCGGGTTTACCACTGAGCGCCATCCGTCCCCTCCAACTGATTCAGAATGCAGCTGCTCGTCTTGTTTTCATCCTTCCCAAGTTCTCCCACACCACTCCTTTGCTGCGCTCCCTCCACTGGCTTCCTGTAGCTGCACGCATCAGATTCAAAACACTGATGCTCGCATACAAAGCCAAAAATTCTCTGGCACCATCCTACCTAAAGGACCTCATCACACCCCGCTCTGCACCACGATCTCTCCGATCCTCCAGCACTGCTCGACTGGTCCCACCTCCCCTCAAGGCACAAGGAAGACACGCATCTCGGCTCTTCTCTGTCCTGGCACCTAATTGATGGAATGAACTCCCCCTAGATGTCCGAACAGCTGAATCCTTGAATGTCTTCAAGCGACGACTCAAAACTTTTCTTTTTCAGAAATACCTGACGTAGAACTTCTATATTCTTACTCGACTCTTTTTCTGGTGTGTGTTTTAAAAAAAATAAAATAAAATAAAAATTCTGCACTACTCAATGGCGTTCTCAGATATAGTATTCGTAGCTGGGGTCCTTATTGAGCTAGCATCGGAAATTCATTGCAGAGTCTCAAAGCACTTATGTAAGTCGCTCTGGCTAAGGGCGTCTGCCAAATCCTGTAAATGTAAATGTAAATATACTGCATGGACAATGAACCTTGGTCGAGAACAGCTGTACATCTATGTTCATGTGTTCTCCTGGAGTGAAACTTTCAGCACAGTTCTTGGTGAAGGCTGGCAGAGAACGTGGTCATGAGTCTGATGGAGTCATTTCTGGATGACGGGAGAAATGTCACAATGGACAATTTCTTCACCTCACTGTCACTGTCACACAGACTGCTTCACTTTACTGGGCATGGTGAATAACGTTTGCCGTGAACTTCCTCCATTGGCAAAGGACACTGCACAGGGAAAGGAATTCTCCACGTCAGTGTTTAGAATGGCGCGCATGTATTCAGTACGAGCAGCAACAAGCAAGTGGCCAGTAGCTGTGTTTTACAACATGCTGGACTTGGTGGCGGTGAATGCCTACGTTCTGTACAAAGCATCTACAGGGTGGAAAGGAAAAAGAAGATTGTTTCCGATTCTTCTAGCCAAGGAACTCCATTGCCAAATACAGGGATGATGGTCACTGGGTTTTCAAACGCTGCAAACACAGACTTTGAAAGATAGACAGACTGTGTGGGACAGTAACCACTGAGACAAAAGGCAGAAAGATGACGAAGAGATGAACCTGGAACTGAGGCACGGATACATCAATTTTTACATGAACAGCCAAACATGCAAAGCTGGAGAGATCACACAAAAACAAAATTCACTTTTGGTGTTATAATTCAGTGATGGCCAATGAAAATGAAATGACATTTTATTCTGTATGTGTATGAGCATGTCAAAAACCATGGACCATGACTTCACTCAGCTTATGACATTTATATACAAACATGCATTGGAGACTGAAGTGTTAGCATGTTTTCATTTTATTCATTTCATTCTATTAGCAACTTTTCATTCTATTTTCACTCAATTTGTTTTATAAATAACACAGACTTGTGTTTCCATATATTTTGTGAATGTGCGTCTTTCATATTTGCAGGTCAGTCAGCGTGTGGGATATTTGGTATAGATATGGCAGACTTTTGTGAAGGTTTCCATGTCACACACAGAGGTTTAGCCTGCCTTGGATTTGAGCTACTCTGAGTAAAAAATGCAAATGCGCCAGGCCTCACAGGTAATGGGTGTGTTTGCACAACAAAAGCAGGAGGAGGATGGGGCTGAAGACCTGCGAAAATCACAGCAGGGGTGACAAACACCTTGGGACTCTCAGCAGAGAATAAAAACTCGGTAAATCTAGTGTTAAAACGTCAGACATTCTGAATAGAAGATAGAAGATAAAGCTTCTGCTTACCTTTGCCTGTATCTGCCCCCCAAGCTCCAAAATGCATTGGTATGGACAGCCCCCACACAGCGAGGACCAGGGCGGAATACGGAACCATGACTGTTGTTCAACAGTGTCCTCCCTTTACCTCCAGTCCTTAAGCTGTCTCACAGTACTAGCAACGTCCTTGTGGGGACTCTTATTTGAGCATTTGAGATGTTTCTCGCCTCTCAGAAGGCCTGGGGCTTATTTCATAAACGCTTCACAGTATGAATTTGGGAGTCAACAGCCAAGCTTCCGTGGCCGGAGTAAAGGACCAGCCATTTACCGTTTCACGGAAGGCTGCTCGGAGCTGGACAGCGAGGCAGCCATATTTGTGGTTTCCACGGTGTATTGAAGCACGTGCGTTTGGAGCACGCAGAACATCAGCACTGGCAGAGGGCTATTTTTGGGGTTTCCGATGCGGGTACCAGTGGGCTGAAAGTAGACTTAATTCACAGCTGGTTTGGAAATTCCAGACCTACTAGGAATGCTGAGCACCCTCTGTATTCCGGACGACGTTCCCGTCAGTCACCTAGTCGGATCCAGGAGGAGACAGGGTGAGACAGTCTCCTGTAGCAGATTTGACAGCCGTTAAGTTGAAGACCGTTAAGTAACAACTTTTTTATTACGCACTGTTGCACCAAGATGTAATCGGAGCCAGAGGCTCGTTTTGACGGAGGTGTCGTGTATCTTATCCAGGTGCCGACTTGGAGGAGCCTCCGCCTCCGGTAGCCATGGGGCGCTGTTTGCTCAGCTGCTCTCCCGAGGTTCCCTGATTTGCCGTGACTCAGTCGGCCGTTTTATGTAATTGCCTTTGATGTCAGGCTGCTCCTCTGAGAGGAGGTTCTAACCGGATGCGTGAGATTCGAGTCCCCCGCCATCCAATGCCCTTGGCTTGACGTTCGCAAACAGTGTGATGCGTGAATTCCAAGGAGACCTCATGGGCTGTTTAGACTAAGGTGGTTTAAATGTATCACCTGGAGGATCTCCTTCAGCACTGAAGGGAGAGAGAGCCCTTGTGTTAGAGGATATAGCCATCTTCCACCTCGCCTTTATTTACGAAGGCTATCCAGTGTCGTCATTATGTGGAGTTTCTGGCATAGGCATCCCGGGTTTTTTCAGTGGAGGAACATCCTTCACAACATGCTTGTTCCCTCTGCAAAGGAAGTTGATTTTCTCCTGGGCGTGCTGAGGCTGCATTACTCTCTTCTGGTTCTTCAGCACAGAAAAGATTTAAATAGGAACTTCTAAACAATGAGAGATATATGTAAACACAAAGACAGTTACATCTATAAATATCTAATGCTGGAAGTGTTTCAGACGATTTTTTTTTTGTTTTTTTTTTACAAATACAGACCAAAGTTTTGTTTCATGCAACCAGTTCAGTATAAAAAATCACAGTTTGATTACTCAACTGGTTTGTTGGGGGGAAAAATAAAACCTTCGTCTGGATTTGCAGTTCGTCTGCAGTGAGCCCTCGATCTCCATTTTCTTCAGCTGCTGGCAAAAGCTCCACTGGAAAAAAAAAAAAGAAGGAACTTGCGTAATTCTATAGTTCAGTGCTGCCTCTGCCTTGCTGTTGGTTTTACAAGGGTTTCCAGAAACTTCTGTTTGGTGCTGTGCCTCTGCTTCTACTCCAGCGGGCGTAGTCATGCCAGTTGGGCCCAAATTCTTTTGCCAGTGGTGTGTCACCCCCATCGGGCTAAGTTGGCAGTGCTGACACTCGCAGCCCATCTCTGCTGGTGTGGCAGGATAGGATGGATGTAGTAATCAATGCAGTTGGGTGTCTTGGAGGAAGTGAGCTGCCCCTTGACGGTCCGTTTGATGGCCTGACTGAGGACGGAACCTTGAGTGATGTTGACCGCATGTTGACGTGGTCGCCATGGTGATCAGTCTCTCAGCCTTGTTCCTTTGGTATCTCTCTGGCTGCAAGGGTATCTGGGTATCATTCCGTGTCGTGGTGATTCATAGTGTCTTTGGTTTTGCTTTGTTCTGTGTTGCAGCAACGGGTTCCCGGCAAGGTTCTCTTTGACTTGGTCTGCGCCCACTTGAACTTGATCGAGGGGGACTACTTTGGCCTGGAGTTCCAAAACCAGCGCAAGATGACTGTGAGTCTTTCTTCATCTGGATTCCATCCCTCTGTTGTGAGCGGTGCTGATAAGTAGCTTGGGCTACAGATGGTCTGTAGTGCTGAGCAGATCATCTCAGGGGCCATCAAAGATCTGTAAGAAACAACATCTGTAACCTCAAGCAAGAAACATCCACACAGAGCCTAGACAGCAAGTTAAATTTGCCTGGTGTTGAATTTAACGGAGGGGAGGGTTACACTTTGGAGCCAGATGTTATACCCCCCTGATACACCCCCCCCCCCCCCATCCCACCCAGCAGGCTCTGACCCCATGTTTGTTTCCACAGGTTTGGCTGGACCTGTTAAAACCCATCGGCAAGCAGATCACGCGTGAGTGTCTCCCCAGGGGAGCCCCTATCAGGTTTAAGGAGTATGCGTGAATGATAATGATTAAAATATGTCATTGTAAAACTGTAACAAGGCGTGACCTTCCAGGGCCCAAGAACACGATCCTGCGGTTCGTGGTGAAATTCTTCCCTCCAGACCAGGCCCAGTTGGTGGAAGAACTGACCAGGTGAGCTGAGCGTCCCCGTGTCCCCTGCCTCCCACCGCATTCCTCTACCTCGTATTCTGCCTCCATTGTTCTTTATCGGCAGCTGTCTGCACGCTGCCTATCTTCGCCAGCCCCCCCCGCCTGTCCACAGCCTGGCTCGAGCCGGAACCCGTGTAGTTTTATTCTGTGTTTTTCCCCCAGAGCTGGAAGATTAGTGGACCAGAGCTGCCCTCAGCTGTTCTTGAGAATGGGGGCCTTGTTTGGGTTATGGCAGGCTTCATGAAAGCCACTGGCTGCTCGTCATGAGCTGATTGGTCCATCTGCTGCCGGTGGCCAGAAGCGAGGCTCTCTATCCCCAAGAGCAAGCTTATGAATCAAAGCTGGCCCAGGGGCTGGCGTTTTCTGCACTATTCAGCAAAACGGGGGGAGGACAAAGAAATATCAGCTGCCAAAATCAAGGAACACCTACCAACCCCCCCCCCCAAATGTTTCCGATAATTTCTTTTGAAGTTTTAAAAAAAATCTGTAAAACTATATTTCCGTTGTTTTAGATGTTTATCTACAAATTTCCAAAAAATAAAAAATACGGAAGCCCAGATTGAGGCTAACATGTCCTGGGCAGCCATCCCCATCCCTTTTGGGCCGCTGGATGCTCAGTGAGCTGTGTAAACACTGCGCTGGCCGTCGCTCAATGCTGGATGCCTTTTCCACAGAACGCCAAGACCCGCGGCTCCGGAATGCCGATTTATATTTGTTTAGCGTGAAGCTGTCTGTCTTGTCGAAGCGTTTCCCGCTGTCCATTGATTAGCTCTTTGTTATTGTCCTCGCTGACACATTAATCCCGAAGGAGACGCGGCCCAGTTTCTCCCATCTCTGTCATGTCTGTGTGGCCGGTGCCACTTATTTCCGTCTGACGTGTTTGACCAATTTCCCAAAGCAAAGCATATCTCACACCTGGATGTTTCTTAGGGGCGGTGATTCTCTACCCGGTCCTTGGAGGCGTCTAGATTGTCCATCTGGGAGCTGGGAAGGATGCAAACAAATGGCCTCTCTGAGAGCTCCTGGGGACTATGTTGAAAAGCACTGTTCTAGAACAAGTGTGGTTAACACCTTTCCTAGGGTTAGGGTGACTGCATAGCTCCACGATAACTAGATTGGCTGTAGTCTGTTAGCACACTGGTCACCTTCGCCCTCTCCTCTGCCCTCCCAGGTACCTCTTTGCCTTGCAGATCAAGTACGATCTGGCTTGTGGACGGCTGACCTGCAATGAAAGCAGCGCCGCCCTGCTGGTCTCCCACATTGTTCAGTGTGAGTCTATAGCTGCACTTGGTCATTAGAATTGTCTGATTTTCTGTGGTCCGTCTTGTTCTTTATACTCTTCATCGTTGAAAAAAGTCCTTCACCGAAGGTGCAAACACGTGCCACTTTCGGTCCCTCCTGTTGCTCGTCACACTGTGGATGGTCGATTTTTTTTTTGGCCATTCTGCATGCAGAGCACGTGAAACCACATGCATAGCTCCCGGTTGTACCTGGAGGGGCCCCACAGTGAAGGTTTTTCTCCTCCCCCCCAGCTGAAATCGGGGACTTTGACGAGACGCAGAGCAGGCAGCACCTTCTCTACAACAAATACATTCCTGACCAGGAGGCCCTGATGGACAGGATCCTGGATTTCCATCGCAAGCATGTGTGAGTCCGGCGGGCTGGCGAGTGCGAGTGAGCGAGCGTGTGTGGGTGCCACCTTTTTAAATACGATACTTTTGTTATGCTTCAGTTTTGTTGAAATGGCTTAATTGAATTTAATGCAGTTAGGAGGACATCCATTAAAGTAGAAATGTTGCCCTTCTCTGTGTGTGTGTGTCTGTGTCTGTGTGTGAGAGAGGGGTGCGTACATACATGTGCGTGCATGCATGCTATGTCACCATTATAACCCTTTATGCAATTCAATTAAGTGGAAAAGATGGTGTTCATGTCTCATTAAGAATTAATCCCTTTAGAAAATGCCACTTGAAAGGTCAGTCACATTCCACCAACCTCATTCCGGACAGAGTGATTCCAGCAGAACCATTCGCCGATTATTACCCTAATCTGTGCCATCTACTGCACGTCTCTGCAGTGCAATACGGTCGCACTTCGTTCTTAAATGTGTTTTAGCGTGGGTTTCGATTTTCAGAGTCGCATGGTCAAAGCAGCAGTGTCAACATGAAACCACGAATGACTTCCTATAGGAACGATTACAGTCCCTGTCGAGTGTGTGAGTGGCGACTGATGGAGGGTGGGAGTGGGAAAGCCCCCATTTCCTTTTCCTGTCTCCCCCTCGTATGGGGGAATCGACACTGACGTTAGCTGTTGCTTGTAATGGATGCCGTCTTGCTATCTGTACAGCTGGAAAGAGAGGGCGAGCCGCCGACAAGCCGGCAGTAGATATCGCTGCGCTGCGTCCTGCCCCCCCACCCCTCACCACTCCCTTCCCATTTGGTGATAACACCAAGACACCGTTCCGGGTGAAACCTCACTGAGAATTCAGTCACTAATTAAGCACCACACACAGGAAACAGGAAGTCATTTTCAGAAATTACAGAGGCAGGGAAGCATCCTGTTGGAGAACACCCGGTCGAGCTAGCTGAGGTTTGGTAGTTTGAAAATGCTGATTTATGCTGGCTTTCACCATGAAGTACCGTTAATTATGATAGTTCATTAAAGTAGGGATCAGGAACTCTGAAGCAAATGCTGCATTGACTGTTATGGAGCTTGGAGGGATGGCGAGGGATTTTTCTGAGATACACGAATGACGTGACATGCAACTTAGGACAATGCTGGTGGATGTGTTTCCATTACAGTGCAGGCATGTCCCTACATAACAGTTTACTGTTTCTCAGAATTAATGTCACATGACGTCAGTGTCTGAGGTCCAATCGGGTGTTTAATTATGCAAGTCTCAGAGTGTGCAATTAGTTTGACAGTCACGGCTAATAGTTTGCCACATTTCAAAGAAGTGTTTTATGACTGTTCTTGCATGTTAATCTAATGCACAGTTTAAGACATTTTATGGGGTAAAATGAATTACAACTGATGTGGAAAGTATGCTGGGAACCATGTGCAAGCTGATGGAATAGGACAATAACACAATTCAGTAGAAGCTGTAAATACTGACGATTTAGCTAGCTTGCCATTCCTGAATTGATGGACGTCCTTCTGGTTACTTCACAGGACATTATAGGAAGTGTTGAACACGTGTCAGTAATTAAAATACAGTTTTATATGTGAGCATTAAGGCTCTGTGCTCGCATTGGTCCTTGTATGCGGTGGCACGATGCGAGTCACCAGATTCGTTTCTCTTCTCCAGAGGCCAGACCCCGGCTGAGTCCGACTACCAGCTCTTGGAAATCACACGACGGCTAGAGATGTACGGCGTGCGTCTCCATCCAGCCAAAGACCGGGAGGGCTGCAGGCTGAGCCTGGCTGTTGCCCACACAGGAATCCTAGTCTTTCAGGTGACTGGTGGACTCTTCCGGTTTGACCCGTGGGCTAGTGTTTCTTAGTTGGCCAGTTGGATACTCAACCCCGTACCCTGCTTTTCTTATGGGAAATCCGTGCTTGTTCCCAGTTAAAATGGTAATTTTGATGTAGCCCAGTAACAGTGCCGTTGTTCTATGATGGATAATTTGTCTGTTTTGTTTCGAAGAAGCTTTCCCTTGTATATCCCTGGCTGAACTTTGAGAGTTATGCCCAACATAAACATATGTTCAGTTTTGAACTTACAGTAACGTATTACCCAGAATATACAGTAATGTCCTTTTGCCCAATAGCAGGGGAGGCTTCATTTCTGGTAGAAACTCCTCATTAAAAACACCACAAGCAGACAGCGAAAGCTATTTTTTCTTGTTTATAGATTTTCCGATGTAGGATTGGCTTTTTTTCCTTTTTATGTGCTGCTGAAATTGAGGGAACGTTTATCATTGTGCTGAAAGGGTCGTCGCACTGAGAGTTTTTTTTTTCCCCCCGTGTGTTTTCTGAAGGGGCACACGAAGATAAACGCCTTCAACTGGTCAAAGGTCCGAAAACTGAGCTTCAAAAGGAAGCGGTTTCTCATCAAACTCAGACCAGACCCAAATGTGAGTGCCTCTCTTATACAAGCCCTGTCTCAGACAAAAGGGCTGCGTTGTGTGACAGTGATAATGAATGATGTTGATGATGAAGACACAGAACATCTTAGGTTCAGTTGTTACAGTTCTAGGAATTGATGTCAGGTGTTTTACTGGTAGGACGACTCTCAGAATAATCCAGCTATAAATTGTATAAAAATCATTATGTCTATATAGCCGATTTTGACTGAATATAAGATGACTGCGTAAATAACGTTCTTTTATTTGTGGAAGGAGCTTAAACTGAGATTAGAACATTGAGATACCATAAAATAATCTTGTAGCAGATTGTCAATCTGGGGTCATACGTTATAGTAATAAAATGATAATATTTAATCCCCTTCTCATTGTTGTCTACATTAGCTACATTCTCCCATTTTATCTTCATTCAGCAAGATGTTCAAACCTGATAGTGCGGTCGGTAGCAGTCTGTACGGCTGACCTGCCACTGTGTGACTGTCCCCTACTGCAGAGCGCGTGTCAGGACACCCTGGAGTTCCTCATGGTCAGCCGGGACCACTGTAAGGTCTTCTGGAAGATATGTGTGGAGTACCATGCCTTCTTCAGGCTCTTTGAGGAGCCCAAGCCCAAACCCAAACCTGTGCTCTTCACCAGGGGGTCCTCCTTCAGGTTCAGGTAGAGTCCGATGATGGTGCAAACTCTGGGACAGATTTTTTAATACCTAATGCAGTGTTTCCCAATCTGGAACTCGTGGACCCACAGTTACCCATGTTTTTGCTCCCTCCCAGCTCCCTGCCAGACAGTCCACATTTTTGCTCCCTCGTAGCTCCCTGCCAGACAGTCCACATTTTTGCTCCCTGCCAGACAGTCCACATTTTTGCACCCTCCCAGCTCCCAGTAGGGAGTAGGGAGCTGGCAGGGAGCAAAAACATGGGCCGACTGTGGGTCCATGAGGACCAGATTGGGAAGCACTGCTTGATGGTTACGGAGATAATGATTTACTACATGGGTATTGCTGAAATAACTATGAGGTAGGATTTAAAGTAACGTTCCTCAACATGTCTTACACATTTCTTTTCTCATGTTCTGTCACCTCCTCCTCCCCATCACCGTCTTGTCCTCTCCATGTCTTCCACCTGTACTTCCATTCAGTGGCCGGACACAGAAACAGGTGATTGATTACGTCAAGGATTCGGAATTCAAAAAGATCCCTTTTGAAAGGTAGGACTTTGGGTATTTTGGGATTGTGTTTCTTTTAGGACGGTGCAGGTCGTCTTTGGTCCACCTTTAACCTGCTGGATCTGGACATCGTCACAGAATGCTCTGGAAAAGTAGCTGAGGAGGCTGTGTGATGAAGCGTGTGTGTTCTGGGCTGACTTGGGATGGTGAACCATTACCGGCCTCCCATGCCTCTTCTGTCTTCCAGGAAGCACAGTAAGATCCAGTCCAGCAGCAGCCCATCCCTTCTGCCTTCCCTGCGGCGCTCGGACGTCCCCACAGAGGTCAGTCGTGCTTCCCGCTCTGCTGCCACCCCTCATTTTAGCTGAGGGAGCCTTGCTGCTGAGTGACTCATTGTGGTCTACAAGCTTATGTTTAATTCAGTTGCTGAAAGCAGGCCAGTAAATTTAGACAGACCAAAAAAACACCTTCCATAGTGTTTATATATATTGGCATACGTAATGGTCAGTCCTCAATTAACGATCAGTAAGCACAAGTCTGATTAGTCCTCTTTTTTATTTAATGTTATTGAGTTTATTGACATATTTTATGCAGTGCACTGTCAGAAAAAAGAGTACCCTTTTGTACCTTTGTCACTGGGGCTATACCCTCAAGGGTCTGCCAGCTGTACCCTAGCTGCAGGTAAATGTACATTTTAAGATACAGAAATGGACCATGGGGAACATTTTTGTACCATTGATGGTACGCTAATGCTGTTTGTACTTTGGGTATGTTCATAATCTATTTCTGTACCTTAAGTTAGACTAAAAGGTACATTTACCTACCGTTAGCATACAATTGGCAGACACTTGAGGGTATATCCCCAGTAACGAGCAAAGGTACAAAATTATACTCTTTTTTTTTCTGATAGTGTAGGAGAAGGTGACTCTTGCTTCTTTTGGGAGCCTGTTGAAGTGGCCGCCGTCCTCGTTGATCATTGGTAGCCTGAACTTCTGACTTTGCTCCCCAGAGCACCAGCAGCACCTCCGGGATCAAGACCGAATCCTCGAGCCAGCACAACTGGAGCTTGGCGGAACAGCAGGGGAGCAGCCCCTCTGCCCAACACAATGGGGGAGGATGCGAGGCTCGGGTCGGCCCCGGGGCGGAGGAGGGGCGGGGCCAGGGGACCCCCGCTAGGCAGACGGCGGAGCAGCTGAGCACAGGTCCAGCATCCCGAGCCGCCAAGGGCAGCAGCTCCTCTATCCCGTACATCGACTGCAGTGACATAGATAGCGAGTATGACCTGGCCAAGTGCCACGTCACACGCTCCCGTTCCCGCAGTAACGACACTCACGAGGATGAACCGGCGTTCTGGGGAGGCGGGGTTAATGGCGCGTACCACCATGAGCGCGAGCTGCGCCTGGCCAAAATCCGGTACCCGGGCCAGCCCGTGCCGCGACTCTGACGACGAGTCGTTGGACGCTTCCCGCTCGGGCAGCGTCCCCCTCCGCGCGCCGCTCCACAGCACCCTGCTGGATGATGTTTTTCGCACCTCGGAGCAGCGAAGCCCCCTCTTGCCTCGCCGAGTCCTGGCGGGCAGCAAGAGTGCCACCTCCAGCCCGCTGGTGAGCGCTTTTCACCGGACCGGGTCGCTCGGTCACGAGCCCAATGGGCACGTGGGGCGCTGGGGTGACACCAACCGGGTCTTCGGCACACGTCCAGGGCAGCGCAACAGAGGGGCCCTTTACGGCAGCCACTCTCCCCTCGCCATGCGCCCGCCAGCCCCACATAAGCTGCGAAACGGGCATAACCGCTCAGAGACCGACCCCTCGGTCCTCAGCCGCGGTG
Source organism: Brienomyrus brachyistius (assembly GCF_023856365.1). NCBI lineage: Eukaryota > Metazoa > Chordata > Actinopteri > Osteoglossiformes > Mormyridae > Brienomyrus > Brienomyrus brachyistius. The sequence continues at coordinate 23,014,229 of NC_064548.1, forward strand.
GCGAAACACCGGGCCGCCAGGCACGCTCCGCCATCGCCGAGCGCCGCGTGGTGGCCAATGGCCTGTGTCCCCCCAGCCAGCCCAAACAGAGCCCCGCGCGTCGACTGTACGGCCGAACAGGCGCTGATCACGTGGGAGCCGTCCAGATGACGGACGGCTCCACAAGCAGCGGCACCGAGTCCAGTGACTCTGAGTCGGAGGCAGGCATCTCCGTGGGCCACCCGCTCATGTACGGCAACCCCATTGCCGTGGGCAACGCCTCGCCCATGCCGGGGAGTAAATTCTCCTTCGGCAGCCTGTTGGACGAGGAGCTGGAGGACGACGCCTGCTTTAACTTTAGCGACGAGGACGGCTCGCGGGTCCTGAGCTGTTAGGGTGCTCGGCTGGATTTTGCTCGTTTTCACATAGTCTTTGCCTCTGGTGACTGTGTAGAGCCACCTTGAGGTGTTTCCCCTCGCATAAGTGTTGATGTTCCCTAAGTCTCTAAAGAGCTTTTCCCATGGGAAAGATATACTGGTTTAGAGATGAGTGGGGATTATGTTTAAATGCATCCCTCTCCCTTTGCGTGCAAAGTCAACTTTGCCCAGTAGGGGGAGGGGCCATGCGGACTGGAAACGAGGTCACTCTTCGCTGTTTTGTCAGACCTGAATGGTTTTTTTGTCCGCTGGGGTTTGGGAAGCGTCTTTGTGCCAAGCTGCAGGTTTAGATGGGAGCTGCGGACTTTGTGTCCAGTCTGGACTGAAGCCTAACGAAGCACTTTGTTCTCTCTCACTCTCTGTAAAAACCCCGGTGTGGTTGACAGGCAAAGCTGACCACAGCGGATCGGGGATTTCGGTTCACTGCAAACCCCAGCTAACCGACATCTAATGATAACTAAATTTCAGAATGAACGTTTATTAATGATAGATTTACCACGACCCTCACCTGGAGAAGTGGATTGAAGGTTAGAATGGACTAAAACCTTGAGTTCAAAATGATTATTTTCCACGAGAGGATGTATAACAATCTTTGAAATATGAAATCAGTGCTCAGTCAGATGCCTTCACGCGTATTAATGGTAGGATTCAAAATGTAATTCTTTTATTTACATTTTTTTCCTTTTCCTAATAGAAGTCTTGATTTCACACTTGAAACATTTTTAATGAAGGTTTCCAGTTAGTCTTGTGCAGTAGGTTAGTTGGAAGGAGATTCTTACTCTTAGATGTCGGGTAGATTAGTTTACACAAGTGTAGTATTGTTTACCTGTGACATTGAATGTGTTCATCATAGCCTTAGATGCGTTTCCCTGGTGCGGTTTGTGGTCATCTCGTTCTCTGTGTGTGTGTGTGTGTGTGTGTGTGTGTGTGTGTGTGTGTGTGTGTGTGTGTGTGTGTGTGTGTGTGTGTGTGTGTGTGTGTGTGGCCGCGTGTCTGCATCGTGTGCAGCTGTGCTTGTGCTCAGAAGGCTGATCTACCTGTAGCAGAATAAACCCCCCTGCCCGCCCCCCCCCCACTAACCCATGTAGTTCTCCAGCTCACCTGTTGGTCGGACGCCCTTATGGGACTCTGTAGTGGCAGGCTGTGAGAGGCTCCGCTGTAGGTGGGTCTTATTTTGGTTCAGATGAGCATGTGACCCAACCACGAATGGCCGTGAACCAGTTCACAGACTGTAATGCATATGGGGTTAGGGCCAGTGACTGTCGTTACCGCTGGGAACAGTGGTGTACCTTTAAGGCTGTAATCCCCTGTCTTCTCTGGACCGTGGCTTGGAAGAAACGTCCCTCGGCTGACTGTGACGGCTGTGTCCATGTCGCCTCGCTGCTCACCCTCCCCGGGCATGTTCCCCATGCCCTTCCGCTTGGTCAGCTGAGGTGCCGACCTCCACAAGCACCTGCCCAGCCTTGTGACACTCTCACTATCCAGCATGCACTGCTGCCCAGCCTCTCCCAGAACCGTTTACTTCCTTCTCTTTTTACAAATTCAAGACCTATGGAGCTTCATGCCCATTATTGTCATCTGTTTGTGATGTATGACCTGACTATCCTATCTGACTCTGTTTGTAACACAATGCTTGTTTTCTTTTAAAAATCAAAAGAAAGCTCTTTGTCAAATGTAAACACTCTCCTGTCAGCATGTCCTTGTTGGAAAGAGATCGTACACCACTTCTGCTTCTCTTCTTTCGCTGATCTGCAGTGGCCAGCCTACCTTTCCGTGGGGGTGGGGGGGGGGGGGCGGTGGCGGTGCCGGCCAGGGTTCCCTTTGAACGCAGTGATCCCATTAACTTCAGAGTTAGCTTCAGGAAGCCGCAGCGTGGAATAATCTAGCAGGGGCTGCATGTTTGTGTAAGAAACGTCCATATTTATTCAACCGTTATGCATATCTCACTCACTTTGCTGTGATTTTTTAAAATATTATTTATACAGTTCCCAAATTTTGTACTGCACTAATTACAAATGTTAAATGACCCACAAATGTAAAGATGCACATAAATTTTTGGTTCGCTCTTCTGATGATTATTTCAACTGTATTGGGATTCAAGACGTCTGTGAAAGGTCTGCAGTGAATTTTACTTTCTATGTTTTATTTCTGCAAAATGAAGAATTTCCTGTAGGTGGATCTCTTGTACTCTGCTAAGAAGGTTGGGTCAGTGTTCCTCAGGCTACGCTGTTGAGATTTAGGCAGCGGGAGAACGAGGGTCACCTTGGTTACTGGATCACTGCGGTTTTAAAGAGACACTGAGCGCTGACTGTTGGCTTTTCATGGGCTGATATGCTGCACGCAGCTAACGCACTGCTTATGGGACCACCGGTTATTGATCTGGGGGGGGGGGGGTCTGAACCAGATCGACGCAGTACGGCATTGCTGTGCCAGTTCCACCCGTGTTCAGCCAGCCAGACAGTCTATGTATATTGAACCCCCCACCCATTAAGGGTAGAATGCATGGGCACTTCTGCACAGGGGGCTACCACCACCCCAACACTCTGGCATGTCCCTGGAGAGTGAACCCCCGCCCTCCCCCCCCCACCCTACCACCACCCTTGCTCTCTGGCATGGCGTGTGTCCCGCAGTGTCCCCCACTGCGTGCCCACTGGCACACTTTACGTTTCCGCCCCATTCAGTCCTCCCACAAGCAGCACTTTCAGTAAGTCTCACTGCAAGACTCGTAGCCTTTTTTGTAAAACTAAACAGTTTTCTAAAGCATGTTTCATATTAGCATTAACGTTTGTAAGCTTATTTCGTACTGAGCTTCTTTTCTTGAGGTTGGCTCTTTAGTCCTTTTTGTACTATGCTATTAGTGCGTATTAATCGCAGTCTTGCGTTTTGCTGAATGCTCCGTCACGGCCGCGGTTGGCAGAGATACCTGCTGAAAGTGCTGCTTCTCACTGTCCCAAAACCAGAACCCAGAACACGGGATGGACTGTGTGTACTGACGGCCCGGCTATACCCTGACCTGTTCTCTGTCCTCGATCAGCCCGGCCTCCTCTCCCCATAAAAAGCTGTTGAGTTGGTATAAGCCAAGGCAGTTCTCATGACTGTCAGTTGGGCTTTGTTAAGTCTTGGCGAGGGGTGGGCTAAGTCTACACTCACTGTAACACCCCCCATGCATTTCCTAACTGCTGGAAGACTTCTGTTGAAAACTAGGCCCCGCTATGTACTTGCGACTGTAATACTTTTGTATATTCTAGCTTTGTATTGGTGTTCCTCTTGGCACGTGCTGCATTCTGTTACTGTCTGATTTTCTATACTTTAACATTGTATAGGGTTGTGCACTAGTGTCAATAAAGTTGACCTTTGTGAAGTGGGAGTCCAGAATCTTCTTTAAAGACCCCCAACGATGTCTTGTGATCGTCCTAGATGCTAGAGTATCCCTGCCCTCCCGTCTGTGGTGGTGTTAGTAGAACATTCTTAGTTGTTGTCGTGTGTTTGTCTCTCATTTATGCATTGGTTCTCGTGGGGGTGTGTCTGTGTAGCATGTGTGCTGGCCGTTTTGCACCATCCCATCGTCACTCCTCTTCTTCCATCACGTAGCCAGTTTCCCACTCCGTGTCGTAGATGGCTAGAGGTTGCAGGTTAATCGCTGTCTTTTTGAAGCCAGCCTAGCGCGCTCAGTGGACAGAGAATCCGTGTCGGGCAAGTATGCCGTCCAGAACCGTAGCAAATGTAGTCATGATGTAGTTGAATTAGGTAAGTCATTCTGTCTGCCGATTTTTTTTTTTTGTTTGTTTTCATGACCGAAAGGGGCTGAAATATGTTGACCCATCAGACCCTTGAAGCCACATTCATACAATTGGAGATCTTGAGGTCTTCACATGCCTCCAGCAAATTATTGCAGTTAGCTGTAGCCATAGACCATTTGATGCCCTGTTTGATGTCCCTTCTACCTATTTGCATACACCCTAGCCTTAGACATAAGAAGTTCTCTGAATGCAAAAAGCATTTCCCACTTACTGTCTTTTTACACTCTCTTTCAGGAAGAGCATCCAACAGCCCGCGCCTGTCGGATTCCTCAGGGGCATCCCAGGGTCTGCTCAATGGGCAGAAGCAGGCACTGACCCCAGGCCAGAGCCCCGATGGCCGGCAGCCTTCCCCACTCACCAGCCCACTGCTCAATGATGCCGGCTGCCTCCGGACTGACGACGAGGACGAGGTTCGGAGGAAGGTTTGTGGCCCAAATGGCCGTGGCATGTAAAAAAGTTGGAGTGGGATCGATTGGGTGTTGGCAGCTGCTTTGGTGGTCAGCCAGAGATCATCTGTGTGCACTGAACTTGACATGTCTCTTAGTTTCCTCTATTACATCTTTGAATTCATTCAGTGCTCTCTGTTGCAGAGGTTCCCCACCGACAAGGCCTACTTCATTGCCAAGGAGTTGTTGACAACAGAGAGGACGTATCTCAAGGACCTGGAGGTTATTACTGTGGTAAGTCTGTAGTGATCCAGTTCTGCTTGCAGTTTGGTGGAGATGCCTTTGCCTCAGGCCATATTGAATGTCACGGATCTCTTGAGGGCTGGCACCGAGTCAGATTTAGGTGAGACAAAACATTGGTAAAACTTTGGTTAGCTTCCACCATGATCTCTCCTCTTAACAATTACTGTTGGAAGAAACCACATTTTGCTATTAACTGTCAATCAGCAGCTGTTAGCACAGCTAGCTCCTCTATGGTTTCCAAGGCTATACGCAAGGGAGAGCATGGCGCCTCGACTCTCCATGTTAGTGGGTATGAGTCAAAACCCTTCTAATAATAATAATAACTCGGTTATTGGCCATTTGCACAAATACGGGTGCATCAAAATTTGTATATTTGTCCTCATTTGGCTCTCCATAGCTTGGGGGTCACAGCGCAGGGTCAGCCATTGTGCGGCGTTGCTGGAGTTGGGGAGTTTAGCGCCTTCAGACTTAACTGAGCCACTCACCACCTCCACTTGCCTATTCTGTCGACTTTGCATGACTTCCTCGTGCTTGCGTGCTGCCGCACTGGATTTATGGTCTGAATTTAAACATCCGTCTTGGCAGAGAGCGTCTTGCTTGGTATTTTGTTGTTTATGCACAGAAGTCCTTTCATTTTTTTCTTTGAAGAGTCATTGAAATCTACCTCCTGTCAGAGGTCTCCCCACTTTGTGGGAAGGGTAGCAAGGAGAACGGTGGTTAAGTAGGTCTACATGAACTGGTCCCTGGAGCAAGACCCCCAACCTAAATCACTAAAGTACCTAGCTATGTAAATGGGTATAATTGTAAGCAGCAGCAAATGTAAATTTGTGTCATTATTAACAAAGCCTGCTGGTCTTGTTCAGTGTACTGGGTACACTGCTGTGGTTCTCTGATGAACCGACACTGTTACCATGGTTCTAGGCTCTCTCTTGGACATCTTTTCTACATTTTTCCCACTTTGTGTCCCTTTTCCTTTCTCTTAGTCCTTCCAGAACTCTGTGGCAAATGACGAGGCCATGCCTGACTCTCTCAGGAATATGGTTGTCTCCAACTTCGACCCCCTCTACAAGTTCCACACGGGGTTTTTGAGGGAGGTAGAGCAGAGGCTGGCTCTCTGGTGAGTTGATGAACTTTGCCATGTTTTCTTGCTGAGTGACTATTGGTGTGTTTTATCATCAAATTGTTACATTTGTCTGCTCAAATTATTTTTAGAAGGTGGTAACATTTTTCCGGCATACATGGATTAAAGCGATAATTTTGGTTTTATTACATTTTTTTTCCCAAAAAATGAGTTTGTGCCAAACATTGCGGAATAAGCTGGCAAGATTTCTGTATATACCTTGTTCATCTGTGTTCATAAACCTCTTGACAGTGGGCCTATTATCTCACACTATCGATCTGTAAACCTGCCTCGCGGCGACTTCCGTGTGGAGCTAAGGCAGACAGTTGGAGAGGATCCAACAGGAAATTGCATGCCTTAACGTGGCTTCAAGAGCGATGGTTTCTATGGTAATGGATGAGCAGTGACAATGGTTCACCCCTCCCTCCATCTGTAGGGACCATCACATGGGAATCTGCTTGCATCAACCGAGTGGTTGATAACGCCTAGCTCTGCTCAAAGAAACTGAACAGGGAGAGTAGGAGTTGTTAGAATCAATCTTGGGGAAAAATAAGCTGACAAAAGGAATATTATAATGTTGGAATGTCTAATAAAAGATTAAACAGGTTGTTACATTAAAAATTGAAATGCATCAGTGGTTTGAAGCGTGCTGGAGAAGCAGCCTTAAATTCCCCCCCAAAGGCACTACATTCTGCATGTCTCTTCACTGCATTTGATCTACTTTTCAAGTTGGACAGCCTCATGCCGTGTGTGGTAATGAGTCTCGCCTCAGGAATTTGAGAAAGACCATGATAAGTGTGGATCATCTTCATTCACTTCCTTGTTAGGGCTTGCATGGATACTCCAGGCTTCCCTCTGCTGGTTGGTACATAAAATTGCAGAATATGTATATATATATATATATATAATGTAAACCATAGACCTGAGGTGGGCAATATTATTCAGAGAGGACTGTTGAGTATGCAGGTTTTTGCTGCAACTAGATTACTAATTAGCGAACTGATTGGCTGAAGAGTTCTCACACCTGGGTTTGAACAGTGACTTAAAGGTTATCCTAAAAACCTGTATACCAGCTGACCCTTTGAGGGTCCGACTGCCCACCCCTGTTGTAGACTATACTGTATGCCCATATGTATGACCATGCTGAGGTTGATGTGATCTGCACAGGGAGGGCCGCTCCAACGCCCACATTAAAGGGGGCTACCAGCGGATTGGGGATGTCATGCTGAAGAACATCCAGGGCTTAAAGGTACGGACCCTTTGCCAAAATGCTGTTCACTGCCACCGCATTGTTGACACCCACAGCATGAACCAGGGCTGAGCGCTGAAGCTGCATTGCTGGGTATTTGGTGGTGAATGATTCAGTGATTTGGTTCAGAATAAGTAGGATTTTCCAGGAAGTACAATTCCCCGAAGCTTATTCATACGACAGGAGAGGTTCTCACAGTCTTAGCAGTCTTAGTATTTTCACCCAGCCAAAATGGCGGTTTTAAATGTCATAGTCACAGCATTTGTTAAAGATCGTATTCTTTGAGCTCCAACAAATCCTGAAACACAAGGCGTAGTGGGCAGTGTGCATCTCAGGGAGTTGGACACCTGTGTTCAGAAGGCCATTAGCTTGGTTTCTATAGCTGGCAGGCTAATAATATCACCATTGAACCCTTGAGAAAGTTCCTTTAGACCTTGTAGCACCGTTAATACTATGCTGGTGTCTCTTGCCGCCCTGTTAAAACTCTTCCCTGTTATTGAAGCCCTGTGTGTTTTACGGGGAGCAGAGGAGCATTAAAGAGTTTGTAGGAGGAAGGCGGAGCTATTTGGGATCATGGCTGTCTGATTGGTTCTTTGGTATTTAGACAGGCTGCACGCTGGGTCAGAAGTAACAGATGGAATGGGGTGGGGAGGGGGGGCATTATTTGGCTAATTAAGAGCGCCCTCCCTTCATACTTCCCCCTAAACCAGCGGTTCGCGTTTGAAGCCTTTTTAATCACTCTAATCGTTATGCTCATTAATGAACATGGTCCAACAAGAAATAGTCATATGGGCTCCACCCAGGGGGTCCACTGAACTCTGCCATGTGACCCAGGCAGGGGTCTGGCCAGCCGGTCACCTATGTGTCTGGACTTTTTCATGTGTGGACCAACGGATCTCCTTTGGAGCACCACAGGTGCATTATGGGAATGGGCTTTAAACCATACCGTGATTTAAGTAGATGACCGTCCAACATAAGTGATGGATTATTATGCTCGAGCAGTAATTCCGACATGGCTGCCCACCTCCTGTAGACACACGCCTCTTCTTATCCGCCCCCAAATTGTCAAATCGGACCGATAAAGGGACCACCATCCCTTCAGGTGCGCTGAGCGTCTGCCGTTCGTGAAGGCGCCGCCCGTGGCCGCCGGTGTGTGACGCGGCCTCCCCGTTTCCTGCAGCAGCTCTCGGCCCACTTGCAGAGGCACTCGGAGGTGCTGCTGGAGCTGGAGACGGCGTGCCGCGCCTCACGCCGCCTGGAGGCCCTGTGCCGGGACTTCGAGCTGCAGAAGGCGTGCTACCTGCCCCTCAACGTCTTCCTGATGCGGCCCCTGCACCGCCTCATGCACTACAAACAGATCCTGGAGCGGCTCTGCAAGCACTACCCCCCCACGCACGAAGACTTCCGGGACTCCCGGGGTAGGCGCCCGCATGTGTCTTTTTCATATTGGCCAGTCTTGCACTTGCACCCCCCCTTCCCTACACTCCCTGGGACCAGCATCACAACCTTGAATTCAATGAACGGTTCTGTAAATTGCAGGACTGATATGTATGGTGGTGGGCGGCTCAGCAGGTTACGATGCTGGCTCTGGGATCAGAAGGTTGTCAGTTCAAATTCCATGGTCTGAGGGATGGTTTCACCATTCAGCCCTTGACCTTTAACCCCTCACTTTTAGAAAATATCAGTTTGTACTGATAATATAATTACTTGTTATCACTGGGGCTGGCTGTACCCTCAAGGGTCCGTCAGATGTATCCTAGCTGAAGTGTGCATGTACTTTTTAGTCTAATTTAAGGTACAGAAATGGACTCGGAGGAACCATTGTTGTACCATTGGGGGTACATTGTTGTTTGTACTTTGGGAGATGAAACTGTACCACGGCTGTACCAGTGTGATTTCACCAGGGTTTGACTGACCCCACTGCATCTGCCGAACATCCTAATGTATTTATGTAACATTCTAGGTCCGTCCTGTTTTGTACAGGCTAGGAAATACAATTCAGATGTTAAAATTTTGTACGATTTCAGGCGTTTGAACATGCCAGTGACTGCAGTTTTTAGTGAATCCATGCAGATTTTCCAGTGTCTGTTAGAAGTGACCTGTCTGTCTGATTCATATTAGGGAAACCAATCATTGAACGGAATGGCTTTGATTTACTGTGGTGTAACAGTATCGTGGGAACGCTGAAACTCAGAGCAGAGAGATGGAACTGCAGCGACAGCCGTGGTTTTTTGGAAGGATGAAGTACAGAGTGTTTGGGTTGTGAAGCTGGTGTGAGCAGAGTGATTAGGGCTGATTCCTCCCGACGCACGTTCGCCCTCCAGCTGCGCTAGCGGACATATCGGAGATGGTGGCCCAGCTCCATGGTACCATGATCAAGATGGAGAACTTCCAGAAGCTGCTGGAACTCAGGAAGGACTTGGTGGGCATCGACAATCTGGCCGCTCCAGGACGGGTAAGCTTTGTCCTCGGATTTCCTCACCCCGGTGACCTCCAGGTCATATCCTAGTTGAAGCAGTAAAGGCTGTGGGTTTTTTCCCCATGAACAAACGGTGACTTTCCCCATTGTCTGTTGCAGGAGTTCATCAGGTTGGGCTGTTTGAGCAAGCTGTCTGGGAAAGGTCTGCAGCAGCGAATGTTTTTCCTGGTAATTCCCGTTTTCCTGGATTTAACTGTAACCATGGACGAATTGGGGGAGTGTGATTGGGGGGTGTCACGGCTCAGCGTCAGTCGCTTCCTGATTTGACTCAAATAAGACCTGGGTTAATCCCAGAAGTTATTTACAGGATAAAATAATCCCAGCCATGGCTTTTGAAGCCTTGTCCCGCCCGTAGCTGGTCGAGACAAAGACCACTTCATTTAGCATTAATGCTTTTATTTCACATCGTTACGCAACTTTTAACACGGCTAAAATTAAAGGGGCGAGAACCAGATTCCTGGACAGTCCTGGAAAATTCCGGGACAAGCCTCGCAAAGCGCCACTCCCCTGGGTATCGGTGCGTTTAACTCAGTTGGCACTGTGGCATTTGTTAAATGGGCTCTAATATTCAAATTAATAAGGTGCCTGTTGCTTAATATGGGCACTTAGTGGATGGCATGCTGACAGGTTAGGGTTGTTTACAGTGGTAACCGGTGAGCTTTTAGAGAGTTCACCCGGCATTTGGTAGGTAGGGCAGGGTGGGAGTTAAGGTTGTCACAGTTAGCGTTAGCATTTTTCCCATAGAAGTGAATGAGCAGGCCCCATAAGGATAGGTATACCCTACGTGTGTGTGTGTGTGTGTGTGAGTAAAAGGCGTCTTCCATTTTCTGCCTGACAACAGTTCAGTGACATCCTGCTGTACACCAGCCGAGGGACGACCACCTCCAATCAGTTCAGGGTGAACGGTCAGCTGCCCCTTTACGGCATGACGGTGAGTCTGGGGCCGTGGGGGAGGGGCCACGGGTAAGTAAATCGCACCCGAGACCGAGGCTGCTGCTGTTATATCTTAATACGGCGTAAACTAGTAAACAGAGAAGCTGTAAAAGGGGTTAATAAGACTAAGCTGAATATTAGAGCAGCTGTTAAGTAACCTAACGGAATAATGAGAGTGTGGAGCTGCGCGTTTAAGTCTGTCTGCGCAGCTACTAATTAAAGCATTAGGAAAACAGAAGCTTTGTTTTCACAGCCCAGTTAGTGTGGGATCCTCTGCGGAGGGCCATGCGGTCGCAGGGAATGCGCACGGGATTACATTACAGCACTGTCGCTGACATCACCGTCGCCATCCAATCGGCAGCGTCGTCTTCCTCTGTCCCCCACAGATCACCGAGAGCGAGGACGAATGGGGCGTGCCTCACTCCTTCACATTGTTCGGACAGCGCCAGACGGTGGTGGTGGCCGCCAGGTAAGACCCCCCCCCCCCCCCCAGAGGCATCCGCAGCAGCAGGTTATACTGATGTGCCCCTAACAGAAGGGTTGCCATAGCAGCCAGGGCTTTTATTGCCACAAAAATCCATCGGTTACCTGCGATGCTACATGAAACGTTTATCTGGCACGGCTGAGAACTCATGCGTGCCCTCTAGTGGCCATTTCCTGACATGCACCTCATTAAAGCATTCAAAGTTGAGTTCGGTTTCAGCGTTTGCTCCTTTTTTTGGGTCTGTTAATTACCGTTTTGGCCTGAACATAACGCTGTTTTTTCCCCCCAAGAAAAACTACATCTAAAAAACACATTCAAGTCTTGCATTCAAGAACTAGAATATAAATGTCATTATAAACATACTACAGAAGAGAGCATAGATTATCTGCCTCCTGGCTGAACGTAATTCAGCGTCATTTTCGGAATTCAGCATCACACAAGCGGTGATCGGTGTTTCAGCGCCTCACCTGGGCAGGATCCCCGAGGCAAACGTTTTCATTTGTTTTGATCCCGCCCACTGTTCCCGATTCGCTGACACATCTGTCATCTCCTTTAATAAAGTCGAATTATTTTACAGTGACTCAACCACTCGCCACAATACGTTTTGTGCTCTTTATTTGGACCTGCTTCGTGGAAAACATCCTGCATCCTGGGATTTGAAGCCTTGCCCCACCCATAGATACTTAATAGTCTAATAGCATTGTCACCCAGTCATGTTAGGGTTGCACCTGATTGATGGCCAGTGAGAGATGCAGCTTTTCCCCGGGCTACGATGGGGTTACATTCTGATTAAGGTGAAAATGCATTTTAATACAGTTCACCTAACCTAACGAACATCATAGCCTAGCCTAGCCTACCTTAAACATGCTTAGAACACTTACATTAGCCTACAGCTGGGCAAAATCATTAACACTAACCCTATTTTATAATAAAATGTTGACTATCTCATTTAATTTATTGAATAATGTACTGAAAGTGATAAACATTTACCCATCGTAACATGGACCATCTGAACCCGGGGAGCGTCTGTATGTGCCCAAGTCTAAGCTACCCCATGAATGCACGCAATCAAACCTTCAGATTTTCTATCACACAATCCTCTTCCAGCTCCGCGTCAGAGATGGAGAAGTGGATGGAGGACATCAAGATGGCCGTTGACCTCGCCGAGAAGAGCAGTGGCCTTTCCTCTGACCTGTTGGCCAGCAGCCTCGGCAACAAGAGTAAGTTGTCCCGGTTTGCTGCGGGTCGCGGTGCTGCGTGTGATGGCAAGACCTTCCTTTCCACCTCCCTCCCTGTTCCACAACTTAACTGCTTCTGTACCATATGATCGCATCTCAGTCGTAATTTAAATTTTAACAAGTTTTGTAAACTCCATCAGAGTGGCAGGAAATATACAAACAATTCCATTCCCACCTCATCTCCACACTTCCTGTGTCACGGTTAGCAAACTGTTTGAAGGGGATGGAGATTGGGGACCTGCTTGAATTTCAGGACAGCGGCCGTCCGGTTTGACAGTCCACGCTTCCAAGTGCTGTGCGGGAAAAACCCGTGTCACGGCAAAGGTCGGCTGCCTTCGTGCCAAACCCGGCACCGCCACGAGGCCTGAAGTTCACCTGAGCTTCTTGGGCCTGCTGTCATCCTTGTGTTGCGGAGATGAGCTAGTGACCCGTTTCACTACATTTCCCAGAATCCCCTGAGGACTCAGCCCTGGAGCAGGAGTCTGAGGATGACCTGAGCGCCTCCCGTACCTCCCTGGAGAGACAGGCGCCCAACCGCGGCAACACCACAGTGCACGTGTGCTGGCACCGCAACACCAGCGTGTCCATGGTGGACTTTAGTGTTGCCGTGGAGGTACCTGCCCCGGCACAACACTCCCGCTTCGTCCGCGTGTCCATGTCCGTGTCCGTGTCTGTGTCTTTGTGACTCTCAAACCGGAGTCTCTGTCAAGCTCACTAGTGCTGTGTCTTCTTCTTTCTTGCTACACGTTCCTGCTCACGGGGCGTGAATCCCAGTGAATCCCCGGAAGTCCTTGCCATCATACTGCACTGTTTCTCCTCAGGCCTTCTGATGACTCGCTTTCCCATTTCTGTGTCGGACGCTGCTTCCAGTCTTTCACACTAGTGAATTTTAACATCTTAGACCCGTGTTTCCCAATCCGGTCGTCGGGAACCTGCAGTTGGTCTAAATTTTCGCTCCCTCCCAGCTCCCGGTAGTAAAAACCTGGACTGTCTGTGGGTCACCAAGCACTGAATTGGGAAACACTGCCTTAGTCTTGCACTATGGCTGTGCCTTAGCATTGGAATTCACGGTTGTGCCACGTGGAATGATTTTGTTGCTTGGGATTACGCCCCCATTCTTGTGGGCATCTCCACTGACCAGCCATCCTGGATGATGCCCCCCTCACCCCTCACATATAATCTATCCTTTAAAATCAAATTACTCTTCTGTTCAGAAGCAGAATGTTGTAAGTTGTTGGGAGAAAACATGGGCATCGTTAGGTCTGATCACTCAGGGCTATAGCTCCAAGAATTTTAACCCTATAGCCCCGAGTATTTTACCCACGATGCGTCTTCCTTCAAAGAAAAAAACGAGCCCCAGGTGAACTTGACTTAGCTCCTGATTTTTTTTTCCAATGGCTATAAACACCCCTGAGAGAAAATAAAGCTTTAATGTTGCGGTGGCTCAGAAGGTGGCGCTCTAGGAGGCCACCTTTGTTGCCTGAGGTGCTGACCGGCGCTGACCTCACCCACATTATTGACATTGTTAAAGGTTGAGTTAATGCAGCCATTGATTGACTGCACGCAGTAATCCCCAGCTGTGGGTTTAAAAAGGTCATTTTTTCCATCTGTAACACTGTGTTTTAAGTGCAAAGGGAATAATTGTTTACAGGGTAACTAAAGCTGGTGCTAACGGGGGTGGTGGGGGGGGGGGTACTGAGGTGTAAAATGAGCATCACTCCTAACATGTCCTGTTAATTATTCTTAAAAGCACCAGTCTTGCTGGGTGGCACAGGAAGCCCTTTCAGCTGTTTTTAATGGCCCTTCAGCCCTCCCACCCCCCACCAGGCCCCCCCCCCCCCCCCCACCAGGCCCCCCCCAAACAGCTCATCTGTTCGAGTCTGTCTGTTTAACCTGCTTATTACATGTTCAAACTATTCAGCCTCTGTCTTTGTCCTCCCTTTCCGTCTGTCTCTGTCCGTCCATCGTTCTAACCCCCTCCCCTGTCCCTTGCCTTGTCACGATAGAGGAGCCTAGGCCAGTCACTCCCTCACTGGCGCCCCCTTGTGGGGGAGCTGTGCCTTTCTCTCTTGTCTGCTGGCACCGAGTTTACAGCATCTCCTTTAATGATACCTGCAGGAGTACAGAGGTAAAATTGCCAGGCAGATGCCCCCCAGCGTTGAGCACCAGCACCTCGCATGAACTATCTATTTCATCTCCGATTCAACCCCCCCCCCCCCAAACCCGCGATGCGACATTCGCGCATGCAGATTTCCTGCATGACTGTGAGTTTGGCTGATTGTGATAATAGCTGTTTATCATGTGAGTATTACTTGCCTGAGCTGTGACCCCTGGGAGTGAATCTGCGTCAGCCAAACCTCAGATGATAAGAATCCCCATCCTGGCATGCAGCCTCTTCACCAATCTGCATATTTTACACCTTAAATCTAAAAGCACAGGCATCTCAGAGCAGCTATTTATCCGTGTTCCTGGGTCCCCAACTGAATCTGCAAGGTCACTCACTCAGTCTTAACATCCCGAAATTAAATCCCAGGTCGATGCTTGGCCGCATCATGCAGATCGACACAATACTGTCAGGGTACATGAATTTAGGAGGAAGAAGAGGCTGGATGGAAACTGTGTTTCTGGAATTCACTTCCGATTTATAACGGGGGCTGTCTATAGCAGTGTCTGCCAACTCGTTGGCCGTGAGCTAGCAGTTACTCACAGAGAGCCAATGACTAGCCAGCATGACATTTATTAGAAATCAGGCTTCTTTTTTCGTACGTCATGTATAATTCCAGAGCTCCCAGCTGTTACTCTCGCCACCCCACCCACCCAGATTCCGTTCTGTGTAAAAGTAGATTGGAGACCCCTGGTCTATATTATACCTACAAGGCAGTAAAGGCCAATATATATACACACACATACACACGGTTTGTAATTATATCTTTGTGGGGACTCTCCATTCATCTCTATTGGGAAAACTCTAATCCCAACATAACTACCTTAACCCCGACCCAGCCCTAACCTTAACCATAGGTAACCAAACAAAATACGAGACATTTTTAGTTTTTTGATTGTATTCGCCGATCTTTGTGAGGACCTGAAAAATGGTCTTCACATTCTCAAAATAACAGCTTATCACATTGTGGGAAACGATTGGTCCCCACAATGTAATATAAACATAATCTACACACACACACACACACACACACACACACACAGAGTGAGGAAACGTTTAGGGACGACATTTTACTTCATACCTCCCTTATATAGATGTCTCCGATTTCCTGTCGCTGGCTTATGTAAGTCTCTGCCTGTTCTTTGTTATTCCTTATGACGTTGTCCTCTTCTAATGACACAATGGATAACTGACAGCTTTGACAGCCCTCGTTAACTGCCGGATTCATCTTTTTTTACTCGTCCCCCACCCACTAGAACCAGCTGTCAGGCAATTTGCTGAGGAAATTCAAGAACAGCAACGGTTGGCAGAAGCTGTGGGTGGTCTTCACCAACTTCAGCCTGTTCTTCTACAAGACGCACCAGGTGAGGGGACCGGCGCTGAGGTGCGAGCTCGTCGCAGTGGGATAGGCCGGGAAGGGGTCAGAGGTCAGGGGTCACACAGTTTGCTCTCCTGACCTGGGATTGTTTATGGGTTAGATAAATGTTTTCTTTAACACTCAAATCAGAGCATTCACTGACAGCAGCATGTGCTTGAACAGCATAACACGAATAAATAAATGTACTGGTTTTGTGTCAATACTTCACTCTTGCCTGAGGTTGTAGAATCTGGTGGTGCCTCTTTCCCAAACTGCTTTTATTGTCATATGTTCACGTGTTCAGACTGTTTTCCGTCAGCAGATGCAGTTCAGAGTCATTAATTGTAATGAATACGAGAGACTGCAGCAGGGTTTTGGTGGGTCTAAGCCATCCCCTTCTTTCCGTAGGATAATTACCCGCTGGCCAGCCTGCCTCTTCTGGGCTACTCCGTCACCATCCCCTCAGAGTCGGAGAACATCCACAAGGACTACGTCTTCAAGCTGCATTTCAAATCCCATGTCTACTACTTCCGATCCGAGAGCGAGTACACGTTTGAGAGGTACTTCGTGCTGCATTCTGAACCGAAATGGCCGCCCTCTCAAAACGTGTTAACAAAGTAAAAAAAGAGTCCAGAAAAGCCCTTTCTGTCCCTGCTTCTGCTATTTTTGGCTTGCTGTCTCATTACCTCTTACCATTTATGCTTCAAATGAAGGGCAAACCTGTTATACACTGAGAAATGGGTGATTGAGGGAGGCACGGAGGATATTTTAAGCACTAATTGCCTCCATGGTTCCAGTGTCCCTCTCCTCCCCCCTGGCGGGGCGAGTGAGCCACAGTGTCTCCTCATCACAGCCTGGAGGAGCAAACTAATGACAGCCGGTCTTCAGAGACTCAGCTGGTGACACACAAATCGGCCATTTTAATTAGGCCCTCGCCTTTTATTCGTCCCGAGTCTCAAGATGAATTGTGGGAGATTGAAGCCGATAGTCGCAGCTGCATGTCTGGAGGAATGAAATTGGGGGGTGGGAAACCGTCAGCTTCCCCATCAGACGACGAAACCATGACACGTTTGACACTGTGCTTTGGTGTCCTTTTGGATTCTCACTTATCGGACTGGCCATTGAAAACCCCGGGCTGTCAAAAGTCCAGACATGTTGGTTTTCAGTCTAACTCGGCTCTTAATGGCTATAGTGACGTCATCACAAGGATAGAATTTAAGTTCACCTGTGACTCCAGGTATAAATCAGATGTAAACATACTTGCGTCCAGCAACCTCTTCACACGGAGCCTCTGCATCAAAGGCTGGTCTCCACACCTGAGAAAAAATATATTTCGGGTTGACGGTGATATTTGACGCGTAGGTGTTTGCTCATGACTAACGCCCTTTCATGTTCAGGCAGGTGTTCTTTGATCTATCCTAAGGATTTGGGGTCCCGGGGTGACAGTTCCATACCTGTGATGTACACCAGTGCCATCAGCGTGTCTGACACTCTCTGTCCGTTCCCCGCAGGTGGATGGAGGTCATCCGCAGCGCCACCACCAGCTCCAGCCGTGGCCAAGCAGTGACTCGGAAGGAGCTCCACCCCTATTGATCCAAAGGCCACGCCCACTCACCCTTTTATGGTCAAACCATTCCTTATCCTTAACACATCACACCACTTTGTGGCATCAACTTTATTTCTGTTCTTTGCAGGGTTTGATACTCTTTTTTTTTGATACTTTTTATTTAGAAAAGGAAAATTAAGAGTTGTGTGTGTCCCACAGCTGGTGCTCTTTAAAGGCTGTGCGTACGCTGGCTGTCTGCGATACGAGGCTCTTACGCTGCCTTTTGTAGGATTGAATTTTTTTATACAGTTTTTTAAGATTTTGTGAACCACTTTCTGATTTTTACATGTTTTGCATTTTATTAATTGTCTTTTTTTTTTTTAAATACAGACTTTAATTTTTTTATTTCAAATGGATAGCTTTCATTTCAGATGTGGCGTAGAGTAAATTTAATTACAACTCTGCTTATGATTTTCGTTTGAGAGAAAAGGCTGCTTTTAAAACTGCTTGAGTGAAAATCAATTCTTACCAATGTCTTTATACATTTTACTATGTTACTGGTTGGATTTGGAGCGATGGCTGCTTGGGGGGGGGGGGGTTCGTACTTAAAGGGGAGTCTGTGTACGTGCTTAAAGGGAATGTGTATGTGTCTGAGAGAGCATATGTAATTACAGAGTAAGATGTCCCTAAAAATCTTCATTATTGAACACAATGCTAGTGAGATGTTAATGTATATTTTAAGAGAATGTTATCCATTTATATATAAGACATGCTTTTAAGGTCAATGATGTTTTGGGTGGTATTGTTAGTTATGTGGAAGTATAAAGCCAATTCTATTCCGATTGGGTAAATATTATCAATTATATATTCAAACCCTTAGGTCAGATGTATATAACACTGTTACTTGTTAATTATGTAACACTTTATTACATGCAAATCCTGGAATCGATAGTTTTAACAGAGAAATGTATTAAGTACATCTGCAGAACATTGTGTTCTGGGGATCCTACCACCCATTCAGAGGCCAGACTTTTTACACCATATTACAAGTCCTTCCCCTGATCAAATGAGTGCATATTGAAGTGTTGGTGTAGTGTAGTGTGGACAGGAACATCAGCTGTAACAGAAGATTAAATGCTTTATTTTCCTCAGAAAGCTGAGAGCTCTATGGAAATGAAAGCAATAAAACAAAATGTGATATTATGTGTTGGTGTGTTGCTTTTGCTATCCTGTTTAAAGTCGTCTGTATATTATTAATTAAAATACATTGTTGTGATGACTCTTGACACAGATAGCTGTGCTGCTTTCACTAGTAAGTTCACAACCTACCCCCAACAGAACCCTTACAATATCTGCACCTTTTTTGAACCCGTAGTGTAGGCTGCCCGTAGTGTTTTATTTCACAGTACTGGAGTCGGTGTCATTCAGCATATTGAAAGCAGAGGTAGGTAGCTCAGGGTCAGAAAGTAAAAAATAAGATTTTGTTTCAACCATCCAGTTGACTGGGAGTCATTATACTCAATTGGTTGGTTGAAACAAAATTTGTATTTTTACTTTCTGAACCCAAATGATCCATTTCTTTTGCTAATTTTTTTTTTTTTACTTGTAACCAGAACTTAAACTACCGATTTTAAAATAAGAGTTATTGGTAATTTTTTTCCCTCTGCTCCACCCACGTTACTTTTTCCTCTTGATTTACATCTGAGGCTCTTGGTAAAGCTTTTGACGCACATTTCTGCTTGCTTCCGCTGGAGGGCGCTTCTGTGCCATTTTCACGGAATCTTCCCACATGAAAGATGCTGAATGAATGAAGTCAGTAAGACGTGTTTAAAATTGTTGCAACATCTAGCTTTCAAAGCAGACTTTCAGAAGACCTTATCATAACTGCAAACATGCACTCCATGATGAATGATAGTTTATGTATTTTTAATTACATAAGTAATTAGTTGCTAATTATTCAGATATTAGCTATAACACCATGTGAAATTGTGAGTTTAAATGTTTGATTTGCCAGTTTACCGATGACTAAAGGCGTAGTTTAAAAACTTGGCCATGTACAGACATACTACAAGCAATTTAGCATCACAAAAGAAGAAATGGATTAGAATTGACGAGTATTGAGTTTACCTGAGTGCTCTGTAACAGACTTTTTATGCTCCACTGGTTGGTTAAAACAAAATCCTAGTCAGGATTTTTACTTTCTGGACTGGGACTATCCTCCCTCTCACTGCTACATTTAAATGCCAATACTCTAGTGGGTAGAGCCAATGTTTTACTCAATGTCCTGATTTTGTATTGGCCTGATTTAATTCCTTTGTTATTGAATTTGGGATACTCAAAGTGCTTGGCTTCAAAAATATACTTTGTGTAATTCCAATCTTTGGAAATAGGTGGAGCAACAGTTTTGTAATTTGAATTTCGGCATTTCCTTCCTAAGTATTTTGTTTTTAACAGTATATACATGTGATGGCCATCACACTAAATCAGTGTTATTCACTTTACCTGTGAGTGGTTTATCTCATTACAATGGCACCGGTCAAGGGTGCCATTATATAGGAGACAAGTGATCAGTCAGTCCTTGATCTGTTGGAAGCACAATAAAATGGTCAAGCCAAATTGTGATGGCTAGATGCTTGATTCAAAGCATTTCTAAATGACGGGTCTTGTGGGGGTGTTTCCCAGAATGCAGTGGGCAGGACCTACCAAGAGTGGTCCAAGGAAGAACAACCGGTGAACCAGTGATGGGGTCATGGACACTCAAAGCTCACGGATGCGGGTGGGGAGCGAAGGCCAGCCCGTCTGGTCCGATCCCACAGGAGAGCTGCTGTAGCACAAATTGCTGAAAAAGCTAATGCTGTCTATGATGGAAAGGTGTCAGGACACACAGGGCATCTTAACGTATGGGGCTGCGTAGCTGCAGACCGGTCAGAGGCTGCGGACCAGTCACAGTCCAGTCTGGACCCCTGCTCACCACTGAAAGTGCCTGTAATGGGCATGTGAGCGTCAGAACTGCACCATGGAGCAACGGAAGAAGGCGGGAAGAAGACAAGATGGCCTACATAATCATCATTGCAGACCAAGTGGACCCCTTTATGGCAGTGGTCTCTTTCAGCAGGATAATGTGTCCTGCCACACTGCAAAAGTTGTTCAGGAATGAGTTTAGGAACATGAAGAGTTCAAGGTGTTGACTTGGTCCCCAAAATTCGAGCATCTGTGGAATGTTCTGGACAAACAAGTCCAATACATGGATGCCCAACCTTGCAACTTACAGGACTTAAACCGTCTGCTGTTAATGTCTTGGATACCTTCAGAGGTCTCGTGGAGTCCATGCCTCAATGGGTCAGAGCTGTTTTTGTGGTATGAGGGGGGGTCTGCAGAATGTCAGGCAGGTGGTTTTAATGACAAGCCAGGCCGTGATGCAAAGTTTACTTTAGGTGAAAACCTAAGAGCACAAGGAAGTTTTACATGACTAAACTGAAAAAGTGCCTGTTTAATAATGGAAAATCTACTCATACGAAAGGCTAGAGTTCTGCTGATATGAAAGATTGGAGTTCAAAGATTAATTTAATTTCCATTTATGGGAGATATATTGTTTGTATTAAATGCACTTCCAAATATACCTGAACCAACATCTACAAGAGGCTGGGTCCCATATGCAAATTTGTCACCAGGGACAGACGTGTCTATGATATGTGGTACAGAGACTGAGAGCGAATGGTTTCTTCATTTGTAATTTGAGCGATCTTACGCCAAGGGATTTTAAGTTTTCAAAATTTTGCCTAGAAATTCACACCTTGGGGGAGACTGGCTAGGTGACTGAACCTCGGTGTTAAAATCTGTCCGGATGTGTGCTACTCGATAAATAAGGGAAGGGAAGGTGTAGGTCCAATTTTATATATCTATATATATAAAATATATCCAATTTTATAATACAATTCATTCTGAGGGTAAACCTGTATATTAACTCCACTGTGTCGGTAAAAATGCACCGAAACGTTGACTAAACAGCTGTATGTGTTTCCACATGCCTGACATGCTGAACATGTCACACATGTTTTGCACATCAGCCGTGTTAGTTACTTTCAGAAGCTATTATGCTCCGTTGCGTAGGTATCTCCAGTTGGGATTATATAGCAGGTGGATTGGATTTCCCTATGATAGGATACTTTTTACACCTTGGTTCCAACATATACTGATGTAGATCTGTCCAGCACTGATTTACAAATTATGTCCTATAATTATAAAAAAAAAAGCTGCAGTGACCCAACACTAGGTGCAACAAGTGGGGATCTTTCGCTTTCCTTTTTTATATAGTGCCATTAAAATCACGCGTGACTTCCCCCCCACGAAATTTCCGTCGGCACTCTAGGTGAATTCTGCGATGAGGTGACTGAGATGTTTGGATCGCGGGGGAGTTCAGGGAAGCATTGGGTCTAAATGTGGATTTGGGTGAAGCTCGGTTTGATTTAGATCAGGAGGAGTGGCGATTGAGCTGTTTGCCCGGAGAGCTGGCGCAGCATGGAGAACCGGGAGAGATCCGTATAAGACAGTGACAGCGCCTGTTGTACGTGAGAGCTGTAACAGAGCGTATGCACACAAGGCTAAACGTTACAAGACAGACTATTCTAAAATGCAAGGGATTAATAAAGAGAGAGACTTCTTACCGCGCCTAAGATGATACTGTTTCAGAGTCACGGAGCACTCGGCTTATAGAGAATAACGGGAAGAAAAGCCGGCTGATGGTTTCTATTGGGACCTCTGCACCTTTCCGCAGATTCTCTTACTCATTGGATATAAGTTGATGAAAGGCTTTTGTCGGCGATGTCTCACACAGCCCACTCGGAAACTCGGAGGTTCACCCGGGGTCTTAGCAAACCGGGCACCGCGGCCGAGCTGAGGCAGAGCGTCTCCGAGGCGGTCAGGACGTCTGCGATCGCGGTAAGTAAAGTGTATTAATTTCAGTCGGTTTGCTTTCACTGTATTTTTAAGTGCGTTTCCATCGCGTCCCAGCCACCTATACGCTTTGGTGAAGCGAGTTAATTTGCATGGCGTCACACCTCGTATCTAAAAGCATTTATAGGTTAACTTGCTGCTTGCTGTTAAGGGGAGTTTTCGCCCGAGGAGTGAGTGAACTTTGGAAATCTTCTCCCAGGAGTCCGTGTCGGCGACATGCATCGCTGCGATCTGCCGGTGACTCAGCTCCCGACGGCAGTCGCGGTATATTTCAGATGGGGGCGGCTACGGCTGCCGATCGAAGCGTGTTTTTTTCGGGTTAAGTGTTGCTTAGTGGGGCCCGCATCGCCTTGGCTTAGTGGTATGCGAACGTCTATATCAGATAAGTATATATAGGATCTGCACGCCGGGATGGGAGGCTCAGGCTGCCGGGGTCTCAGTTACCGACAGACGCAGGACTGAAACGCGATGACAGTGTTGCTGAAAGCTCTGAAGTTTGCATCTGAAGCTGAGTAACAGCTTCACTAAGTGCTCCAGGACATGCGAGCAAAGCCTTCGTGTGGGGAATGTTTTATTTCCAAAAAATAAATTAAGAAAAGCAATTAATTCTCTCAGAAACATGCAAATTGATATAGGCGTGTTAATCGTCACCTCAGAGGGATTATTTTAAGACTTACCTAGTTAGGACTGGGTGATGATATTCACGGAAGCGAAGGATGTCATGGGGTAGCTTCAGTTTGCTGAGCCTCGGATATTTCAGAACTGACATTGTCCGTTTTCTACTGTTTTACTTAAGAAAATACTTTGTATTTATTAACACAGCATATCAGGATTTCTTGTTCAGCCCGAGATGGGCTAAATGTAAATGAACGAAAATAAAGCCCATTTATACTGGGTGCCTTATCCGGCTTAGCAAGAAATCCGGCTTTATGGAACAGACCCTAGATGTTGACTGGCAAAAGTCTATGTAGTAAGGCAGATGTGCTGAGCTATCTTCATTGCTATCACTGACCTCCACTCTAGAATCATTGTGTTGTGTTACACTACCATCCACACCCCATCCTGGGAAACACAGGGCCCTCCCTTGGTGGGATTCCATGGAGTGCACACACACAAACATACACTATGGAGAAGTTGAAGGCATGTGTTCACCTGGACTGGGGGAGAAAACTGGAGTGTACCCAGAGAAAATCCCCCACAAACATGGAGAGAATATGCAGATTTCACAAATATATACCTGGGGTTGGGATATGAACCCCTCCAGTCCTGGTGCGGACACCAGAATGAGGTTTGTTGGCCATGCACGTTCATACTTACAGGACATCTGGCTTGACATGGGTCTAATAGTGACATAGCTGGGTAACGGTAAGTGTGATGTGACAGTGCGACCCACTGAGCCATCCTACCAACCTTAAATCCACTGCCACTCCCGTACAAAAGAAGTTATGTCCGAGCAAACATTGATGTGACATGCTGTGATTACTGTATGAACCTGTCACCTCAAGGAGGAGCATGTCTTGCGTGCTGCTCCGAAGTGAAGCCTGGTGTGAAATAGGCCATTAATCTTGTAGGTGACATGGTGACGTCCAGCTGAGGAAGAGCATTGTCTCTCAGGCACATACAGTTTAGGAGTTGTGGTCGTCTCTTAGTGCACTCTGACACGAATAGATGTCCTAGATAATTTTTCTCAGAGGATGCACTTGTGTGATTGCTTTGTCCCAAGCATCTGAATTACCACAGAGAATTTTATGGGTAAAAGTAGATCTAGATACTGAAAGGGCAGTAGGTGGGGAAAAAAGGGGGTGTGTGGAACGTAGATAAACATCACGTGTCTTGGTTATGGACCTGTATGGTTGACTGTGATCCCTTAGTTAACCCTTCAGGTTCGAAGTCCAAAGCTCTGACTCCCCCATAACAAAGAGTAGCTGTCACCTGTGTCACGTTCAGTTCTAAAAAAAATCAGTTTGAGGTTGTTGGGGTGCATCTGTTCTGTGTTTGGCTGTAGATTTAAACTGTGAAGTGAGTCGAGCTCTTGGCCACACCCACATCCTGTGAGGAAGAATCGCTCCTGTGTCCTGTGGAAGGTCAGATTACCATGATGTATGTCAAGTGACGGGCGTGAGTTGCAGCTTCAGTGCTCTTGGACCTGGGTCGCCCCGTTGGCCCGCATGGTTGCATAACTCTTCTGTAAGCGATCCTGGTTCTTGTGTTTCTCAGCCCGGTTCTCAGAGACCACCGGACAATCCAAGTTTTTGCTTCCTCCCAGCTGTGGACTGTCTGGCAGGGAGCGAAAACATGGACCGTCTGGGGGTCCCTGAGGACCAGGGTGAGAAACACTGATCTGTTTCTTCTTGTAGCTCTGCTATTGTTCCACCTCTTTTGAGTTTTTCGTATGATTTTATGAAACGCAGATTTAGTGGCAAAATCAGTTATAACATTTAGGCACAACATAGTGATGGGAGGAATGAGGTGTGAAACCTGCAATGCTTTAAATTTTCCTGTTGTAACCCACTTTCCGTTGGTTGCTTTACTGGTTCCCAATGGTAATGACAGTGATTGACAGCCATGGTGGGTCCCACCCACTGTGGGTTTCTCAGGTTCATTTCTCACATTGCTAGATAATCCACTCAAATTGTCTTGACGAATGGATGGAAATGGCTTACAGAGGGAGTCAAAGAAGAAGCAGTTTTATAGCGAGGGGTCAGTTTTGGGCCAGCTGCACAACTGCAGTCAATAATGCATGTTATATTTCAACCAGCGGCTCACTACCCAGAATCCAGTTCACCATGTCCTGACTATTCCTCTGTTTGTGCAGACAGCGGGAGTAAAGGGCAGTCGCTGGCAGGAATGAGATCCGCACCATTGGGAGTTTATTTCTGTGAAAGGTTTTGCATCATGTGACCGGAGGGTAAAATGTTCCGGTCCCTTCTTCTGCGTTCCGTGGGGGGCCACGAAGACCCAGTGGTTGGCATCAAGATGCTGGTTTGACTCAAAGCTGAGTTTTTCCGCTCTAGAACTGAGAAGCATGCAAATACGAAGACATTGGACTCCCCATGTCCCCATGTCGCTCTCATGCAGCTCTGCATCGATGCTGTTTTCGCCAGTTGACTTGTGGTTTTACCTGGAATATAGACCTAACCTCTGACTCATCTATACAGCCTTCAGGAATATGTTGATTGACATCGTGGTCATTCCAGACATGTTAATGACATGGTGAGCGGGGCTGGTTGTTGAGAAACAACATTTGGAAACATGTCAATCAACGTTTCATAAAGATTATGACTCAATTACACGATGCTTAAACCAGTCAGTGACTGACAGCGTACAGTAATCCTGTCCACTATGGGTTGCAGAAGCCTGTTCATCTCACCGCTAATGCAAAGCAAAGAAGCTGAAAAAAATAAAATAAAGTCTCAATGAAAGTACTTTATTAGGGGTGAGCAAAGAGGTATAATTAGTATGAAAAATGAAATACTAATTGGACTAGTAGTCCTAGGGGATTGGCTAAAGTGGGAGCCGATAAACTGGTCCAGCTGGGGATGGACCGTAGCACTTTGCAAAATCGTAGTCATGGGAAAAGTGTCTTTCGGAATACATGCGCTGACAGCCCCTGAGTTTATGTACACCTGTCATAGCAAAGTCTGAAGACCAAGGTCCCCATTTCGAAACCTTCGGCCCCAGCCTGTATGGCTGCCGGTCCGGCCTGCTGTGGCCTGAGTCCGCTCTTTGTCTACCAAAGGAGGGAAAAGAAAAAGGAGCAGAACCAGTTTTTTTTATCAGCCCGGGTGTCTCTCTTCACGGTCTGCTATCTTACTTGCTTGATGAGGTACCAAACGGCTGAGTCAAAGATAATTTGCATATGCATACCAGCCGTGGAATTTCTGCAGGAGTACTAGGTTGGAACGTTCTTTCATGGACCGCAAGCAGCTGAGGCTCTGTCTGGTTTAATGAAATCGATACTGATCTCATTTGCAGCAGGGGAGCCTAATGACAGCCAGGGACTTAAAGGGAGTTTAGTGAAGCGCTCGCAGAGGAACCGCAGTCCGGAATGAGGCCTCGGTGTGCGGACCTGGGTGCTGACTCTCGCGCTGATGGTTGCTATGGAGCCAGGATGTTGTGGACAGCTCCCTTCAGGTTATCTTCTGGGTTTCTCTCCATTTTTACCCAGGATTTCCTATTTGAGATTAAATAAAGTTTAGCTGTCTAGCGACGTGCCTGATTGTCTGCCATCAGTATTTATGATTCAAGCCCTTAAATCACCTGCCGCGACCGTAATGAACGTCGTCAGACATGCGACATCAGCATAATTCGGAGTGTCCCCTCTGCCCTCACATGCAGAAAATCCCATCAGGTCATCTGTCTGGTGCCCCCTCCCACCATTCCCCAGCTCTTCATTGAGGCTCTCAGGCGACCCAGGTGTTGTAACTGAGATCAGGGGTTTGGCCATCAGGGCAGATTGGGAGACCCAGGACTGTGGGCCATCTTCTCCGACCTCCATCGTGCTCTCAGCTGCCTTTGATTTACATATTTACATACAAAAGATGAGTTTCTGTAGATGGGGAGGGGCAGCCTTGTCTGTGGCTGCTTGGGCGAGTCCGGGCGAGCTCTGCACACGGCGACATGCCGCCGCAGCCTTCTGGGGGTGTCCAAAAGCCGCAGACCGTCAAGGATATTCCCGGCGCTGCGTGATTTATGACGGAGGGGGTCTGGCGTAACGTGAGGAGCAAGAACCGCGCCCCCCCTGGGCCGCTGTGGTTCAGCAGAAACCCGGAGCTCCGCTGGCTAATGGTCATGCGAGATCCTGCCGCGTCTAAGGCTGCCCCTTCCAAAAAAAACCCCTGTTTACTCCTGTCCTCAGGCTGAACTGGAAATTCAAATACCAGAGATTCATTAGAATTTACAAACACCCCCCCTACCCCCCCACTTTTCTGCCAAAACACATAATTAGGCACGGGAGAAACCGCAAACGTGGGTCTGGCTCTCGTTTTTTTTGTTATTAACATTACTAGCCTCGCTGACATTATCAATTTTCTTCTGCTGTGGATGATGGGCCAATATGCTGGGGGGGGGGGGGGGGTTGCGTCTGGGCAGCTTAGGTTACAGTATCTCAGTTCTGGTGCTTCAGTATTACCTGCCCAAAGCATTGGTTCAGAAGGATGTCGAGTTGTCCCACAGGTGACATTTTTTTTTGAAGGCCAAGAAGGGCCCGGAAAGAGAGCTGAATTATTACAGCCAAGTGAAAACGAGGTCAGGGTCACGGGCCCAGTCTCCCCAGCTCTGGGTTCAGGCATGTAGATGTGTTAGGGAGTGGTGTTGGGTGGAAGTGAAAGCAAGCCCACTCAGACTACGAGAGCGTCAGTAAGGAAGCCCTGTGTCGAAACACCTGTGCACTTAGCTTTGGGCGTGTCTGTAGTGGCGGGTTTATTTTTCCTTGTGGTCGTCCGGCGGTGTCCCAGCTTGGGGAGTAAGTGGCCAGCCTGGGGCGTGATGGCACTGCAGGTTTGGGGTCCTGAAGTGCGCGGCTGATGTGATTCTCCCACCGGAGCTGTATGCTGGTCCTGGTTGGCGCTCGCTCTCTCGTCCAGGCTCACATGGCTTAGCTTTGGGGCGCTGACTCCCTGCTGCATCATCTGCGCAGGCTGCCTGCGGGTACTGGGTGTGCCTGCAGCTCAGCTAATCATACAGAGGCCCCATGTTACCAGAACCTTACATAAAGAATCAGGGCGTGGTCTAAGGCTGCATGATTCTGGGTAAAACATGAATCACGATTGTTTTTTTTTTTTTCCACTCAACTTTGTAGAACCGAGAGAGCACACTTAAGGGTTTTAACAAAGAACTCATTTCCAACTGCAAAAAATGCCAAACAAACTTGACCCAAACATCTTCAGTCAAATATTTGCTGCAAATATTTTTGCTACAAATTTGTCGCGTTAATCCAAAGAGAAATTCACACAAGCGAGTGTGACCCCTTTTTGCGTTTGAACACAACATTATTACTCGAGATTAAAAACATCTCTTTCCTCTTCCTCACTGTCGGAAGGATCTTCTCGAGTCTTGATCATTTCGTTTTTGAAGCTTTTTATTTCACCTTGTTGTACACATTAGATTAATTTTCCCTGTGTGCTGTTGCTCCTGTTGTGTAATGCAGTGCTGTTATTTGTTGATACAGCCTGTGAAGGACAACGAGAGCATTTGGTTTGATGCATCGGATCTACCTGCTAATGCAGCTGTCATGTTACAATGCGATCGCATAGGGGAATGATCGCGATTAAAAACTACCAGTCATGCAGCCCTAGTGTGAATCATCTTCTTCAAAGATGGCGGGTCTGTAGAGTTAGTGTAGGAATTGCTGTTGGTGGTCTACATAGGTTCTGAAAGAGCTAAGAGCTACAGGTCCCTCACAGCAATGTGTCCCAGTCCAGTCCGCAGGGCACACTGAATGCATCCACATTTTTGTTTTAACCCCGTTCCCAGCACACCTGTAAGGTAGTTAGAGCTCCTGATTGCTTGGGTCAGGTGTTCTGGGAGCTGCGATAAAACAGAAATGTGGATCCGTCCAGTGTGCCCTGCGGACTGGACTGGGAGATACTGTTACAGTGCTACGGGACCTGGGCAATTGGGAGGCAGCAGCTCTGTGGCTTAGGCCTCTGTGCCTGTGACCAGAAGGGTGCTGGTTCGAGTCCCATCATCGGCAGAGTAGTCACATCTCCATTTGACTTTTGAGCAAGACCCCCAACCCCACAGATAAATGTCCTCCCCCTGCATTTGGACCACAGGCCTCACTCCCCTGTATTCATGTGTCTATATCTCAAAAGAGAAGAAGATGCCATGTGCTAGACCAGGGGTGGCCAGTCTTATCCAGAAAGGGTTGGTGTCTATGTGGGTTTTTGTTGCCCTAATTAGATTGATAATTAAAGGACTGATTAGCTGAAGGTCCTCACACCTGGATTTGAACAGCTGACCCAAAAGGTTACCCTTTTGAAGTTTGTTGCCCCCCCCTCCACATTTGTTCTCTGTGCATACTTACATTTCTGGTGAAAGGGGGTCATTTTATACACATTCTTCCTCCTTTAAAGAGTCTGCAAGCTCCCTAACTGAGGAGAGCTGGGCGTAGATTTATCGCGGGGATGCTGTTCCGCGCTTCTCTGCAGACCGAAATATTTACATGCATCACAGTGGCACGCACCTTCCTGCCGTGGGGCAAATGTCGGGTAGATGGAATTTCTGCAGGGGGGGGCTGCCTGTTGTAATTGATCCCGTGAAATGAATGGAGGTGTTTCTGATGGCATGCGTTCGAAACGGAGGCCTCGTGTCACGAGCAGAGGAGGGCCCTGGCCAGGTGCCAGAGTGGACCGGTCCCGGTCTTGTAGGGACCTGTGTGAAATGCCACGATGAGAGAGAACCTTCCATTGGCTCACACGCATCCCCCCCCTCCTCCCCGTACATCAGGCACACGCACACTGAGATTAACTGGGAACAGCCAACTCCCTCGAACCAGCTCGTCTGGAGCGAGGAACTAGGCGATGCTTCTTTTAATTCTTACAAATATGCGTTCGTTTTACTCCCCACCCTCCCCTGCAGAAGTTGCTGTGCCTTGAGACAAGATTGACTGAAATACTGGCGCCGCCTGTTAGATGAAAACTGGAATCGCGGTTGAAAGTACTGTTACTCAGATGGGGCGTGGCGTGACACACGAAGTGCATGTAAGGGGAACGATCCAGAGCTGCGTGCAGATGACCCTCACATTCACCCGTGCAGGACTGGTCACCTCTGGGTATCTAGACCCTTCGCGTGTCTGAGTAGCATAGTACAAATGCCAAGGTACCATTTACTGGATAGATGACACTCATCCCTGCTGTCACTGTTATTGCTATTGTTCTTTATCTGCCCTGGTTGGTTGTCCTTCCTCCCTGCCCACGGCTTTTAGAAGGTTTTTGTCACAAGTGACAGAGCTTCTCCTTCGGAGAATTTTCTGAAGAACGTCATCTCATCAGAACTGGAATTACCTGTTTTTTTTTTTTTTTTTTTTAAACCAGCCAACAAATATGTTGTCACTCAGGAACCGGTCTATCACACTTTAAAAAAAGCCCTTTTGTGTGTCTGTGTGTGTGTAATGAGTGCGCTTAGTGACCTCATTAACCCTGACAGTAGCGGGGTGTAGTAATGGCTTCATTTAAGGACAGGAAGTAACTCGAGAGCGCCCCCCTTTGGCTGCAAGTGTGTGCATTAGCTTTGTGTGCCCCCTGAGTGACCCAGAGACCAGCGAGAAGTAAAATATCTGTTATTATCAGCACTGTTATGTAAGGGTTAATGCAACACAGACTTCATCACATACTTTTAAATGCACAGCTGCAAAGGTTAGGAACCACGTCTGAATGAAAACATTACATAATAATAATAATAGTATGTTACTCATATCCTTACTCCGACATCCACACATCATGTCTGTTTATATAGTGTGTTTTAATAAGTTTACATTTGTCTAAAGTGTGTGGGAGGGGTATTTTAAAGCTTGAACTATTAAAAAATGTTTATTTATATGGTCTTTCTTTATTGCGGATTTTCACCTATCGCTGATGGGTCTGGAAGGTAATGGAACCAGATTTAATGACATTCCGATTTTAAACCAACATACCAGTCACGTTTGTACTGTCTGGGTATGTATGCATTAATAAGAGAATTGAAATAACATAACAGTTACTTTCCCTAGTAACTAATTACTTTTATGTGCAGCAATTGGTAAAGTAATTCAATTAATTTTTAATGAAGTAATTAGTAACTTCACTGCTATTTTCAGTAACTCACACAACACTGATTACTACATATTTGACTTACATGTTGGTACCTAAAGACATTTTTTAGTAGAACTACTTTCTTATGAAAATGATTAAACATTTCAGTTCAGTTTCAACTAATTTTAGCTTGTGTTTTTTGCAACTGGAATTTTTAGTAAAATTAGTTCGAATTAAAGATTATAAAAGCACGTTGAATTACTGTACCAGTGTGATTCGCCTGGCTGGCAGTACATGTGCGGTTATGGTAAATTAATCAACACCCTTCTGACCAAACAGATTTGGGAAATCAATAGTCGTGCGTTAATGTGCATTATTTGTTTATTCGGTTAGCAGACACTGTCCCGAGAATGACCCATAATTTTATGTGTTTTTAACTGAGCAGCTCAAGGGTACAACAGCAGAGCCCTAATTTCCATAATTGTGAGCATTTTCCGGAAATGTCGGTGTGGTGGCTACATTAATGCTCGTGATTTTACTGTTGATTAAGTTGGCTTCCATGCCCTTTAATGTGCTAATTACTGTGTATCTGGGGAGCATGTGATAGTTTTTTTAATCATCGCTATTATTTCCCTCATGTTTTTCTTTGGTCTTAGTACAGTAACCAGTAATCATCTTCAGGGTCTGGTCTGATTCTTACACACTGCGATGAAAGTCCTACTCTGCGTATTCTTCCAGTCCCCAGTAAAAACAAAATCGAGATAGAAATTAAGGTGCTTTTAATAAGGATAAGGATAAATCTTTATTGTCCTTGTCACTTGACAACGAAATTGAAAATAAGACAATAAATTCAATATGAAAATAAATATAATTTCCAAATTTTGGTTCCACTACGTCTTCGTATCTGCATGCATCTAAATTAGCTGCATCTTCTTTTTTCTTGTCTGAAAGACTAATTACTTTAAGGGCATAAAGAAAGAAATGGTGGAACATATTTGTTCAAGTGCTTCAGTAATTATCCAAAGTCTTATTTCATTATTTACAAAGGAATGGTCTCACCAAACGGGTTCTGGTATCTTAGCTGTCCTTCTGGTTTTTGTGTGTCCGGTTTCTGAAATTCCATTAATTAAAATTAGCCTGGTATCGCAGTTATGTAACTGAGCTCTAATCAGTGGCCACACTCGTCCTTGAGGGGGTGCCATTCTGTTTAATTCTGTGCCGGAGCTGTTTTGCGATTCTCCTCATGAGATGCTGCTCCGTAGAATGTAAGCTTTGTGTGGTACTTGGTAGCTTGTGGTTGCTGCTTGGGGATTGATGTAAAGGGTAGATGAGGAGGCCTCAGAACACGTGACTCGCCTCAGAGACGTGACTCGCCTCAGAGACGTGACTCGCCTGGGACAGTGACTATCAGCCTGCAGTTTGGTGATTATTCCGAGAAGTGGCCAGTGTCCTTGGTGCTGGGTAGCAGATTCAGCATTCAGACTCCTGTGGTGGAGTGTGTGTGTGTGTGTGTGTGTGTGTGTTGTGCAAAGGTTTTACAGTGTGCTATAGTAATCTGTCTGGGAGTCGTGTGAGGATGTAAGAACCCGTACAGAAACCCTTCATGGCTGTGTGAGATTTTGTCCCTTTGTTGAGCCATTGTTGGCATTCAAAGCTGTCATGTGGTAGTGGGGTGGTGGTGGGGGGGGGTTGGCTTTTTAAAGCTGTCAGTTGCTTAATGATAGATTCCTAAGCACAACAGGGGTGGCCCTGGACCACAAGCTAAGCAGTGGGACTGGTGTACTGGTGTGGAGCCGAATGTCTGTAGGTGGCATGGTGGCAGAGGACCTGGCCGTCCTGTCATGTGCTGGGATCTAAGAGAAGGTTGCCGCTGGTGGAACTGCTAAGATCCTTGAATATAAACTTGTTTAATTGAATATCTGGCTGTATAACTGGGGAAACCCTTTCAGTTGTGTAACTTGATTTGGACAGGAGTTTGTTTTCCAAATAAAGAGATAATTACAGTGCAGTGCTGGTGTTTGGCCTTGAATATGTTGATTTGGACCAAGAGACGTGTTAACATTAAACAATAATGATTAAAAAACAGAAGGTTTTGGTTGTGAGACTTGTTGACAGGAGGGCAATGTCTAGCACCCATATTTGCTTCTTCAGGAAATTGTTTTCCAGTGGAGCTTTGTCAGGTATTTAAACGTTTTTTCCTGTCTTTGTGTAAGTCCGTATTTCTCAGAAGCAGTTTATGATCTTCATCAATTTATACTGGGTGTTTTAGAGAAATAGGTGAAGATAAGCACCCTGCTCTTGGGGGAAGTCCCTGTCGGGGGAGGGGGGAGGGTGCGCTCAAATTACGGGTCTGTTTCCTTTACTGCATAAGTAGCCATCAGCTCTCAATCCCCCCAGTTCTGCCATGGTTGTGGCCTCCCTCTCAAGGATGATTTTCCCAAGGGAACAACTGCAGGGTGTGTATTTTTGGGCCGGTGTACCCAGATGTTTGAAGTTGCTTATCGCTGGGCCATTTTCCGTTGGATGCCTGAACCGCTTTCAAGGAGAGAAGTGATTCTTTAACTCTTTTGTCGACTGTGTATTCAGCAATTTTGGTGCAGCGTACCTTCAGATCACGGTCCTCCCGGTGCAATAATGCCTGGAATGTGCAGAACTTGCATTTTAATAAATAAAATAAAGGTGACAGATCAAGGGCCATCTGTTTCCTCTGCCAGGAAGGGACCCCGAGGGGTGGTCTAACCCATGTTGTCGAGCCCCAGTGATTCTTGGAAGCCACACCTCCTGAACGGCAGCTTGAAAGCCGCCGCAATCGCTAGCTGACTGGACTTTGCTACTGCCGAAACGCAAACAGATGCTACGAGTTTCGCTGAGGAGTTTCGTCGCTTGTCACTCTGTAGGTGGAGATACCTGTCTTGTGATTTTTTTATTTTTTTTTTTTGTAACTGTTTTCTTAATTTAATTCAAAACAGTGATATCACTACTGGATAATCTATCCATGTCCTGTAACTGCTAATTTGGTACCAGGTCCAAGCGATCCTGTTTGTAACAACATCAGAGGTTCCTCTTCCTGCCTGTTCGACGGGCACCATCCTGGCCCCACGCTAATTTTGCCGGGCAAACACAGCAACGCGTCCTGCACTGAAGAGGACACCGTATGCTCTCCTCACCATCCTGTGGCACACAACCCCCCCCCCCCCAGGCCACACCGCTTGAGAGGATTGCAGCTGATTAGCGGAAGGAACAGGCCGAGCCGGTTATCACAGGATTGGCAGTTAGGTTTGTGGCCGCGTGAGGAGTGCAGGGAGGAAAAGGAAAAGCAGGCAGACTCCGCTGGAAGGTCGGGATGGACTCTGCCATCTCTGCCAGGTTTCCTCAGGAATCGTTCGTTATTCCTCCAGGATTCAGCTATTTAACACCCTCCCTTTTTCACCGTGTTGGAAATGACACAGCTAGAGAGAGAGATTGCAACTATTAAAGGGGAGTGACTGTGTTTTTACAGCTAACCCCCCCTCAGATGCTGGTGGTGTAGTGACACGTCAGCTTCTGTCACTCGCGGCCACTCCCACATCGCCCTTCCTCTCCACCCTGCTATTTCTGTCCCGTTATCCGTAGTTGCTGACTGTCCTCGTCCTCATCTCAGCTTCTCCTCCTCTGTCGTGCTTTACTTTCATTGACAGTGACATCATGAAGCACGTGAGATGGCATTAGTTTGGTGGCTTTAGTGGTCACATATCAACGGGGGAACATCCTTGTCTTCCCTAAGGGTCTTTGGTCCTATTTCCAGCTCTGGCCCTGGGCTTGGGGAGCTGGACACTCTTCAGGGAATTATTGTGGAATGTATAGTTTCATTTACAGTCTTTATACACCTGACAAAAAACAAAACGTGGTCTTTATCTTCCATATGGCTGATGCTCTTAATCAGAGCAACTTACTACAGCTGTGTAAAGCAAATTAAAGCACTCCCTTTGTGTGGTGTTAAATGCACTGTAATTAACTCTGACTGAAAATTTATATGCGAGCTAGAACCAACCAAACACATCATACACGAAACCGAGATCAACATTCTGCTTGGGCTGCTGAGTAACTCGGCAGATTAAGGCCCTCGACCCGCAGCTCCGGAGGTGCTGCACGATGGCTGATCCTGTGCTGCCTCACCCAAGCTATGTAGAGCAAAATGAGGTAGGTGAAGAGACAAATTTCTATGCACCTGTTTATATGTACTTATATATGTACTTAATAAAACGTCCATTTGTCTTCTAACTGCCAATCCCATGCAGCAAATAGCAGAGGTACACCCATGACTGGGTGGTAGTTTATTTCTACAGTCAAACAAACAGGCAGTCATACACTATGGGCAGTTTACCCTGACTGTATATCTTTGGACTGTTGTAAGAAGCCCATTCAAGACAAGAAGAACATGTAGACCCCATTCATTCAGTAGAGGTAGTATTCAAACCCCCAGCCTCGAAGAAATAAGGCAACAGGGCTAATTGTAGATCCAGTATGCCAGCCCTCTTCTCCAACTTAAAAACAGGAATCTTCCAAGAGCTTTATTTCGGTATTTTGGAACCTTGGAACTGTCTGAAGGAGCGTGAGTAGCTGTTCTGTGATCAGTGAGACCCGGTCTTTATGGCGGCCAAGAAGTCTCTCAATCATGACAGTGCCGGTAAGGGGAAAAATGATGGCTGTGAGGAGACAGATGGTAGGAAAGTGCATCAGAGCACGTGTTTCAGCCTGGGCTGTGCGGGAGGTGTTTTGCATGAGGGTTTTAAAGGGGAAGTCTACCATGAGATTAATTACAATTGTATATGCAATCACTGTAAGTGTCTGGTGTATTGGACAAGCACCTTTAACAGGGAGCTGGACTTTTTTCTGAAAGACGTCAGTCTTTGGCCACTGTTTTTGATTTGTATTGGAAGGTTCTAGAGTAGAATGTTCCAGTTCTGCAAATAGTCAGTATTTTATATACCCACCCACATGTATTTCTGTGTTTGCTTTAAGCAGTGTGATATTTCCCTTTTTCCCTTTCCCAAAGCTTTTACAGTTTGTGATAATCAAGTAAAAATGAGATATAGCTACGTAAAAACAAGGAAATGTTTTGAACAGTCAGCTGCCAGGGGGTAGGAAATAAAATTCTAAATTTTAATAACAAAAATGAAAAGTTTTAGGTTGAACATAAAAAAAATGTGGAACATGGATAGATTTAAGTGGAAATTGAATCTTGTGCTGGCTGAGTCACATGCCTGATATAACGCATCCCAGAAGTGGGCCGTTTTCCACAAACGGCCTTTTGATTTTTGTTTTGTTATTGACCTAAACTCGAAACATCCATCCAGGCGAAACACCGACAGCATTCGGTTGGTGTTCTCGCTTGGCTTGAGTCTTTCCTACAGCACGTGCCTCCGCCGCATTTTTATAAAAGTACCGTTCTGTACTGAGACCAATCTCATTAGCTCCCTGTTCAGCTTTTCACATTCCAGACATGCTGCAGGCACGATCGCCTCGGGGATTGGGGTTGGGGTTGCAGTCCTAGAGCTGCTGCTCTGCTTTCTCGTCACTAGGGGGGGTGCTGTCTCCATTCTTCTGGATCTCATGGAATTGTTGCTCTGATATCAAGTGGGGCTCTGGAGAATTTTCATTTTTTCGGGTCGTCTTTGGATTATGATTGAACCACAGGGGAATTCCCTGCTGTGTTAACCTTCCTTGGGAGCTGCTACAGGAGGAAATTGCCTCCTGTTTATGTCAGGCAGAACTGAACGTCTGGTGCCTGTCAGTGACCTGTTCCGTTCTCCAGACTTCTCTCGGGGATCCCTTCCATTCGGCAGTACTTTGCCTTGGCTGCAGGGGCCACAGTGTGATGGCAGACCCTTGGCTTCCAGGCAGATTGTTTTGTTTTATGCTTGTTGCATTTTAATCAAGTAGAATTGGTTGCCTCATCACGGCTTTCCTTGCAAACTGGCTCTGGGTGATCCATCAATGGCCAAGTTTTAGCCTTGAACAATGGGGGCCGCATACCACAGTAGGTGCGTAAGGTGGGTGCTGACAGTCTTTGGGGTTTTAGTATATAAAATTTGGCCGGGATCCTATAACTGACAAAAACACGATGAATATCGAACAAAAAAGTACATAAGCCTCCCGTGGAGCACATCTTGTACTCCGTTACCTCCCATATACACCAATCTGACTCCCAAAGAGTCAGAACTATAAAACTCAAAAGAAATTTTTATTAAACTGTGATTAATATGTAGAGTTATTTGCGGCATTTGTTTATATTATTTTTCCCAGGTGAAATGTTGTTTAAAGAAAAAAAAAACTTTTAATAACAAAAAAATGAAATGTAGTTGTATCAAAAACAAACTATGAAGTAAAACAAAGCAACGATAAAATGTTTATAGTTTTATTATTATTTATGTTTCATAATTATTCCAGATGGTTTCAGTGAGGTCATTTTTCTGATGTATCTACTGTGAATGGTTTTGCTAATTGAATATTAAGCATTTAATAGTTACACGTAAACATTTTAATTGATGGATGAAACTAGTCGCGCGGTTTAATCGGTAGTTTAGCGGAGGCGCGTGCTCTCCTCGCGCCAGCCGGGTGTTCGCGGTTTCATGTTGGACGGACGAGCAAATGAACTTTAAATCAAACAAAAAGCCAGGATTAATCTCTCAGCGAAGAACTCCCTGTTTTTTATGAGCGCGGTTATAGTTTCCGTGATGTAGGTTGCATTCATTTAAGGGCCATTAATACTTCAACGCCAGCGCTGCGGTGCCAGTCCACGACGTTAAGAAAATGGAATTCCGGACTGCGCCGACTTTATTTCAGCATTTCTTTTTTTATTTTATTTTATTTTATTTTATTGTCGGTAGGAGCTGAACGGTGTTTTGTTAACCCTTTGGCGGGCCTGATTCTCCCGTTAACGTTATATTAAGGGAGAAGTCGAAGCGACAGCTCGTGTCTTCTTCCTTACGGAGCCTCTATGAGTATGTGAATATCCCAGCCTTTCTCCTCCCAGTGTCCCCATACCTCTCGGACTTATCTGATGGGCTTATGCCAGTACGGTGGCCATCGCGCGGCGCAGTAGTCATCCGAAGGCCGGTCCTCCCTCCCACTGGCACAGCAGGCATGAGTTGGCTCTGGCTCTACCCCAATTGGCACGACCGATCGAGTGTCTCTTCCAAATGACCGTCATGCCCGTTAAGCATCCCGAGTTTATACCGCCACCACGAGATACATATTCGGCTGCCCGGGCCCAGGCCTTTGTGGGTCTCCGCTTCCTCCCCATGCTGTGCTGATGGGTCTCCGCCAGGGTGCATTACCAGCCCTGGCCTCTAGGTGGCAGCTCTGCCTGTGGCTTGACATTCAGGGTGGTGAGCAACTTGTATGCTGAACAGGCATATTTAAGCTCACTTCGTGAAAGTGTAGCTACATATTTCTGCAGTAATTTGTGCTCTTATTTGACCAGTTTCATTTTTTTCCATATGTCCCTCGTTATACAGGTTTGTAGAGTTTTTGTTTGTAGCCTGTGAAGGTATGGTTACAGCAGGCTGGAGATTCAAGCAGATATTTGTTGGACACAGTCACACTGTGGTCTCCAACTACCCTTTTCTGTTTTGTCTTCTGGTACAACTGGTATGATGTCTGACAGCTGGCTGTGGTCCCCTGAAACTCGGTGCACCCCCGCAGGTCTGGAAAGCAAGGACCTCTGAGTTTAAGCTTCCCAATGCCACATCTGTCAGTTGTTCCGAGGCTCCTGATGTGAAGCTAGAATACTTCTTTAGGGATGTTGATACATCCAGCTGTATGCCTTTATTAGGGCTTTACGATAAAAAGTTTTATTGTAAAAGCAAGGACTGAAAAATCACTTGAAAAGGAAAAGAAACTGAACAGCTGTGATCAGTTTCTTCTTGGGGATGTGGAGACTATCCCAAAATACCAAGCAACCGGGATGTGCATGGGCCGAAGCCCACTGCCTGTGGGCTCTGTGTTCTGCCCCTGTAGTATGAGGTATATGATAATGGTGACATTTGGTTCGACTTCGTATGTCCCTAATGTATGGCTGCTGCTGTGATGTTGAATGCCTGCCTAGTGACAGTTACCAGGGAAGTTTTTGTTGTGATTTGTATTTGAATTAACCGGTTGGCTGGGGGGTACCAGGCCTTTCACCACTCCGGAAAGCAGCCATCTTGAATTATGTGCATGTTTGTAAATTAATATTAAGATGGATTTTATTTATTATACTTTTTGTTTATTTATTTATTGTTATGGATTTTCCATCAGGGGGACATTCGTTTGCATAAATGTAGGTATAATGCAGACAATGTAGATATCTTGCAAGCCAATTAAACTACACAAATGGAATATCTTGAACAACAGGATATTGAAATATGAAGGAAATATATATTTTAAATAATAATAAATGAGCAATGGTATTTATTCAATGAATGAAAACTGATAGGACTAGATTTGCAGTATTGCAAAGATGAGTTGCTTCTTACCGTGTTCTGGCTGTGGGTGTGGGGTGGCATGTCGGGAGAAGGCATCACTGTGCCTGATGGCAGCAAGTAGGAGCACTGGGCGTATTTGTTCGGCACTCAGTCACTAAAATATGATGTTATGCTTGCTAATGGCAGTTGCATTTATAAGCGGCAAAAAACAGCATTGTGATTGGATAATGTGTGTCAGGTGATTTGTGGAGCAGATTCATCTAGGCAGGAAAACTAAGGCGCAGAAAACTGGGGCAACTGGAACTCTTCCTTGTCGGTGAGATTGACCTGCGTCATGTCACATGGGATGAGTAACATGCTTGCATGGAGATTGCTGCCTCCTAAATGCCATACAGACAGACCTCAGAAAGTCTGTCTTCATCACACACCAAACCAAACAACCTTTAAAGCGTTTCAGTAGAGGAATGGAATATAGCCTACCTCAAAAACATCAGTTGCACAGGACGTCACCTGACACGTCAGGCATTACAAAAATATAGTAAATATATTTCTCATAGTGGGTTATATATAATTTTCTTGAATGGATGCTGTATGTAGGGTGCTGAATATTTAACTCTTCATATATTCTGTAAAATGTCAGTATATGAAGAGACTGTCTTGGGGAAAAAATGTTTTAGTCAGAGGCATTCTGAACGG
The DNA here is from genome assembly GCF_023856365.1 of Brienomyrus brachyistius. Lineage (NCBI taxonomy): Eukaryota > Metazoa > Chordata > Actinopteri > Osteoglossiformes > Mormyridae > Brienomyrus > Brienomyrus brachyistius. The sequence continues at coordinate 23,054,532 of NC_064548.1, forward strand.
GCTGCTTCTTCGTGAAGCATAGTTAGAGACTTGAGTGGTAATATTCTGTCAAAGGTAGAGGCTGCTCTGGATTTCTGAGGTTCTACCAGCCCCAGGGTGGTTAATGAAAACTAGGCATCTAAATGAAATTGGATGCATTAATCTAGAATGTGTGATGTCATGGGCTTGAGCACATCTGTTCATATGCAGTGAGTGGAGTTTTATAGACCAGTTGCACCCTGCAAGGTTGGAAGCTGGAGGTGTTCATGATACCAGTTGGGGTTCAGGTCATGCCTGCTGGGCACAGAGGGGAGGGGTAGCTTGCTTTAATGGGACCCCCGGGCACATGACATATTGGCCAGGGGATGACCTGGTTTGTACTGCCTGAATGTGATGGTTTTTCTGATTAAATGACTGGTTCTTTGTCTTGCTTCTTGGGAGGCTGGGTTTCTGGATTCTGTGATGTGTCTGTGTGTCTATCTCTCTATATCTCTCTCTGTTTTTATCTGTTTATATGTATACCTCTCTGTTTATAGGTAGTGTGTGTGTGTGTGTGTGTGTGTGTGTTTGTCACATAGGTATTTTTCAGTATGCCTGTTTCTGTGTGTCTTTACCTGTCCAGTAACCTGACAGGCTACATGACCCCCATAGTACTTAATCACAGAAAAATAGTCTGGTATCTACCTCAGGCTTTATCTAAACTAATCTTTTACATCACTAATGGCTGATTGTGACCTGCCATTTTAATTATAGAAGATTTTTTAGTCTTTCATCCGATATTATATTTCATTCCATAAATGCAGTACTTTACTATTTATGAGGTTTTCCAGGGGAGTATCTGAACCATGTGTAGCTTTCCCTGCTGGGACGTTTCCCTCCAGATTATTCCCTGTTGACATTGTCAATATTCACTTAATACCCCCCCCCCCCCAGTGTCTCTCCCTAGGAATGTAACTTATGTCCTCATTCTTTATATCACCTTAATTACGGGTGAAGGTTAATTAGAATATATTGTGGAGATCTTGTAATGCAGTTCACCTCTGAACCGTTGTTTTGCAGTCAATGTGCCAGCGTTCCCAGTAGATGAGGAGTGTAATCTCCAGTGTTACCACTTGAGTGATGACAGATTGCAGCTGTTTTGTTCAGATTCAGAATACTTTATTGATCCCTGAGGAAATTATGTGGTTACAGTTGCTCCCAGACAGTAATTAAGAATTAAGAATAATTAAGTTAAATTTTTTTCTGGCTTTCAAAATAAACCGCCAGATTGCACTTCTGAATTGGTTGGTGTGTAAGCGTCTCTGTTCTACTGTAATATGTGTTTGAAACTTTTTGTGTTAATGCATTCTTGAAGGAAAATCTGTTCAGCTTATGAAACCTGGTGATTGTGACTGTAATGTCCCCACAATGTGATTTAAAACTATTTTATGTTAGTTATTTTGACCATGTGAGGACATTTTTCTGATCACCATAAGGGGAAACTCAGTTTGATAAAAAAATGTGACCACAATCAGAAAAATGGAGTCCCTCAAAAATATAGATACTGTGTGTGTGTATGCATTAAACTGTATAATGTTGTGTATTTACCTTGACATGTCAGTCGAAAGATGATGGGGGCATGATGGGAAGGAGAGAGAGACTGAGAAAGTGAGCGAGAGAGGAGTTCATCATCATCATGAGCATCAGAGGCAGGTGGGAGGTGTGGCGAGCTTAGAGGCAAAGCTCAGTTCAGCTCAGCAGTGGCACGGGGGCAGTCGGGATCCCAGGCTGTGCAGAGCCACCCACCGGCTCTCCTGGAGGGCGTTCCTTGGAGCAATGCGGACTGGCTCCCGAGAGAATGGGCTGCAGCACCAGCATGATCCTCCTCCAGGGCTTGCGGGCCGTCCTGGAGGGGAATTGCAGCTACGTCTGCCAGAGTGATGCTGAGCTCGGCGGTCCAGAGGAGGCTGACTGGACCTCCAGCCAGAAGGAGTCGCAGGGCAGAGTGGACCTGGCAGCATCGGTAACGTTTGTTTGTGTGTGTGGTAGCTTGGTGATATGTCTGTGATTTCTTTTTGATTAGGGTACTGATAGCACTACGACACAGCTGTCTGGCATCTCATTCCCTGTCCTAATTAGCAGCAGAAAGTCCCTTTCCAAAGCCATAACTGTGTCCTTGCAAAAAAATGCCTGGAAAACAGGCAGACAGTCCAGAATGCTGTATCAGAGGAAAAACGTTCCGGGAAAAACCAGGGTACAGGAAAAAAAAGAGGGCCACAGAACCAAGTTGCTGCCAGATTTCTGTGCAGACCTGCAGAAAGTCACCAATCAGACAATTAAAAGATGTCTTAAATTGGGTATGGTTGCCTAATACGTATGGGCTGCGTTTTCTGTAATAGAAAAGACTAAAACAGCAGACGTTTCAAGATGCTTCTGATTGTAGAGCATTTAGCTTGTCGTGTTTCTCTGCATCTATGTGGATAAGCAGCCTGCTTCTCCCTGTTATGCAAGAGGTTCAGTGCTGGCTTCCAATTAATGTCCACACTAAGGCTAAAAACTGGGTATTAGCTTAGTGTTCTGGTTAGGTGTCTGTGAGTGGTGCTGCCTTCCCACCCACTGTTCAGAAATGAACACCCTTATCATGTGCCTCCCCCTCCCCCACAGTTCAGTTCAGGTATTCATGTCTGTGCTTCTTGGTTTTTGTGTAGTGAATTTCTTAGCAACAGAAAATGCCTCATTGTTTGTCTTGAAAAGTTCTGCAGTCATTTGAAGTGCAGGGTGGTGCGAGACTGATTGTCCCAGTGGTCAGGTCTCGTCCCCTCCCCCCCATACACACACATCCGTTGGTTTGTTTTGACCTGCAAACCCACTTAATAACTCATTCGGCTGTCCTTGTTTGTCAGCAGCAGAGACGTTTAAAGAATGGCTTTGTAGCTCTGTAAGGAGGGCTAGGGAAACCCTGACGTATTTATAAGGTATGTTTGTCACTCATGGGTGTGGGAAACATCAAAGGGAATTCCCAGTGACATGCCCTTCTGTCAAAGGGCAGAGCGCACCGATGGCAAGGTGTGGAGACTTACCCTTTAATTCTGGCTTTTTAAAAAAACACTGTACTTTTCTCTCCTTTTTGTATGTTGTTTGCACCGTGGTCCTGAAGACACACAATTTCATCTCATCCTATACTCTGTACTTATATGAATTAACAATAAAGAAACTCGACTTGTTATACATTTAAGTCATTTTTGCCCATCTGTGATTGTGCATATTATACATATGCTCACAAATTAGTCTAACATCAGGGTGTAGTTTTGGTCCTTATCTGCTAGGTCTTTATAGTGACTTACACTATGGCTTATTGTGGTAGGTTAATCGGAAGTGCAGTACACAATGCCTCATTCCTTCAACACGCACTGTCAGTCACAGCGCTCATATGACATGAGCCTCAGATGCAATTTGCCCTCTGGAGCTCTGGACTTCTTTGCCAAAAGTGTGTTTAACATTAAAATACATTTTTCCACATTATCTCACACTCGCTCTCTCTTTTTCTCTCTCTTCTTGTCATGTGGAAAGTTTGACGGCTGTCACTCGGCAGCCAAACTTCTGTACACATGAGCCGGGCCATTTTCCAGAGTAATTCTCTGAGAAACAACATGTTGTCCTTTGACTGAAGGCAAAAAGGCTTTTGTCCAGATCTTTTGCTTCCAGTTGATCAGCAGCAGAGTGAGTCAGAGAACAGGGATATTTTTTTAATTAAGTTCCAGTCACTAGAGAATTATAGAAAGAGAAAATACTTTCAGTAACATTCTTTTGAGGTCTGATTAAAATTGTGCATCATATAGATTTTAATTTTTTTTTATCAAACCAGTTTCAAATTTTATTTCAGTTTTATTGCTTGTATTGGAGACTCGTCCAGAATTTTGATCTGGAGTGTCGGTACAGGAAGTAACTTAGTTTGGTGTAAGAATGTAATGTAGCTGTTTGAGAGCTAGGGGGAGCTGTTCTGGTACAGTAAGATTTTGGCCTGAGGTGTGGCATCTAACTCACAGATGGGTCCCAGAAGAAACAGCGTCCCTAACAATGGTACGTTCTCTTTGCTCCCCCACTCCTGCCGGTGTTGTGGCTACAGTGCAAACAACATCACTTCTAGTCAGGATTTGCCACAGAGAGATCCTGACTCACTTCATGGCGATGCTGCGGTAAAACGCTGCTAGCAGAGTGATTTTTGTCCGTGTTTGTGCTGACCCAAAGGGTCCCATATGTTTTTGTTGCAGTGAGACTTAGCCGTCCAGGCGTTAGTACTTCTCAGATCAGTCCATTGTGTTGAGGGATTTGGTCATGGATATGGCTCTTATGGTTATTCCGGGAAAACGGTAACATTTTTTTCCTTGTCATTAGTTTCCTTTTAGCTGCCTGCCACAGTCGAAATGAGTCAGACACAGGGGCATCATTTGTGACGTTGGTTTTGAAGGTTAGACCTGGTCCATTTGTCCATTTCCATGCCAGGTCATTGCAGGGCATGTAAACACACACTATGGGTACCATAGATGTGTCACTCTAGTCTGATCATATGTCTTTTGCGAAAGAAAACCTGTGCATCATGTAGGGGACAGACGCAGAGTAGGAGTGGCATTCACACCCCCAGCCCTGGAGCTGTGAGGCTACAGTGCTATGAACGTAGCCTCTGTGTTTCTGCTCTCTCTCTTTTGATGATTTTGATAAGTTGCTGGAATCAGAATATCCTTCCGATTGGCTATCTGTGTAATCCGACGCGTCCAGTGTCACGTACATCCGCGGCTCGCTGAAGAGCCATTGGAAGTTTAAAATCGAGGTTCGGACTCTCAGCAGGGAATTTTCCATTGACCCCATCAGCAAAAGTTTTAAATAAATGAATGGCAAACAATAAAAGTAACTGAGGGAGAAGCAGCTTTGAAGAAAGTGGCAAGAATTTAGGACCACAAGAAGAACACAATCTGTCTTCTGAATCTCAGGGGAGAAGATCAGATCCAATGTTCACCGGATAAGATGATGGTGTCACTGATGATTGGATGGATAGTGTGGTACCTTAACCACATGTCTTCAGAACATTTCTAGCAGGAGGTTTGCCCTCTCTTGATTTATGTAGGCTGTAAACAGCTGGTTTGAAATTCCCTCTAAGCAAATAACATGTCTATGAATGGTAAATAAGTTTAAACTTCATATTATATTTATACCAATATATATTATATTTATATTGTAATATTTTTCCTATAAGTGTACTTTCTATGGTAAAATATTTACAGGATCGCTTTGCGATTTATGTTCTGCTGCCAGATAATTAACTGATTTATTACTGGCTATTGATTCATTCACCATGTGAAAGACTGTATGCTATAGATTTCCGATTTCAAAAGGAATTATCTGTGATATAATTATTAAGCCCTGCAGCCCTGACCGGGAGAAAAGCGGTTTTAAAATGGATTGATGGAATAACTGATTATCTACTTGTTGAATATGGAAGTTTGCATTTAATGAAAATCGCATAACAAGGGGGGAAAGCAGTAATTCAGTAAAATATAATGGTTTCGCTTCAACATTTAGTTTGCCGACGAATCACAGCTTGTGATTCATGCTTCTGGTGAGGTCATGGCTTCTTGTTTCCTCTTTAAACAGATGTACCACGGCCCTCTGATTGATGCCACTTACTCTCAGTTCTCCTCTGGGCCCCTTCAGTGTCAGTACGGGAATCAGAGTGTCTCTGTCTGAACTGAAACCTGTCTGACTGTGCGCTGTCAGGCTGCTTCAACGAAGAAGTTTCCACCTTTCGAAATGTCTGCTTAAGCGGGTCAGTGTGTGCTAAGGCAACCCCACCACAAAGGCAGGGGCTGTGAAGCCTGGCACCCACAGCATCCTTTTGGCGTAAAAAGTGCGGAGCACAGTGCTTCCTTTCATAGGTTGTCTATATCTGGTTACCATCCTTGCGCTTAAGCAAGTCGTTTGTGTTTAATGTCCTTGCATGCGTACTGATATTTTTGGTCACTTCCATGGGGAGTTAAAGGATGGGGGCCTAAAAGCCTGTCATCCTACCAGCTGTGGTTTCGCGTGTAAATGCTTGTGCGTCCCAGGGTAAGCTCCCGGTTTGCCGTGACCACAGGCCAGTTCTGTGCTGTGGAAGATGGATGGACACGGATGTGTGTCATGAGGAAGTTCCATCATTGTGGCCACAGCTTGGCTCGGCGTAAAAGCTCACTGGTGCTGTATGGGAGTTCAGCTTTCTCCATGACCTGTGCAGCTGCCTGGGCTTCCCCCCTCCCACGTTCACTAGTGACACAAACCCCCAAAATCTTAGTCTATAGTGTTGAGGGGGCAGGGCTTACTGTACTGTAGTGTAAGAAAAGATCCTGGGAGCATACACACACACTCGATGACCCTGCAGCCTGTATATAGGTGGACGCATACATATGTGACCAAACACATACATACATACACTTACATTTATACAGATACAATGACTATGGCAGGCTTGCCCACATGTGCATGCAATTTCCCATGCAGCTTTCCATCCTGTGTCCCTTTTAAAGGCTGGATAGATCCCCCCCCCCTTTTATTTCTTTCTCAGTCTGTGGTTTGAGGTTGTTGACAATGACTGGCAGGTGGATGGGCTGGTTTCCAATTACAGGCCGGGCTGCCCTCGTGGGAGGAGCTGGAGGAAGTCCTGAAAGTCGGTGTGAGTAAAACGCCCCCCCTTTTCACCCCAAAACAAAGGCAGACCAGCTGAGTGAGGGAGTGGCTGTCCCTCCCTACCGACCCAGCCAGCAAGTGAGCGAGGCCAGGCCAGCACTGTTAAGCACCAGAGTAGTCTACGTACAGGGACTGTTCAGAATTCAGCTGCAGCCTCACTGCAGGGACAGCACCGGAGCCCAGGGACGAGCTTGGGAGGGAGGTCTGGCCATCGGGACGCCCCTGGAAGGGGCAGCTATTTCTCAGCCATGCAGGGGAGGGCCGGCAAGGCAGTCAGGAAGGAGCTGGTGATCGAGTTCCCGCAGCAAGTGGACCCTGAGCCAGATACTATGCCGCAGGTGCCGGTGAGTCTCGGACTCCAGGCTGTGATGCCACACTGGCCAGTGCCTCTGTCACCATTCACTTGGTTGTTTTCGTCTCGCTTTTCCATCATTCATGTCGTTTAAAAAAAAGTTCCGTTTAAGCATTGAAGCTGTGCTGTAGCAGTGATTTAATGTGAAAACCTGTGGCTTTGCTCAGTCAAGGTGGCGTTCCTGGCTGTGCTCGTCCCTGGCTTTAATAAGTCTGCGGTTTTTACCTCAACAGGTGAATATCTTTCAGCCACGTCCGATGCTCATGACGAGAATCCCGTCTTTTTTCTTTTATCGGGCCACGACGATTCCAGCTGGAAATGTCCTTTGTCTACCTCCGTGGGGGAAAAACGAACTTTGCCAAAACTGCAGGGGTGGGGGGAGAAAGGTGTAATATTTCAACTGGAAGCAATAATTGCAGCTTATAGCTACAGTAAAACTTTTCAGCTCAAAAGTCACCAGTAATGGTAAGAGGTGAAACTCGGGTTTAATCTGTCATCTGTTTTTATTGTTTGCGCGAGGGAGCGGTTCTGTGACTATCAGGACTCCCAGTGACGGTTACTGTGAGGTTCGTGTCTGTGCTGCTGCCAAGCTCGAGTTAAACGGTTGAGGCAGTTTCATTCATTTGTTAGGCGAAAAGGAGGTGCGTCCGTTACATTGGATTATATTAGGGATAAGCTGGGAGGAGATTGAGGCGGGTAGCAGGTGACATTTTGCCTGGAGTGAGGTGCAGAGATACCTGAAAAGGCAGCTGTGAGAAATGCTCGAAGCATGTAAACAAACAGCCATAGCACACATTCTTCCTGACACTCTCCTTATATCCACATGCTGGCATGCTGCCCCCTATCCTGCACCCCCATGGGGGCACACGTCTGTTTCTGTGCTGCTCGGGAGGCGGTCAGATTCCGGGAAACAACTATCTGTTCTCCGCCAGCTGCAAGGCAGCCTGGACGAATGCAAAGCGGTGGCCTTGGAGACTTGGGGTTAGGAGTGCCAACAGAAAACCAGAGCGATAGGGGGCCCAAGCAGCCTTGTGGAACTCATACAGCAGCCGCATTGTGTGGCCTCAGATCAGCTTTTGAGTTGACTAGCAGCGCCGTCTTTCCTTAAGATGACATGACACCTTTGGCTTTGCGACTTGTCTTATCTCCTGCTTGCATTTGGGATCTGAATGGGGGGTATATGGGTCAGGAACTGCGTACCCCATATCACTCATTCAGAGATTTAGTCATCAGTTTGTCAGTCGGGCCCTGATCTAAACTAGAGATGACTTCACTCCAGTCTGGCTGATTTCAGCACTGTATTCAATAATATAACAACACTTCAGGGTGGTAGAGACTCCTCTGCTATTGTGTGGTGGCCATGTACAGACATTAGCGCAGAAGTACAATGTCCGAGGGTCCTGTGGTACCGTGTGCAGCTTGCTGGTCCATCCGGTGTGTCAGTCATCCGAACAGACACCAACACCGGCCCTGCTGTCTCCTGACCTCCAGCACCTCACCCTGACCTCCTGCTCTGTCTTCCTTTCTCCTTCTCGGAATTTCATCATATCCCTGTTGAATGTATTTGTCGTCTTCTTGATGCATTATGGCCTCCATAATAATCTGGCATGTGACCAAAACATTAACCTTTCAGGCATACAACATGTACTTCTTCTCATAAACATTAATTAAATATTGCCCACTCTGAGCAGGTATGCAGCGTATACTGTATATATCATTTGGTTTCTAGCGGTTCATAATGTAATGTAACGTGCTTTGATAATTTAGACTAATGGATCAATAGCCTCCTGATCCTCCCTGCAAAGGGGCCCATCGACCCTTTTTGGGGCCCCTGTTTCTGTGGGCCCTAGTGCGGTTGCACTAGCTGGACTTACTATAGTTCCATCAGTGACTCCAGGTTCACCCTGCCTCTGTTGACTTTACAATAAGGTTACCCATATAAAGAGTTTATGAATGGTTTATAATCTGATTATTAATTAGGTTGCAACACTTTGTAAATTATTAATAGACAATTTTAAACAAGTTATAACTCAGATTTCTTTTTATTAATGAGTTACTACCATTTACAAGTGGCAAAAGGGAGCCTTATTGTAAAGTGGGACCTATACTAGTAATAACTTTTGTTCTGTGCTTCTCATTCTCCTTAATTGTTTCCCTGAGTAATAATCATGGTATAATCAGAGGGTGGACAGCAGAGCCATCCTCTGCAAGTCCCTACATGAGCTACCTTATCGCCTGCTCCAGGACCACAAGGCCCCTAGAAACAGCCACATTTCCAGGGCTCTCCCTCTGAGGTCATGCTTTCGTTATCAGGCCCAGATGTGGAGGCTTGTGGACGCTGCAGCCCTGGCCTGCACCCAGGCTTGCCTAAGCTCCCGCACCCTTAGACACTGGATGGTGTACATGTGTACACACACATGCACAAAAATGCACAAATATGCACCAGCTCACGTGTACACACATGCAAGAAGACTAATTGCATGGTAATATGTATAATAGCATAGTACAAATCATATCCTGGTCACAATCATGGCCTGGAGTCTATCAGAAGCCGGGGTACACCCTGGATGGGATGCCAGTCCATCACGCAGTACACAAAGTCACTTAGAATTGCCTACCGTCACGTCTTTTCAGACTGCAGGAGGAAAGCTGTGCTTCATGGCGAGAACATGCAAACGCACAGAGCAGAGATGGCACTGAGACTGCCTGTCTTGGCAGTGTGAGACAACAGTACTACCCCCCTGAGCCACCATTTGTAACAGGATGTGGTACATCAGTCTAGGCAGTATGAGTTTTGGGCTCATTGATGAATCATCTAGGCAGACGCACCGGCACGTTCAGACTCGTGTCTCCCCTCTTACCCAACCATATGGGCTGTGACGTGGACGGCACCGTCGCTAATGATGCTGCCCTGCGGCTCTCCAAGTCGGGCCTCATTCCCTGTACTGGGCCCCCGCACTGTTAGCGCAGCCTGCCTGCTATCAAAGCGACAATCTGATTCTTGTACAGCGGTTCAAAGCTTCAGCAGGGAATGAGCCTTCCAAGGTTAAGTTCACAAAGAAACCCTTTCAGTTGGGGGGGTTATAATGTCCTGGCTTATTTTCTGTTCCCTTTGTGAAGTTCTGCATAAATATGAATGATGGCTGGGCCAGGCTCTGGCAGCTCTTGCAGGAAATGTGATAACACCTTTTTCCCCCACACACAAGTGAAACCGGTCTTTGTCCATTGTGTGGGTGCTACAGTGATTGTGATGTACTGAGGTGGGAGGGAAGGTGCAGAATGACATTGAGGTTTTGGAGTATCAGACCTGTTTCCACGGTGTCGAGCCCTTGGCAATTACAACCATGTTCATTGAAACCAGTGGCTGTTTCATCGGCTTCCCACTGAATGTGGGTGGATGTGTTATACTTTCTGTATACATTTTCAGTCTGTGCTGTACGTTCAGGCCCAAATTCAGTAGGATGCCTTGTCACTTAGCATTGAGGTTCCTTGTAGTCCTGCTATCCTCTACTGGTATGGTCCATGCATCAGGGCCCTCCCAGTGTGGTAGGCTATGTGCTCAGCTCCCTCCATTACACAGGGCTGCCCTGGGCCCCAGCATTACAGAGCTACTCAGATGACGCTAACATTCCCCTGATGCTAACGTTTGCCAGGCCTGTGGCGCACTAGATATTGGATCTGGTTCAGTGTGGTGCGAGGTAATTTTAGTTCTGTTTTTATTTTAATGCTATTTTTCAATTTTGTTTCTTTTTTAGTCTAATTTTATTTTTTTTATCAAGTTTTATGAGTTTAACCATTTTTGTTACAGCTTGTTGCAATTTATTTTAAATTTGACTTAGTTATTTAAAGAAAAAAAATCCCCCAAATGAAAACACAGAGCAGAAAATCTATTACTAATAAACATTAAACGTTCTAAAAGTTCTAGTCTAGAGCATATCCATAAAAATCCTTTTGTAACATTGCACTCAGTCATTTTGTAGTTTAAGAACAGACAGTTCCCCAGCAGTGGGTTGCATTTTGCACTTTGGGTCGAGGATTTTACAGAACCATATAAAGGCCATCAGTTCACACAACCTTCTTGTCACCCCTGATTCAATAAATGGTTGAATCAGGGCGTTCTGCCTATTTTTATGTTTGAGTGAATAAATTGGCCAGAGAGCTCTTCAGCACTCATGCAGTTACTGTCAACGTGATGTAGTTTTAATTAAGGCTGCCAAACTGTTAGTGTCAGGAGCCGCTCGCGAGGCGATCGCTGGGTGAACGGGGGATCGCACGGGCAGCCGATGCGAGCAGAAAGCAGGCAGGCAGGCAGGCAGAATACGGGCAAACTGGGGATTTATTAGGAACGGGCAGGGCAGTACGGGACAAAAGCTTGAACATCGACAAACATCAATGACGGACCAGGAACGAAGTCAAGACATGGACTGAAATAGACAGGACTGGGCGAAAATAATCGAACACAGCTGGGCTAGATCGGGGAAGCACACGTGGATAATCAGGGGGCGTGGCACACACGAGGATCGGACGAGCCGGGCATGACAGTTAGCCTAAGTCATAATGTATTACTGTTATTATTTCTTTGACTGAGTGAACGCATACATTAATTTTGATACCTAAATGGGATGAGCAAATAGAGGACTGGAAACTGAAATCTAATTTTAATAAACAAATCATACTAAAATAAACTTTCTTTGTCATAGGGCGTCATGCCGACAGTACGGTTTCTTGTTAGGTTTTTTTCTCTGACTGCTTGCAGCTCGTTCCAGGGAAAAGGCTTGACATTGCCGCCAGAGTTATCTCCCGTTACGTAATGAAAAATAAAACGCTGTGTTCTGTTTTTAACCAATGCGGGAGGCAATGGGTCCTGTATTTGTTCAGATATGTTCAGATTTGAAACATCAGTTGCTGGTGTTTGTGACTTTAAGCGATTGGATTGTGTATGTTGAATTGGATGACAAATACTTCAAGTGGTGAAATAAGTTCACAGCATTTCCAATTTGTCGGCACAAGTTTGCAATACACAGCACTCGACTTTTAACTTTAAAAAATACTACCACACCCCCAGCATCTTTCTATCTTGCTTATACACAATTTTTTTTATACACGTTATCAAATTCTCATTTTCTTATCATAAACATTTTATACGATGATAAGTACATATATCGACCAGCCCTAACTTACAGTATTTCCTCCTGGTTGTGAATGGCACAAGAGCTTCAGTCACATGCACAGAATCCTAAAATTCACAAATGAAATGAGAAAATGGTCAAGTTGAGTCCCTTTGGGAAGCTGATGGTGGGGAAAGATCAGGAAACTTTTACTTGTTTCATTTCATTTTAAAAAATAAATACATTTCTGAAATTACTTAATATATAGACTACAGAATCTTTTTTTGATGATATTGCAACATGACTGTATATGCGATTATTTGTGATAAAATAATAATAATAATAATTGTTTGAGAGTCCTAGTTTAACGTTACTTCCTATTTTGGTTCCAAAATAGTACTGGCGTCCTCAGCCTCTTTATAAACACGCTTGTGATGGCAACTTAGGTGTACCTTATTAAATTAATTAGTTGGGTACATTCCCTTAAGCTGTAAACCACAAACTCAGTCATTTGCATCCATGACACACTTGCTCTTATTGAAGCTTGCATAGTACAGTACTCCAAATGGTTTCATACTGTGGTTTCACATTTGCAAGCAGTCTCTTCATCTGAAAGAATTTAATCTCGAGCACATACATAATTGTATGAATTTGAGACACTACGTGGGGGTAGCATGGTGGTGCAGTGCTTAGCGCTGTTGCCTCACACCTCTGGGACCCGGGTTCGAGTCTCCGCCTGGGTCACATGTGTGCGGAGTTTGCATGTTCTCCCCATGTCGTCGTGGGGTTTCCTCCGGGTATTCCGGTTTCCCCCCCACAGTCCAAAGACATGCTGAGGCTAATTGGAGTTACTAAATTGCCTGGAGGAGTGCATGTGTGAGTGACTGGTGTGTGAGTGTGTCCTGCGATGGGCTGGCCCCCCATCCTGGATTGTTCCCTGCCTCGTGCCCATTGCTTCCGGGATTGGCTCTGGACCCCCCACGACCCAGTAGTATAAGCAGGTTGGAAAATGGATGGATGGATAATAGGCTATGTTAACCGTCGATTATTTAGAAAGGCCGATATTGACTATTGGCAGAATATTTCAAACTCAAAATAGAACTTAAAAATCACAAATTTTAATTTCTACTCATTTATTTTATTTGTTAGTTTTGTAATTATTGTAATTGTGTCTCACACTTTCAGTTTCATTTTGATTTTGATTAAAGAGATAGTATTTGTTAACAATAATATCTTGGTGCAGAGGCAGGGCAAGCTTTTGGCAGAATGAAATATCGCGTTTCTTTTTGTCCTTTATGCAGGTTACATCCTTGTCTCATGTCTCCAGGGATATGGGTTGAAATGTGGTTCTGTGCGATTTGCGTGGGTTTTCTCTGGGTACTTCAGTCTCCTCCCTCTGCCCAAAGTCATGCACGCTGGTGATGAACTTCCCCTAGGGCGTGTGTGTGTCTGCCTGCAGTGAACTCATGCTACACCCTGTGTTTCTGGACATGCAACCCTGATGGACGTTCATTTTGGGTTTGGTGTCGCCCCTAAGCTGTGCACCCGTCTTTGTGTTTTGTCAGAACTATGATGTCATTCAAACCTGGTCAGTATCATGGTGTGTACTTCAGGTGTGCTGAAGGCTTTCCCTTCGGAATCATGAAATGGGCTCAAACATACCCACATTTCTCGTAAGCAGTAAGCGACCTTATGCAGCAGATGTTAAGAATGCCTGACCTTAAGTAACCCCCGACTCGGACTAAGATTGGCACGAGTTTTGAAACATCCTACAGTCAAACTTTAATGTGCTACAGGACTGTCATTTTTTTGTTAGTTCTCGAACCCAGCATTGAAAAATCTGGATTTGGTACATGCTGAAGAGGAAATGGGGAGTTGAAATGACGAGTGACTTGTGGGACATCCTGCTTAGCCTCCTACTCTGCTTCCCCAGGCAAAGCCCAAGGTGGTGGAGCCTCTGGACTATGAGAGTGTGCTGCTTCAGAGGCGGACGCAGATCCTTGCTGACATGCTGCGGGACATGCTTCAGTTCCCCCTCGAGGACTTCCAGGTAAGCCGTCGTGTCAACGCTGCCTGCAGGGTCATTGTAGACTATGGGGTTTCCACGGGGATGACATCAAGCAAACACCCAGGGCATCTCAATATCTGGTGAAGCCTCTATAGAATGGGAATATGCTGGAATGATACAGACCCACAGTTGCTATGCAGTTGGTGCTTGCCAGCATTTATCACCATGGTGACCAGGTGTTTCTCACTCACCTGAGTACTCATTATTCCTTTGGCCTGGCAGACCGTCAATAATATTTACATCTCCCTCAACTTGCTCTTTGTAGAGTAAGCTGTCCGCAAAGTGCTGCGACCTGTTGGGGTGCCCAGGGAGCTGGGGGTTAAGAGCCTCGCTCAAGGACCTGCAGACATGCTGAGGCGGGGGTTGAACCCGTGACCTGTTGATTACAGGCACACAGGCTTAGCTGACTGCGCCACACGCTGCCCCTTAGTGTAGTACCTTTAACATGTACACATGGCACAGTAATGCTTCTAATATGGATACTATTTTTTATGGCTACTTGCCATTTTATTAATTTTCTTCTTTGTTTAATTCTGACACATCTGATAATTATAAAGTGGAAATACTTGTTCTTACTTTTGTTCTTACTTTGGAGCTTATGGACCTAATTACTTTCTAGGTACTATTTGATAAATGGCACCTAGCATTCTATCCAGGATGTTCCCCTTTCCTGTATCCTGTGCTGCCCTCCCAACCCCGGATGGATGATTTACATCGTGTAGCCTACATATTCTGAGGAACTTCAGAAGCCAGCTCAGGTCCTTTAAATGTGCCTGACCCTTGGAGTGGATGACAGGGTTGTTTGTTTCCTTGAAGGAAACTTCTTTTTATTGTTCCTACCACATGCAGCCAAGGAGCCCAAGGTTATGAGGTGCCTTTGGTTTACGTTTTCCTCCATGTCTGTCACATAATGAGTTTGATCATTGCCTGGTTGGCTCAAAAACAAAACGTGAAATAAAACCAAAGAAGCAGGTTTCCAATCCAGACAAAGACAGTTTGAGGCTCCTTTCTGATGATTTTACCTGGCTCGGGATGTGACCCTCCCTGTAGTGAAAGATGAATGATTCACATCTTTACAACGTTTTGTGATCCATAGCACATTTTACAACACTGAGCTTGATGAACTCTACTACTAGGGAAGCCTCTTAACAGTCATGACTTTTACATACACATTTTAGTAGTATGTTTTTGATTACTACTTTAGCATCTGTTTTTCTCCTGTAATTACAGAAAACCTTTCACTCTCATTGGTCAGAAACAGTTGTGTGGTTTAACAGCTTTGAGAATCGTTCGTCTGTAATAACACATCAGTTATCTAGGTTGCGTTCCAGTCTGGCATAGTCAGACTGTCTCTAGGGGTGTGGCGCTGTTCTCCTGTCCTCCTCTGAAGTTTAGTCAGGGGGGATGGGGGGGTGGGCCTGCTCTGAGTCATCACCTTCTTAGGAGTTTACAGAGGGTAGAGTGACAGGCATTTTGAGAAATACCGCAGGTCACTAGAACCCAACATTATGTGCACCTGTGGCCCATTCCCACTTGGTCAGAGTGTTCTATAGTGTTGGTTGACCCGTTTCTTATCAGAATCCAGACTATGTCCTGGAGCAAAGTGGCCCAATCAGACTCAAAAGGAAAAAATGATTTAGCTGTTCAGGAAAGTGAAATGTGAGATTCAGTAGTTTAGTCGTCTTCTGGTTTTGATCACCAAGCGCAGAGGAGAGTGGAGATATCTTGGTGCTGATTTCTTTAGGTTTTTCATGCATCTAGGGAAGCTGGAGTTTAAAGCTGCACAACCCTGATTTAATTTATGGCACGAAGCACAAAATTTATTCAGTGAATGAATTAAATGGTTTCAGGGCCGTGAGACTTTGTAAGAAACAAAACTACCAAATGAAGGTAGTTTCGTTGCTCATTTGCCCTTTGAAAAAGCCCCGCAGACCCATATGCTACAGTATGAAGCAGGAGAAAGTCTCAGTGACTTTACCAAACGTTAGTTTTCCCCAATTCCATGAGCTGCCTACCGTACCAACAGGGTAGATGATGTTCAGACCAGCAGTACTGGCCAGTTTCCTCATGACAGCTGTTGCTCATTGTTGCTTCTCGGGCGTTGGGAAGCATTTGTTTTCAGTTTGTGGTGTGAAAACGCAAGTGCTTGCGGACAGCCCCCCCCCCCCCAGAATTGTTGTGACCGCAGGCTGTCCGCTTTGCTTGGTATCTTGATTCCACCATCTGCACGGCAGAACGCAGAGCTGGCACGTTGCACCAGATGACAATCTTATGTAAGCAGAGAGATTTGCATTTTCTCCGGGTACACATTTTATTATCAATGATATTTTTCTTCTATGTTGTGATTCTGAAGCGTTTGGTCACCTTTTCTCTTTTCAAGATTCTGAGGTGAAGCCCTGTAGTTCCATGGAGGGAAATGAAGATGAAGCTCTTTCAGTTCTTTTACATTTTAACAGTGGCTGCATACTTCCCCATGCTAATTCTGCATATAGCCTGGTATTTCACCCTAGAATGTGAGATGGACTAAAGCTGGTGACTTTCACTGCTTAGCGATAGTGACAATTTGGTTTTTCTGTTGATTTCATTTGATGTCATCAGAATGCGATGGTCAAAGTTAAAAACAAAAACCTCATTTAAGCTTTTGTGAGGCTTAACGCCCCACAGTTTGCGTCAGAATGATGCCCAAACTGACCAGCAGAAAAAAGAATACACATACAACACAACTCGCATCCTCTCAAAATAAAATACTTTCATATGAGAAACCTGAACTTGCCCAGTTTCAAATTCAACCAAAGTGATGTATGACAACAGTAACCATGATTAAAACACACGGGAGATGATATAGACTTCGGAATTCAAATTTACCTGGCTTTCAGCCAGCTTTAAATATTCCAGCTTGTCTTATCGGGTGTTTGGATACAGTGTAGGTTTCATGACTTTTTAATACTTCTCCTGTGAGGTTGGCTGTCCATTTCCCTCAATTAACAAGTGAATGGTGCATTAAATATCAACAACAGACAGTATCATAAGCGGTAAGTTTCTGAAGGTAAAAAAGTAGGAAGCCCCCCAAGGAAATTCATACTTATACTATAATACTCCAAAAGTGCTAGACTTTGTGGATGTTAAAGTGCCTCCATACGTCCCCTTATCTTGGAGCGTTCCCTATCCCAGCATCCTGAAGCTGTCCGTCGGCACACTCCAGTGTCAGCTCTTTTACTGGGAAATGCATCCGGGGCTTTCGGTGGGTGGGCCAGCCCATGAACTTCAACAACTTCGGCTGGATACCATAAGTCACATATCACCAAAATTAATCACATCAGGTTTGTGTTATGTTTCTAGTGACCTCAGCTTAATTCCTGTGGAAATTACATTCCACAACATCGGTCAAGATCTCATCTGTGGGGAGAACTTAAAGGCCTCGAACTGCACTGTAATGCTCACTGTGAAAGCGGGCGTAGTTGGAATACTGTTGAGTGTGCAGTGGAGAAGAACAAGGAAGGCGAGATAGATGAGGCAGAAAGGACCTTCTTGTGTACTGTGGTGAGGAGCCAAACATCTTCAAGGGCTGCGTAATCCTCACTTTCACATTGAATAGCCACTGGGCATACAAGTATGTGAGGTAGCAGCAAAGTTTATTTTCATCGGGAGTCCTGGTCCAGGGAACAACCTGATCCAGGTCATGTCCATGGCCCCCAGACTGAACAGTGCAAAGGGGTGCCCTGCCTCACCTTGCTGATCTCTCAATCCTCTTCCCGGTGGATGTGCAATCATCTGTGGAAAAAGGACAGTGTTTGGGTGCTTTGTGAAATCCTGGCTTGCCAGATAATGTTTTGAAGGCTTCTTGCTGAAATTCTGCCAAGCTGAGGGCACTCACCCAGAAAACTGCCGGGTCTGTTCAATGTCCTGAGTGTAACCTGATCTGCCTTGCTCGTTAATGATACTTCATTACTGAAGGCTTACTAGGTTGAAGCTTCTTCCAAGACTTGGAACCACTGTTTCAGGTTTATGGTCTGTCTGTCATTTGTTAAGCAACATTTAGGTACTTATTGTACAGTAGATATGTAATGCAAGATCAACACCAGTAGCAACTGCCTCATTGAATAATATCTATTTTTAATGTTCCTTAAGAACATAACACCTAATAAAAAAAATTGCTTTTGCTGACTACCAGTTGTAAACCATCGCATTACTGGTTTGTCCAATAAAAACACCTGAATATTAATTAATACTCAAAATTTCCGTGCAGTTAATGTGTAAATTCAAAGTTCCATGCTGTTTTGGGCTTAGACCATGTGGAGCAGAATGTCATCCGCTGAGAGGTTGTTTGCTTCCATTTTGCTTTTCAGATATCAATTATTCCACGCCACGAACGGACTCTCTACTCATCTGTTCCTGTAAACGCAGAGCAGGAAGCACGGGATCTGTTCGTGCAAGAGGTAAGATTGCAGTGCTCTAACTGATCAGTGACCATGACAGAATGAGCTATTTAATAACATGAAGGCCAGCGTCTCATCATCTAATCAGCCGTCTAAACAGATTTTTTAATGCAGGCCTCTCTGGATGTTAGCAATCCTCTAGCCCTTGATCTGACAGGTTTGTCTTTGTGCAATAATTAACACTGAAATCATCTGTTGATATTATGAGCCACTGACTAAAATAACACCTCATGGTGAAGGATTAGGTATAATTCCAGCTATTTAATGCTCTTCCCCCCATCTTGGAAGCTCTACTTTAGGTAGAAGCATAACTAAATAAAGGAGTCAATATGTTCATATGTATATATAACGTCTCACACCCAGAGGCTAAATTTGGGTTCTTCCTATACTCACACTTAAGCGTAGTGTAGCTCCATGTGTTGTGGTTTTCGGTCTAAACCTGGGCTAGATCAGAGTACCTTTGGGTCCTCAGATGTTTGAGGTTGGAAAACTTTTTTCAGTCACTTCGCACAGTGTAACAGCCTTAGTATAAAAATCACAGAGCCATTTGCCCCACACATTTCAGGCTGAAGGATTGCCTGACGGCTTGAGGAATAGCTGAACAGTTGTTATAGTTAAATGTCCTACTGTAAGGAATCTCACAGGGGAACTTTGCTGTCTGCTTGAGCTCTTTTTGTTCATAACACAAAGCAGTAATCAGTCTTAGAAAGAGTTGAATATCTCTGTTATCATGCAGTCGATCAACAAAGTAGCACTGGTCAGATTTATTGAATGAGTATGGCCACCTGATGCATGTGTGTATTTTTGGACATTTGACGTTGTTCTGGCCCATAGAGTGAAGCGTTGGGGGAAAAATAAACATCACCATAACTTGTGCCACAAGCCAAGTTCTGGAACAGTCCAAGGAAATTAATAAGTAATAAAAGCTCCTTCTTCAGTCATACTTGCACACACACCCTTTTGGGTGTTGCCCCTGTGTAGCAGAGCTTTGCTTCTTCTGTTCCTCCTCTTCTGTATCAAGTTTTTCATACCGTCATATCATCCAGAAAACATACCACGGTATATGCCATACCCCCATCTCCACAAATCTCTCTTCCTCTCTCATGTTGATGTAAATTATCCTGGTAAAGAGAGAGTTCCATTGATTAAGTACAGGATGACATCACCAGCAACAGCTGTGTCGGATCCTTCAAACCCCCCCCCCCCCCCCCCCCCCACATACACACACACACACACACACACACACACACACACACACGCATGCACTGTCATTCTTTCAATCTTCGACTGTCAGATTCCTGGCCACACAGTCGCTGGGAATGTCTCTGTTTCTTTGTCTGAGATGCTATTGTGATAGTTGCTTTGACAGGAATTTATAATACTGAATAGATTGTCTGTCTCCTTGTAGTACAATTCCGATTCATCTAGTCTAACATTGCTTAACAGCTGAGTGTAAAGAAAATGGTCATGAACAATCTGAAGCCATCATCCTTTTGTTCATTGTTCAACACCCAGTGTAGAAATGTCAGGGATAACAGCCCTCTACTAATTGCTCTTTGCAAATTAGTTTTAATATTTGGTTTTCTGGTAGATGGACAGTAATACTGGTTTGGACTTCTACCTTTAAAGATATTTCTTATTATATTAGGTTTATATTGTCATGTCAAGCTTCTTTATCAAACAAATTTAATTAGAAGATTGGTGCTTTCTGAATTCCAGTTTTCCCCCATATTTGCATTAGTCAAAGTTTTTTTTTTTCGTCTTGTACACATTGTAAGCCCTACAGCAGCTGTCAATGTCGTGTTACCCCAGCATTCAGGGAACGCCCTGCTTCCCTTAAAAAAAAAAAAAGTAGTTAGGCTGGTGAAATGTACACATGTAAAGGAATGCTTGTTCAGTAATAAGGGCAGGTGCTTAGGAATTTGAGCGATGCACCTGCTATGAGACATGATCAACTGCACAAGTGTTAATAATTAAACAAATCTCAAGACTGTTTTTGGAACTTGGGTTTTGGCCGAGAGCTACAACCATGCCGAGATCAGGCTCTTTCGTAAAACAGAGATTTTTTTAGTTTTAATATTGAATTGCTAAGCCCCTTGCAGCCTGGCATTGCCCAAAAAGAAATACGAATAATGGTAGATTAAAGCTTTAAACCCTTTTTTTGAGGGGGGGGGGGCAGTGATGTGGTGCTGCACATGTTGATGACGACCGGGGAACTCCCAGGCTGAAAGAAATCAGATTCTACCATTTTGCCACTTTTTAAAGTCTGAGATACAGGGGTCGTTTTTAAGGTCGAAACTCTACCATATCTTGTTGTTTTTTTCATGTTTCTCTCTTGATTTTTCTTTTTTCCAAAAATATAAGCATTTATTTGCTTCCTTTCCTCCTACAGTGCATCAGGACCTACATCTCAGACTGGCACATTGTGAATTACAAGTATGAGGACTACTCCGGAGACTTCCGTCAGCTTCCAAAGTAAGCCCTTCGTTTCATTTAGTGACTGTACAGTGTAGCATATGTGGTGCAGATTTCTGTACCACTGGTACATTGCATTGGTGTTTCTATCCTGTGGTCCATGTTTCAGATTCAGTTTGACTACCATCCTTCCCCCACTCTGACAGTCATCAGAGAACCACAGCTAATCCTCCAAACATAAATGACTGGACTGTTGTGATGTTGGCATGATTTCTATGAAAGGAAATGCTGGTTTTCCTGCTGCAGCGACAATGCTGTCTGTCTGTCCTCACGGACAGTCGCTTGAGGCCAGGGCATGCCCCCACCGGTTTGGAAAGGCCTCCCACAATCCTTTGCATCCCTGTGTCCTCAGTCTATAGTCAGTCCATCAGCAGCAAGCAGTGGGATTTCCAGATGTTCCATGTCTTGTGGGAATGAACTTGCTGACCTTTAGACCCCCCCAGGATATGCTCTTCCCGTTTCTTCCCCGGGAGAGAAAGTTGTCCTTGAGCTTCCATGCCGTCATGGGATTCTTCTTTGTGTTCGACGTTGGCTTTTGTTTAGGCCGGCGATGGCTAGTTCCTGCCTAAAATGCAGGAAACATTTGGATTTTCTAAGGCCCTCAGGGCCAAGATTGACCCGAAATATGACAGACGTGTTAAGAGACTTATGCTGTGTTCTCATGGAGCTTAGGTCTGGAGGGGATGTACATTTCTTTGGCCCCTGTTTGAAAGAAGGAAAAAGCAGAGTAACAACTAATTTGTTTCATCTGGGAGCTCAGTACAGAAGTACTGACACCTTCTCCCTGATAGACTGAACCTTTCTCCATTCATCTTCAGGGAATGTGGCAATGCACCAATAAAAACCTCCTCACTCCCATTTGTCTTGCAGTAAGGTCTTCAGACCAGAGAGACTGCCCGTCCACGTGTTCGAGGTAGATGAAGATGCAGACAAAGATGAGGTAAGGAAAGTTCCTGGTCTGGGGTTGACCCACACACCATTACCCTACACCTGCAAGTTGCAGAATATGTGCTGTGCATTATATTTGAACAACTGGCAGTAAGGGTTTCAGCAGTTCTGGGTGTAGCCGTTTCACCTGGGGAGCTCGGGACTTTTGACATTTAGGGCAGACAACAGAGATCCATTTGAACTGCACACCACATTCTCATGAAGCTTTTTTTATTATTACATAACCTTCTCTGTGTTTTCGATTTAAAAAGTTGAGACATTTGGTTAATGATTTACTTTGGAGTTCATCACGTCAAGTTAATAACTCATTTTGTCCAAGTTTCTCTCATATGCCCAACTCTTATTTAGGAGAGTCATTTGTGTGGAAAGTATTGCTTGGTTCAGAGGGGAATGGTGAAGATACTGTCCACACTCAGTACACAGTCTGTCAAGTTCTGGATGATGTCAGGTTTCTCTGGAGATGATATCAATTCATTTATGGGGAAATGAGACATTGCTCTGATTCCCCTCCTTGACAGCTAGCTGATAGAATTTTCGTTGCAGCTTTAAATGAACCCTCAAAATCCTCCTTGGTTTTTTCCACTTTTTCATCTTCATCCACGCAAACCACTCCGTGGTTCGACTCTTATCTGGTCAGGAAGGTCTTCAGGGCTGCAGGAGTAATCGTGGGTCTGCCACTGTGCATGTCTGAGCTGACCACCATCCGGGAAGTGGTCGAACCTGACTAAGTGTTTGGGAAAACCTTCCACAACTGGGACTTTCCAGGAACATATCCCATTATAGTAATTACTCCACACATATTTTATTCTGCTAATAAATCCTGATGCCAAATCATTAAACCTGCGGAGTGTTGGTTTGAAGCAACTGTTGTGACCTAAATGAACACCACAGAATAAAATCTACAGTTGCCTTCGCTAATGGCTGCAGTGACCTGGATCTCAGAACAGTGGATTAAGTGCTCTTGATGCTATTCTCTCTCATTCAGTATTAATCAGAAGTCTATAAATACCAGTTTAATTGGTTTAACAGTGTGACTGAATCTAGGTTAATTTCTGAGTGGAAGTTCACAGAGATGGTCACGAGGTCAAATGCTGTAAACTTTAAAACATTGGAACGAAGATGTGGATTTATATGCTTCAGTACCTTTCTGTGGAATCCTCAGACTGGGGGGGGGGGGGGGGGGTGGGCGGAAAACCTCCCTGTAGTGAACTTTGGTGCCTGGTGCTATTCCAGGCAGCATGGCTGTTTTGACCCAGGCAACGGAAGGCAACTTTACCCCATGAGGGCTTTCAATAAGATCTCAGTGCAGAAGGAATAGAACAGTCCCATTGTCTGAGTGTGCATCAGTTAAATGCTTGGTGTGTTTACTTGTGCAAAGGTTAACTTGGTTTGCTATTTTTGAAACTTTTATAATATAGCTTCATTAAAATGAGGTTTCCTATCGAAGTTGTTTGATGCGAATGAAATCATTATCCATAATTAGCTTAAGAAGTACTTCAGATTCTCTATGAAGGAGGCTGTTTGACGTGGAATCTTTTAAATCCACCTGTGAATAATTCTCCAAATAGTGTGAGTACTGCGGTTTCAGGGGCAATGTTGATCTTGGCATTGGCCAATGGCTTTCTGTAGTGTTTTGGGTTCGGTGAAAGCCAGCCCTTATAACTGAGCCAATTCTCCTGGGAGCAGCTGCCTCTGGCCAGTGGGAGGATGAGTGGAAGCAGGCCTCGCTGCCGAGGATGGGCCCACACTATACCAGATTCTTCCATCCACTGTCACCTCAATGAAAGGCCTCCATTTTATACATTTGGTTTCCAGAGGCCCCTTGAATGGCCATCTCTGATTTTACTCAAGGGTGCAGTGATCACACAGCACGTCTGTGTAAGAACAAGAAGAAAAAGAACATTTTTCTGCATATGTTTTCTTCATGAAATAAGATGATAGGAAAACAGTTGTGTCAACAGCTTCCTAGGTTCTCTCCCATTATCAGGAATGTGTGGTATTAATCATCCAGAGCTAGGAAAAAATTTGAAATGGGGGAGGATAGTCTGAATTGATTTATATGTAATTACGTGGCACTAATTTGTGGTTCAGATGAGTCGTTTGCAGAATGTGTGAACACTTTTGCCTGACCTTGCACGACTAGGCCACCATTAGCCAGAGTGTAATAGCTTGTTCCTTCTTTCTCAGGACACGGCCTCTCTAGGTTCGCAGAAGGGAGGGATCAGTAAACAAGGCTGGCTCTACAAAGGAAATATGAACAGCGCCATCAGTGTGACCATGAGGGTGAGTCCCTCACAGAGTCATCGTCTGATCGAATGACTGAACCCTAACCTAGACTGGCCTTCCTCTCTACCCATGTGTATAGAGCTACAGGAATGTGGAATGGATATTAGACCAGTGGGAGATTGTTCTTGTATTGCAATAACAATGAAATATGTCTCATTATATGATGTAAGTTTGATGGTCTATTTTGCAGTCTTTCAAGAGAAGATATTTTCACCTAGCTCAGCTGGAAGATAGCTCTTACAACCTTAACTTCTACAAAGATGAGAAGATCTCCAAGGAGCCCAAAGGAAGTATATTCCTGGACTCATGTATGGGTGTCATTCAGGTAACCATCGATTCATCCAACCATCCAACCATCCGTCCCCTTTCTAGCTGCTGATCATGGAGCATACAGTGGTATGAATCTCACGGCCCATGTTTCAGTACATCACTTTTAGTTTGGTTCGTGTTGCAGTTTGTATTTTGTATTTCAAGACAAATTGGTTTCTTTGCTGTACCGAAATTGCACCAAACCTTGAACCAAAAACCTCAGTTTGTACGAAACTGTAAATTTTGTGTACCATTACACCCCAAGTGGAAACTGTTGATTAAGAATAACGTGAGTTGCTTTGATAAAATCAGTGCTATAGATTCTATCAGAATTCAACTCAAGGAATATAACCAGTGGTGGTGACTTGCTGGAGACTTAACTAATCGTTGACTTAGAAGTAATTTTTGGTTATTTTGGAGGAATGGACATCATAGTACTGAGGATACCCAGTTCCCCATTGCTTACACACATCACTGAGGATTAGATGGTGACCGTCAGTCTTCCTATGGGGTCTAGTTACCATACTGGCCTGTGTGTTCTCCTTCAAGAAATGCTCAAAGTATGTAAGTTAGTATGCCCAAACCTTCCATGTGCCCCCCTCCACCCAGCGTGCAGATTCATGGACCCGTGGGCCAGGAGCTCCTTCCTATACACGATTTGCTGCTGATTTTTATAGCTTCAGCAGGACTATCTGGGAACTTGCACTTTGGTGGGAGGAAGAGTGGCCAGAAAATAAACTTCTCAAACAAGCATTCCAGTAGCTTGCCTGTTGTGGCAGTTTACCGTAACTCTGGCTGTGGTAGGAAATGTGTCAGATGCCTGAAACATGTCCTACTGTTTTCCTGAGTCATCGGAGGCCTCCATTTCAGCCACGCGGAAGTCCCCCTCCAAGCTGTCTCTTATGCTTCAGTACGTCTTAATCCACGTTTGTTTTCCCACACCATCATTCATCTCCTGCTTCAGGGAGTAAGTTCCCTCTGCAGACCAAAGTCGGATGTTGTCACCAAAGAACCTCTTATCCATCTCACTGTTGAGCAGCAGAAGGGAACTTTGTCCTGTCAGCTGACCTTTGTCATCCCATCTAACAGCTAGTAGGAATGATGGCTAAGATTGAAAGATGACTTTTGTGAATCTGGTAAAGCCACAGCAGTCTGGACTGTCCCACAGTAAGGTTCTTCACATGGTTTCATACAATATTCGCGAAATGAAGGGGTAGCAATTGTGTATATATTCTAAGCTTCTGCCATCTGAAATTGAAACATCAGTTCTGCTTAAGTATTCTGAAACCTTTGGCTACAGCCTTGCCAGTCAGGGTATGTTCTTCTTTGGCTCTGATGGGTTTGGTTTCCATAATAGCAAACGTCTGTTTCTGTAGTCAATACCGGCTTTATTCTGCTGACTTGGCTTAACAATGATATTGACTTTTGAAGATGAGAATAACTTGTTTTCCATCCTTTTGAACAATTCATTTTGTCTAAAACCTCTTTGTCGAGTGAAAGCAATTGCAGCTTGGCTTTTTGAAAGTCTTTTGTTGTTTTAGGAGCCAGAGAGCTGTCTTTGTAAATTCTGAAACCTCGATTAATCTGGAAAACCTGATTAAGGTCCCACTCTCCGTTCTCTCGTCCTGGCAGAACAGCAAGGTCCGTCGCTTTGCCTTCGAGCTGAAGATGCAGGACAAGAGCACGTACCTGCTGGCAGCCGAGAGCGAGGCTGAGATGGAGGAATGGATCTGCACTCTCAACAAGATCCTGCACAGCAGCTTTGAGCTGGCAATGCAGGAGAAGAGGAACGGGGACCTGCACGACGGTCAGTCTAAAAACATGTCCTGCGAGGATATTCCCATAAAACAAATGCCTGTCTTAACAGCGTGGACTAAATATTACATATTAGATTTTTCCCCCCCATGTTAATCATTGTTTTCTAAACATAGATATAAATGAAAAGGACAACATATAACACAAATTGTCAGACAATCTACCACAGGCAAAAGAAAGTCAAAATCCCAGAACTGTTGGCTCTGTAGCAGTTATAAATACACAGAGCTACGTGTAAGTGCTCTGAGACCCAGCTGTTACACCCCAGGTAAGGCGGCCTGTTAACCCCACAGTCTGGAATCATTGTACTGGCATCCTGGAACGGCTGGCAACCAATATACCCTGTCTGCCCCTGTCATAGCCATGGCATTTGTGCCAGCGTTTCCACATGGATGGACCCACCTTATTCACCACTGCCTCACTGCAGAGGACCAACCAGGCATTAACTACTCAGGTCCATCCATCTTCCGAGCCCTCAGCTGGGATGGTTATTCAGATCTGCAGAGGGTCTAAATCAACTTACATGTTAGCCTTTTTAAATCTTGTGTAAGGAAACCATACCTCAGCGATTCCTTTCTGACTAGTTTCTGCTTACGGTGCCGATCCGGTTTTGAAAGGAATTGCAAAAGTATAAGCAGATAACAGTGTTTGTGCATGTGGAATAAACTGCTGGGATTCACACTGGTTCTGGATAATCAGGAATGCTGTTTTCTTCGCAGATGACGAGTCAGGAAAAGCAGATGGTTCCTCTGCGAGTCTAGACAGCTTTCAGGTGGGCCCTGGTTCAGCAGTGAAATTCACACCCCGCTCCAGTTATACCTTGTGCCAGGAGGTTTGTGCCAGCTGTGAGCAGACTACAGGTCCTCTCATGTCAACAGAATAACATGTTTTTGTTGGGTGCTTTACTAATATGGTCTGAACTGCATATGTCACAGCTTTGGAAACAGTTTATTTAAGGATTATGGTAGTGGAGTTGGTTCCGGTCTTAAGAGGGAGAATGATGTAGAACATTTAAATAATTTCATTGGAATATCCAGCTATATAGATCAATCAATGCGTGCTGCACCCTACAACCACAACCTGGGTTTAATCCCCATCATGCTACATTAGCCATTTGTTTTTGGGAAACCCACATTCCTTAGGCTCGGTTCCTAAAGCTTGGTGGTCTACAGCAATGTCTACTGTCCCTGTTAAATGGTTTCCTGTAGGTCTGTGAATGGTGCGGAGCTAATGCCGCTCCCCTTCCTGAGCATTATATCATCTGACCTAGAGATCGAAAAGGATGCGATGGGCTGTCTGCACGCACGTGGGGAGAAGCGTGTACTGATCTCTGCCACTTGACATTAGTAGCATTTGTTGATGGAAGTATGACCAGAATAAGATTAGGAAAACTAATAAAAACAGCAAATTATTTTGGGGAAAAAAATTCAATTAGCTAAGCTAATGATCAATTAGCTTAATGATGTATAGTAATTAAGTATCAAGCTCAAATATTTGAACATTGCGTTTCATATTTTTTTATCCTGTGGCATTCCGAAAATCCTGGTAAATATCTCACCAGCTTGACCACGAAGTGGCCAGCTCTCCTGGTGTAAATGTCCTGGGACAAAGCCTGACCATATGTCCGCAGGTGTGTGTGTGTGTGTGTGTTTGAGCTGTGAATCTGAGGAGCAACCCAGTGACTTCTTACATGCTCACCTAGTTCCCAGTAGCTCCCACCATACCTTCAGAATCCCCTTAACCACCTGCCCAGCCCTTGGCTCTGCCCCACCCAGTCTGAGGTTTGACTGCACTGTACTCATGGTCCAAAATATGGGGTCAGATAACAGTGATTGTCATTAACAGATTATAACTGTCATAAACAATAAACAATTTCACACATCCTAATGTAGTATGCTTGCAGCTCACTGCTACAGTTTGGGTTCAGTGCATCAGTACAGTATGAGTTCAGTGCATCAGTACAGTTTGGGTTCAGCATACCAGTACAGCCTGAAATTAGCTCAGCACAGCAGGTTTCCTGCTGGCATCCAGACCCGTTCACCGGTTCCTTTGGCATTCTTTATTTAAGAGTTTCCTGATGGATTCCGGACCTCCACTCGCCCTCTGATGGTATATTTCTGACCCTACTGGTGGATGAACAAATGTAAACTTGTAGGGACACATGAAAGTTTAATGAAACCAGATTTGGGGATGATGTGTTAATTCTCCTTTCTCCAGAGTGCAAAAGACATTGAATCTAGGCTGCGGAACGAGGTGCGATTGAAACTATTTACCCTGGATCCAGACACTCAGGTGAGCAAAAAAAAAAAAGAAGGAAATTGTCCCTCTGACCCTAACCTGTCATCTAGTTATGGTGAGCAGACGTGTAATGATATTTGTGTTTATTAATCCTGTTTTCAGAAACTCGACTTCTCAGGGATTGAACCAGACATCAAGCCGTTCGAGGATAAGTTTGGCAAACGTATTTTGGTGAAGTGCAACGAGCTGTCGTTCAACCTGCAGACCTGCGTGTCCGAAACCGGAGAAGGTCCCACGACAAACGTGAGCCATTCCAGGGCCAGCCCTTCTTTTCTGCATTTCTGCATCCGTCACGGGGCAGAGGGGCAGTTGTCATGGTACTCTAACCTGCATTCCGGTGGCACGGTTCTGATGTAGTTTTTCCCAGGGTTCTAGTAACCGTTTACATTTCTTTGTTTGGCAGAGGCTAATATCCAAAAGTAGGGTCAGCCAGGATCCAGAACCCCTGTAGCAGTTAGGGCCCAATAGTGATAGGATTACTGTGCCAGCCGTGGGATTGGAACCCACAACCTTCTGCACACAGGCACATATCCATAATCCAATGAACTACACAGCGCCCCATAAAAATATATGTCAGGATAAGATGTGGCGCACAGAGAAGGCTTTACATTAGTGTCTCTATTATGGTATCTGACACTGCGCATGATGCAGCCGAGTGACTGATAATTTGTACATAGTATGTAGTGTTTGTCAATTCCTGCTGTCGTGGTGCATAAATAATCATTTCGGTTTAGTGCTCTGCTTCTCCTAACACAAATCTTTTACACTTTTGGGGCTTGGGTCTTTTCCCAAAACCTGCATCGCTCTGTCTTCCCCTTACCCTCATATGAAATGGGATCTATACAACAGGCAGGCAGGCTTGAGTCTTCAGGATCTCAAAGCTTCAGATCAGCTGTTCTCAGATCAGTGCAGTGCACTCAGTATCCTCCCCCCCCAACTGCCACAGGTCAGCCACTTGTCTTGCATCTCAGTTCAGGCTAAGTGCAGTACCTTTTCAGAGTATAATAGCAAATCTGCCTGGGATCTGAGCCAGGTCCTTAATCACCAGCTCACCTACTGCACGTTATTTATAATGATTAAAGGGGTTAACCCTTCTGACAGATCACATTGCTCTTAATATTGCAACTGTGTTGCTTCCTGTTATAAAATGTGTTTACATGGGCCGCTCATCTACTCCTGCAGGTCGAGCCCTTTTTCGTCACATTCTCACTCTTCGACATCCAAAATAGCAGGAAGATCTCAGCGGACTTTCATGTGGACTTGAACCACCCGTCAGTCCGGCAGATGGTCTCCCCCACCAACAGCCAGCAGGTGAACGGGGGTGGTGACAGCCCCCTGGGGAGACCAAGGTCGGTCGGCGGGCTGCGCGAGGAACTGCTCCTATACCCGAAACAGGTGGGGTTTCCGTATTGATGATCCTGCAGGTAGCAGTGTAGGGTGCAGCCTTGTGACGGAAAGATGCCCAGCTCTAGTCTTAGGAGAAGTTCTGCTTGCAAGGAGAGAGACAGCCTTGTTCACCTCAGTAATGTATGGGTGTAGCGGAGAGGGTCATGTGACGTAGGGATGGTAGGAAGAAATCGGAAATTTGTTTAGAGACAGACGTGGTGCTGAATTATAAAATATAATATATATAAAAAATAATAGTAAAAAAAAAAACAAAATTGAGAGAGGATGACGTATTGGTGTCTGAATAAAAAGAAAGAAAAGCAGATAGATACACATTCAAAACAACCGGCTTGGGATTCCGAACAATGACAGCTCTGGGTTGGGTTAAGCATCAGAGTCAGGGAGAGTTTATTAGGGGGCACGAAGATACAAAAGTCGGTCTTGTATAGTTAGTATGAGCAAGGAACAGGCAACACGACTGAGGAACTTGTTACATGCCCCAGAACATCCACATCCGAGCCCTGTTTCCCACTTACAAAAGGTCACACAGTAGCTCTGTAAGTCATTCTGGAGAAGAGTATCTACTCAACAGGTACAACAACAATACCAGCATATATTGTTAACAATAAACAATGGTAGCCGAACCATTTTAAAGAACTGCCCCTCCTTGCTCTTGTAAAATGCAAACTCTTTGTAGCCACTGTGTATAAAGTTGTCCAGCACTGATTTCCACAGTTGATGGAAATGTGGGAGGTCACTGCATGCCTGTTTTATCACGGCCTAATCTGAGAAAAAGCGCCGCATGGCTAAGGCCACCATCGAAGCTGCCGACAGAGGTGTGGGGAGTCTCAAGGCCGTTATGGGATAACAGAGAACAAAGGCGGATTATTGCCTCACTGAGGAGAGCTATTTGGAAGAGAACTGTAGAAACAGAAGAAGCATTAGTTGGATGGGGATACCTCTGTGTTTTCCTTGCCTATGTAACATTTCATAGCTGGGTGGTCTGATTGGTACAAGAGCTGTAAAGGTAGGGGGCGCTCTAAGTGTCAGTGGCTGTGTCCTTCCAGGGAGTGTTCTCAGTGACGTGTCCCAACCCCGACATCGTCCTAGTGGCACGCATCGAGAAGGTCCTGCAAGGGGGCATCACCCACTGTGCCGAGCCATACATGAAGAACTCCGACTCTGCCAAGGTATGGCAATGGAGAGCCAGTGATGACCGTGGCCTCTACATCAGTGAAAACCTTGAATAATTAACTACCAAAGCCATCAGTTGAGTTTCAGGGAGTCGCTAATATTAGATAAACATCAATTTGAACACCAGGTTTTCCAGTAGATGAAGCTGAACTGTTTTCCCTGCTGTCCATTTTTCTTGGGAGTTCAGGTTGCGCAGAAGGTTCTGAAGAATGCCAGACTGGCATGCAGCAGACTGGGCCAGTACCGGATGCCGTTTGCATGGGCAGCAAGGTAAGAAGGAGAAGATCAAATGCAGATCAGAGAGAGACTAGAGAAGACCTGTGACTGTAACTGTAGATGAGATTCTCCCAAAAGACATAGACAGGGCAGTGAGTAGAATGGTGGTTATTAATCCCAAGGGAACCCATGAGTAATATAAATAATTTGAATTCCTTTAGTGAAATTGCATAAATTGGTGCAATTTTAAGAAAAATTAATAAGCAACAAAATAATAGCCATGGTGTTTTATTGCCCTTAAAATTCAACTAGCATGCAACTAAAGCAAACATCGTCTAAGAGCAAACAGAAAAGCCATGCACATTTTCTACCGAGTTTATTAAACTGTGCACTGGCACAGAGTCTTAGTCAGCATTTTCCCCTGTAGGACCCATGCAGTTTGGGTAGGTCTGGCTTTTTTCAGCCAAGATAAAAACCTGGCAATCTTTCACCCATGGCCTTATTTATGAGGCGGGTTGCCTATGCCAGCTGTCTGCTTAATACATCTCAATCCGCTGTGGAAATGGCTGCATGTCCTCTATCCCAAAGGGGGCCCGAGATGTCACCGAGCTCTGTTTGTGTTTCCAGTGGTTCCACTGCGAGCTCACATCAGAGGAAACCCAGTCGCACTTAGCAGAAAGATGAACGGAGTGGAACTTTCGGAGGGGCCTTGCTGGGAAAGGCTGGTGCAAAGAGGATAAAATGTGCAACAGGTCTCTTCTTGTGCTCCTTCACAGGCCCCTGTTCAAAGACTCCTTGGGGACGCTGGACAGAGTCAGCCGCTTCTCCCCTATCTACCGGCAGGACAGCGGCAAGCTCTCGAACGAAGATATGCTGAAGCTCCTGACCGATTTCAGAAAGTTAGTCCGTCTCTGTCCTGTCGACCTTAAAGTACTTTCTCACTGAGCTGTTCCAAAGCATATTTAACAGTGACAAATAATTATGGTATAATGGGCAACACTCTCCTTGTCCGATTCATCAAGCTAATGTAGCTTAGGCTCTGTCAGAATTTTGACGTAATTTTCCTGAGGCAAAGTGAAACATTCTGTTATTAACACCCAGATTTTATACTCCTGTTTTTTTAGCCTGTTTCTGCAAATTTAGCAGATAATGTTTCCCCACTTTCTGGTCTCTGCACTAGCTTAGTGTGGGCCAGTGGTTCAGGGTAAAACATATTAATAGCATTTTCTTCTTGTTTCTAGGCCTGAAAAGATGGCCAAGCTCCCTGTAATCTTAGGGAATCTAGACATAACCATTGAAGGCGTTGCCCTGGACATTACGAGTAAGCGCTCCAAAATCCGAAGCATGCTGAAAACACACATTTTTCTCCAAATAGGAATGCTTCTCATTGGTGCTCTTCCCTCCCCCCACCCTCATAGATTGCGTGACTTCATCCTACATCCCAGTCAGGCAGTTTGACAACAACAGGATAGCCGAGGTCATCTTCGAGGTGGAAGAGTTTGTGCCATGCATACCCAAGTTCTCCCAGCCCTTCACTGTGTACAACAACCACCTCTATGTGTATCCGCGATACCTGAAGTACGATGGCCAGAAGGCGTTTGCCAAGGTTCGAACACTGGTTTGAGTTCCGTTGATGTTGATACCTGTGATGAAGATACCGTCTTCAGCTGACACATGCTCTCTATGGCGTCTTCGTGACAGGAATTCGTTCTTAGATGCAAAAATAGACTTGTAGAGTTTCATGGCTCTAACTTGTCTTCAGCCATTCTGAATGGGAAGGATTTTAGGTGTTTGTCTATCTAAGTTGAACGTTAGCATCATTGAAGTCACTAGTCAGATTAACTTCTTGAAAGGGGCATGTAAAATGATTGGTCATTGTAGACTGTTACAGGCATGTGTCCCTCCCCAGGCAAGGAACATCACTGTCTGCATTGAGTTTAAGGACTCTGATGAGGAGGAGGCTCAGGCACTGAAGGTAATCTCTTGGTCACATGACCCCGAGCAGGCCCACCGGGGCAGTCTCTATCAGTCTGTCTTCCATGCTCTATGACTGAATGTTGTCTGGTGTCCCTGCAGTGCATCTACGGGCGACCAGGGGGACCCCTGTTTACCCAGAGTGCCTTCACAGCCGTCCTGCATCACCAGCAGAACCCAGAATTTTACGACGAGGTGAGAATAGATACTTTCTATTCAGAGAAGCACATTTAACCAGTATGGACAATATGGCCTTTGTCCACCATTTTGTATGTTGGGGCCAGCTCCTTGCTCACTGCTCTCGCCCCTTTCTCCCCCAGATTAAGATGGAGCTGCCCACTCAGCTCCACGAAAAGCATCACTTGTTCTTTACCTTTTACCATGTGGGCTGTGACAACAACAACAAAGCCAGCACGAAGAGGAAGGAGGCAGTAGAGAGTCAAGGTGGGACTCCTGGTGTCACGCACCCCCACGAGCTGCAGGGCGATCCCGACTCTTCCTCCTACCGGAAGACAGCTAGGAGGGGGGCAGATACGACGTTGTTCGGTAAACAGAAGTACTGGAAATATCTCACTTCTGCTCTTTCTTATTGACCTTCCTGACTCTACCTTCTCCTGGAGCAAAGACTCAGGCTTAGAAATCATGATGTCAGTTCTAGATCTTTCTGTGACTGGCTTCTCTGTCCCATGCTCCTAGTTGGCTACGCCTGGCTACCCCTGCTGAGGGATGGCAGAGTGGTCACAAACGAGCAGCACATCCAGGTGTCGGCCACTTTACCCGCGGGGTATCTGGGCTGCCAGGAGAGTATTGGCAAGGTAAGCAACATCGTGTTTATATCAGGGCTCGGTAATCACCTCTTGTTATTGTCAAATTAATTCCTTGGAAGATTTTGAAATCATTTGGGTGATGAGGATTTTGTGAGCGTTGTTATTTGGTGTGACCCAACTGTAGTGTTTTATGAAGTTATATAAATGTGTGTTATATATATATATATATAAAAATAACATATGCATCTTTTTGTTAAATGTGAGCCTACTGTACCTGTGTAATAATCTCCGATATCAGTCTGCTGCAGTTACATATGACTATTCCTGTTCATCCATGACAGAATCCTGGCCCTGAAATTAAATGGGTTGATGGAGGGAAGCCACTGTTTAAAGTTTCTACTCACCTTGTCTCCACTGTCTACGCTCAGGTGAGAGGCCAGTAGGTGTATACTTAAAATGACATGTTTGGAAATTTTGAATGACGTTTGTGAAGTGTTCATCTG